>NC_135327.1:59238901-59540724 GCF_023851605.1 Tamandua tetradactyla | reverse complement strand
CAGATATTTACTTCTATCGGTATGGACTGGATATTTTGGTATTGGATATTTTATTCTATAGGCTACAATCAAATGCTACCCTTTTAAAAAATTTTTGCTACTTTAATGGCCCCAGTTTTGGTCATGGTGAGCTCTTTCTGGTTGGCTGTGGCCCCCTTTTCTATTTTTTCTCCCAGGTTGTGGGGTCAGCCATTTCTCCAGGCTCCTTTCTTTGGGAAGTGGTCTTTAGGATTCGGTGTCTGGGCACATGGGGTATTGGAGGACAGAGCTGGGGAACCCATACACTGCCTCATGCTCACTCACATTCATGTCGAGGTCAGACACTCTGAGCGGGCTCTGTACCTTGGCCCCAGCAGCACAGGGCCCATTCCAGCCCCCTGATCCCTTTGTGCTCTTCCACAGTAGACATACTCATCTGTCCAGTCCTCATGTACAGAGGAGTGCAGAGCTGAAACAGAGCCACTCGTAGATTAACATTTTTGTGAACAGTTCTATTGTTTTCATCCTTAACAGTGTCCAATCAGATACCATGTTCCAGAGTTCCTCAGAAGAGTCCTTTCCTTGCCCCTTCAGTGCGGCCAGGCAACTTACTTGTAATGCAGCAGGATTCATTGGTTCCTGCCTATTTTCTGTCAAGGATTCACCAACCTCTTAGTTATTTTAATTGTTTATTCTTGGAGATGAAAAATGCCACAATTCTAAGTGAGAGCGGCACAGAGACAAATGCACACAAGTGTCACCACCCTGTGTCCTCACTGCTTCTTTCCCCTCTCTATGCATGTGTTTTCTTACTTCCTGCTATGGACACTGGCCTGCAGTTCACTCTTTCCACTCATCCGTTAGATCCTGGAACTTGCTGCAGGCCAGCTTTGTGGCCCAGCGGAACTGTAGCAGACCCAGCCATCCTGGTACGTGTGGGCTTTTAAGACAGCAGTGCTGAACAGAGTGACCAGGACACTGGTGGGGTTACAGGTGAGGATGCTGCGCTGCCAGGAATGACTTTCCCCTCAGGAGGATGGCCTGGTTTGTGCTCATACCAGCAGTGCAAGCGCCTTTCCCTAGCCCTGGCCACAGCACAGTCCTGGCTCCCTGAGCTTGCCGGGCCAGGTGCCCAGTCCTGACAGACGTGCCGTGGGTGCTCCCAGGGCAGTGCCCCTCTGAGAGGGCCAGGCCTGACGGGCGCCCATGCTCAGGGCCTACCACCTTCCTCCTTCCTCCTCAAGGCCACTTGATTGGTTTTGTTCTGGACTTGGTGGGTTTGTGTGTTCCTGTCTTATCTCTTTGCTGTCTGCTGCTGGGTTTGCTTTGTAAAGGTGGTTGCTGTGTTATTTGTTGCATAACTATCCCTACGTGTTTCACCTCTTCCTTGTGGCTTTTACCCTCGAAAGGGGTTCCCCAGTGCAGTGCTTGGGGCTTGAATTCCACTTTCTGTGCTATCAGGGTTTGTTCCCCTTTCTCTGAGTCCATCTGTCTGGGATACCTTCGTCCCGCCCCTTATTTTTAGCCTTTTTGAATCACTTTGTTTTAGGTGTGCCTTATACATAGGATATGTCTAGGGCTTGTTTTGGGAACCGAGTTGAAAACCTTTTTCTTTTAATAAGTGAGTTAGCCCATTCACCATTATTATCAGACTGATAGGTTTGGTCTTGGCTTTAATATAATGTTTTATAATTGTGTCATGTGTTATATTCATTGTATTTCTCTATGAGATGTATATTTTTTAAATCCCTTTTTATTATTGTAGTTTTATATATCATATATATTTTATATATCTATGTTACATATATACTTAATAGTTTGCCAACATGACTATTAAAATTTTTTATTACAATGGATAAAACTGTTATTATACTATTAACTATAATCCAGAGTGTACACTGGAGTTCACTCTTTGTGTTATACAGTTCTAAGGTTTGTTTGCTTGTTTTTAACTCTGATAACATATATACAAATTAAAATTAATCATCTTAACCCGTTGGATGTGTACAGTTCAGTGCTGCTGAATATGTGCACAGGGTTTACCACCATCACCAGAGCTGAAACCCTGCACCCATTTAGCAACAACTTCCCACTCCCCGTCTAATCTCCTCTCTGTCTCTGTGAATTTGCCTCTTCTAGGTGTTTCATGTAAGTGGAGTCGTACAGTGTTCGTCCTGTTGGGTCTGGTTTATTTCTCTCGACATGATGTTTTCAGGGTCCACCCATGTTGCACCTTCCTTCTCAGGGCTGAACAATATCCCATTGTATGGATAGACCGCTTTTTATTTATCCGTTCATCTTTGAGGGACATTTGGGTTGCTTCCCCCTTTTGGCTAGCTGTTGTGTAGAATGCTGTGATGAACATCATGTGCAAGTGTCCGTTTGAGTCCCTGCCTTCCATGTTTTGGGGTATATACCTCAAGGTGGAATTACCAGGTCATATGGTAACTCTGTATTTGACCTCTGCGGAGCTGCCAAACAGTTTTCCATAGCAGCTGCACCACTTTACATTCCCACTAGCAATGTACAAGAGTTTGAATTGCTCCACATCCTCTCCAACCCCCCTTTTTTTCTTTACTAGTAGCCATCCTACCTGGCGGTATAGCATTGTAGATAAGGATGTGAGCTCTGGGTGAGAAAAAAAATAGCCATTCTCCTGGGTGGCATCTTGTTGTGGTTTTGATTTGCATTTCCCTAATGACCAGTGATGTTAAACATGTTTTCATGTGTTTATTGGCCATTTTTCTGTTGTCTTTGGAAAAATGTCTATTCTAGTCCTTTGTTCAGTTTTTAATTGGGTTATTTGTCTTTCTGGTGTTGAGTTTGTAGTAGTTCTTCATATATTTTGCATATTAAACCCTTATTAGATAAATGATTTCCAAATATTTTTCACATTCTGTAGGTTGCCATTTCACTTTCTTGATAAAGTCCTTTGATGCACAAAATTGTTAAAGTTTTATGAAGTCCAGTTTATCTTATTTTTCTTTTCTTGCTTGTGCTTTTGGTGTCATATCTAAGAATTCATTCTCATTACAGGTCCTGAAGATTTTCACCTGTATTTTCTTCTAAGTATTTATGATTTTAGCTCATATTTGGGTCATCATTCCATTTAGAATTAATTTTTATAAACTGTGAGAAGTAGAGGGTACAACCTCATTCTTACACATATGGAAATCCACCAGGAACCTTTGTTGAAGAGGTTTTCTCTGTATTGCATGCACTTCGCACCCTTGTTGGCTATAGATGACAGGTATTTTCTAGACTCTCAGTTAGTTTCCTTGCTCTCTATATCTGTTCTCATGCCAGACCACATGGTTTTGGTTACTATGGCTTTGTAGTAGGCTTTAGAATTGGAAAGTGTGTGAGTCCTCCCAAATTAGTTTGATTTGGCTACTCAGGGTTCCTGGAGATTCCATATGAATTTCCATTTCTGCAGAAAAGGCTGCTGAAATTTGGATAGTGTGGTAGTTAGATTCAGTTGTCAACTTGGCCAGGTGAAGGCACCTAGTTCTGTTGCTGTGGACATGAGCCAATGGTAGGTGAATCTCATCTGTTGCTAATTACATCTGCAGTCGGCTAGGAGGCGTGTCTGCTGCAATGAGTGACATTTGACTTAATTGGCTTGCGCTTAAATGGGAGAATGCAACGTAGCACAGCCTAAGCAGCTCAGCATTCCTCATCTCAGCACTTGCAGCTCAGCCCAGGCCTTTGGAGATACAGAAAGAAGTCACCCCGGGGAAAGTTGTTGGAACCCAGGGGCTTGGAGAGAAGACCAGCAGAGACCACCTTGTGCCTTCCACGTAAGAAAGAACCTCAGTGAAAAGTTGGCTGCCTTTCCTCTGAAGAACCAACAAAATAAATCCCCTTTTATTAAAAGCCAATCCGTCTCTGGTGTGTTGCATTCCGGCAGCTAGCAAACTAGAACAGATTGGGATTGCATTGCATCTGTAGATAATTTTGCATGGCATTGACAGACTCACAACATGGAGGCTTCCAATCCCTGAACATGGACGTCTTGCCATTTATTTCAGTCTTTAATTTTTTTCAGACACTGTTTTGTAGTTTTCAGTGTACAAGTCTTTCACGTCCCTGCTTCAATATTTTTTTTTTTATTAATAAACGGAAAAAAAAAAAAGAAATTAACCCAACGTTTAGAAATCATACCATTCTACATATGCAGTCAGTAATTCTTAACATCATCACATAGATGCATGATCATCGTTTCTTAGTACATTTGCATCGGTTTAGAAGAAGTAGCGACACACCAGACAAAGATATAGAAGGTTAATATAGACAAAAGAAATAAAAGTAATAATAATAGTAAAAAAAAAACAAAAAACAAAAACGAAAAACAAACAAACAAACTAAACCTATAGCTCAGATGCAGCTTCATTCAGTGTTTTAACATGATTACTTTAGGTATTATTGTGCTGTCCATTTTTGAGTTTTTGTATCTAGTCCTGTTGCACAGTCTGTATCTCTTCAGCTCCAATTACCCATTATCTTACCCTGTTTCTAACTCCTGCTGGACTCTGTTACCAATGACATATTCCAAGTTTATTCTCGAATGTCCGTTCACATCAGTGGGACCATACAGTATTTGTCCTTTAGTTTTTGGCTGGACTCACTCAGCATAATGTTCTCTAGGTCCATCCATGTTATTACGTGCTTCATAAGTTTATCCTGTCTTAAAGCTGCATAATATTCCATCGTATGTATATACCACAGTTTGTTTAGCCACTCTTCTGTTGATGGAGATTTTGGCTGTTTCCGTCTCTTTGCAATTGTAAATAACGCGGCTATAAACATTGGTGTGCAAATGTCCGTTTGTGTCTTTGCCCTTAAGTCCTTTGAGTAGATTCCCAGCAATGGTATTGCTGGGTCGTATGGCAATTCTATATTCAGCTTTTTGAGGAACCGCCAAACTGCCTTCCACAGTGGTTGCACCCTTTGACATTCCCACCAACAGTGGATAAGTGTGCCTCTTTCTCCGCATCCTCTCCAGCACTTGTCATTTTCTGTTTTGTTGATAATGGCCATTCTGGTGGGTGTGAGATGATATCTCATTGTGGTTTTGATTTGCATTTCTCTAATGGCCAGGGACATTGAGCATCTCTTCATGTGCCTTTTGGCCATTTGTATTTCCTCTTCTGGTAGGTGTCTGTTCAAGTCTTTTTCCCATTTTGTAATTGGGTTGGCTGTGTTTTGTTGAGTTGAACAATCTCTTTATAAATTCTGGATACTAGACCTTTATCTGATATGTCATTTCCAAATATTATCTCCCATTGTGTAGGCTGTCTTTCTACTTTTTTGATGAACTTCTTTGATGCACAAAAGTGTTTAATTTTGAGGAGCTTCCATTTATTTATTTCCTTCTTCAGTGTTCTTGCTTTAGGTTTAAGGTCCATAAAACCGCCTCCAATTGTAAGTTTCGTAAGATATCTCCCTACATTTTCCTCTTAACTGTTTTATGGTCTTAGACCTAATGTTTAGATCTTTGATCCATTTTGAGTTAACTTTTGTATAAGGTGTGAGATACGGGTCTTCTTTCATTCTTTTGCATATGGATATCCAGTTCTCTAAGCACCATTTATTGAAGAGACTGTTCTGTCCCAGGTGAGTTGGCTTGACTGCCTTATCAAAGATCAAATGTCCGTAGATGAGAGGGTCTATATCTGAGCACTCTATTCGATTCCATTGGTCGATATATCTATCTTTATGCCAATACCATGCTGTTTTGACCACTGTGGCTTCATAATATGCCTTAAAGTCCGGCATCGCGAGACCTCCAGCTTCGTTTTTTTTTCTCAAGATGTTTTTGGCAATTCGGGGCACCCTGCCCTTCCAGATAAATTTGCTTATTGGTTTTTCTAATTCTGAAAAATAAGTTGTTGGGATTTTGATTGGTATTGCATTGAATCTGTAGATCAATTTAGGTAGGATTGACATCTTAACTATATTTAGTCTTTCAATCCATGAGCACGGTATGCCCTTCCATCTATTTAGGTCTTCTGTGATTTCTTTTAACAGTTTTTTGTAGTTTTCTTTATATAGGTTTTTTGTCTCTTTAGTTAAATTTATTCCTAGGTATTTTATTCTTTTAGTTGCGATTGTAAATGGGATTCGTTTCTTGATTTCCCCCCTCAGCTTGTTCATTACTAACTAGTGTATAGAAATGCTACAGATTTTTGAATGTTGATCTTGTAACCTGCTACTTTGCTGTACTCATTTATTAGCTCTAGTAATTTTGTTGTGGATTTTTCCGGGTTTTCAATGTATAGTATCATATCGTCTGCAAACAGTGATAGTTTTACTTCTTCCTTTCCAATTTTGATGCCTTGTATTTCTTTTTCTTGTCTAATTGCTCTGGCTAGAACCTCCAACACAATGTTGAATAATAGTGGTGATAATGGACATCCTTGTCTTGTTCCTGATCTTAGGGGGAAAGTTTTCAATTTTTCCCCATTGAGGATGATATTAGCTGTGGGTTTTTCATATATTCCCTCTATCATTTTAAGGAAGTTCCCTTGTATTCCTATCTTTTGAAGTGTTTTCAACAGGAAAGGATGTTGAATCTTGTCGAATGCCTTCTCTGCATCAATTGAGATGATCATGTGATTTTTCTGCTTTGATTTGTTGATATGGTGTATTACATTAATTGATTTTCTTATGTTGAACCATCCTTGCATACCTGGGATGAATCCTACTTGGTCATGATGTATAATTCTTTTAATGTGTTGTTGGATATGATTTGCGAGAATTTTATTGAGGATTTTTGCATCTATATTCATTAGAGAGATTGGTCTGTAGTTTTCTTTTTATGTAATATCTTTGCCTGGTTTTGGTATGAGGGTGATGTTGGCTTCATAGAATGAATTAGGTAGTTTTCCCTCCACTTCGATTTTTTTGAAGAGTTTGAGGAGAGTTGGTACTAATTCTTTCTGGAATGTTTGATAGAATTCACATGTGAAGCCGTCTGGTCCTGGACTTTTCTTTTTAGGAAGCTTTTGAATGACTAATTCAATTTCTTTACTTGTGATTGGTTTGTTGAGGTCATCTCTGTCTTCTTGAGTCAAAGTTGGTTGTTCATGTCTTTCCAGGAACCCGTCCATTTCCTCTAAATTGTTGTATTTATTAGCGTAAAGTTGTTCATAGTATCCTGTTATTAGCTCCTTTATTTCTGTGAGGTCAGTAGTTACGTCTCCTCTTCCGTTTCTGATCTTATTTATTTGCATCCTCTCTCTTCTTCTTTTTGTCAGTCTTGCTAAGGGCCCCTCAATCTTATTGATTTTCTCATAGAACC
This sequence comes from Tamandua tetradactyla, assembly GCF_023851605.1. Classification (NCBI taxonomy): domain Eukaryota; kingdom Metazoa; phylum Chordata; class Mammalia; order Pilosa; family Myrmecophagidae; genus Tamandua; species Tamandua tetradactyla. The sequence continues at coordinate 59,533,442 of NC_135327.1, read as the reverse complement.
AACTTCTGGTCTTATTGATTTTCTCTGTTGTTTTCAATTTCATTTATTTCTGCTCTAATCTTTGTTATTTCTTTCCTTTTGCTTGCTTTGGGGTTAGTTTGCTGTTCTTTCTCCAGTTCTTCCAAGTGGACAGTTAATTCCTGCATTTTTGGCTTTTCTTCTTTTCTGATATAGGCATTTAGGGCAATAAATTTCCCTCTTAGCACTGCCTTTGCTGCGTCCCATAAGTTTTGATATGTTGTGTTTTCATTTTCGTTTGCCTCGAGGTATTTACTAATTTCTCTTGCAATTTCTTCTCTGACCCACTTGTTGTTTAAGAGTGTGTTGTTGAGCCTCCACGTATTTGTGAATTTTCTGGCACTCCGCCTATTATTGATTTCCAACTTCATTCCTTTATGATCCGAGAAAGTGTTGTGTATGATTTCAATCTTTTTAAATTTGTTAAGACTTGCTTTATGACCCAGCATATGGTCTATCTTTGAGAATGATCCATGAGCACTTGAGAAAAAGGTGTATCCTGCTGTTGTGGGATGTAATGTCCTATAAATGTTTGTTAAGTCTAGCTCATTTATAGTAATATTCAGATTCTCTATTTCCTTATTGATCCTCTGTCTAGATGTTCTGTTCATTGATGAGAGTGGTGAATTGAAGTCTCCATCTATTATGGTATATGTGTCTATTTCCCTTTTCAGTGTTTGCAGTGTATTCCTCACATATTTTGGGGCATTCTGGTTCGGTGCGTAAATATTTATGATTGTTATGTCTTCTTGTTTAATTGTTCCTTTTATTAGTATATAGTGTCCTTCTTTGTCTCTTTTAACTGTTTTACATTTGAAGTCTAATTTGTTGGATATTAGTATAGCCACTCCTGCACTTTTCTGGTTGTTATTTGCATGAAATATCTTTTCTCAACCTTTTACTTTCAACCTATATTTATCTTTGGGTCTAAGATGTGTTTCCTGTAGACAGCATATTGAAGGATCTTGTTTTTTAATCCATTCTGCCAGTCTATGTCTTTTGATTGGGGAATTCAGTTCATTAACATTTAGAGTTATTACTGTTTGGATAATATTTTCCTCTACCATTTTGCCTTTTGTATTATATATATCATATCTGATTTTCCTTCTTTCTACACTCTTCTCCATACCTCTCTCTTCTGTCTTTTCGTATCTGACTCTAGTGCTCCCTTTAGTATTTCTTGCAGAGCTGGTCTCATGGTCACAAATTCTCTCAGTGACTTTTTGTCTGAGAATGTTTTAATTTCTCCCTCATTTTTGAAGGACAATTTTGCTGGATATAGGAGTCTTGGTTGGCGGTTTTTCTCTTTTAGTAACTTAAATATATCATCCCACTGTCTTCTAGCTTCCGTGGTTCCTGCTGAGAAATCTACACATAGTCTTATTGGGTTCCCCTTGTATGTGATGGATTGCTTCTCTCTCGCTGCTTTCAAGATCCTCTCTTTCTCTTTGACCTCTGACATTCTAACTAGTAAGTGTCTGGGAGAACGCCTACTTGGGTCTAATCTGTTTGGGGTGCGCTGCACTTCTTGGATCTGTAATTTCAGGTCTTTCATAAGAGTTGGGAAATTTTCAGTGATAATTTCTTCCATTAGTTTTTCTCCTCCTTTTCCTGTCTCTTCTCCTTCTGGGACACCCACAACACGTATATTTGTGTGGTTCATATTGTCCTTGAGTTCCCTGATACCCTGTTCAAATTTTTCCATTCTTTTCCGGATCGTTTCTGTTTCTTTTTGGAATTCAGATGTTCCATCCTCCAATTCACTAATTCTGGCTTCTGTCTCTTTAAATCTACCATTGTAGGTATCCATTGTTTTTTCCATCTTTTCTACTTTATCCTTCACTTCCATAAGCTCTGTGATTTGTTTTTTCAGTTTTTCTATTTGTTCTTTTTGTTCAGCCCATGTCTTCTTCATGTCCTCCCTCAATTTATCGATTTTGTTTTTGAAGAGGTTTTCCATTTCTGTTCGTATATTCAGCATTAGTTGTCTCAGCTCCTGTATCTCATTTGAACTATTGGTTTGTTCCTTTGACTGGGCCATATTTTCAGTTTTCTGAGCGTGATCCGTTATCTTCTGCTGGCGTCTGGGCATTTAGTCAGTTTTCCCTGGGTGTTGGACCCCACAGGTTGAAAGATTTTTCTGTGAAATCTCTGGGTTCTGTTTTTCTTATCCTGCCCAGTAGGTGTCGCTCGTGACACACGTTTGTCTACGTGTTCCACCAGTAAAAGTTGCTGTGGGTCCTTTAACTTTGGAGAACTCTCGCTGTGGGGGAGGTTTGGCACCCGAACCGGCTTGGAAGAGTGCCAGCCGGCCCACGGGTCCGAACACGGGGAGGGTCGCTGGCCGCCGCAGCCCGGGAGTGCGCCCGACCGAATTTCCTAGTCGGCCCAGGGCGCCAAGTGTGGCGGGAGGGTGCCAGCTGCCGCAGCCCAGGAGAGTGCACTGTTCCCAGCCGGACCGGGGAGTCACTTATTTGGAAGGGACCCCTCAGTCACCGTTCTCCGCCTTCTGGGGATTTCCGACCCAACTCTCTCAGTTGGTCCGGGGGTCCTCGCGTGGTGGGGGCGCCAGCCACCGCGGTCCAAGGGGACCGCCTGCCCAATTCTGCCAGCTGGCCTGGGAAGGAGGAAGGGAGGGACTCCGGCCACTTGCCGTCCCGCCCGGGAAAGCCCGCGACCCTCGACGATCTCACCGGAGCTGGTTCTCGCAGACAGTCAGCCGTTCCAGGATGGGGTACGCCGTCCCTTTGATCTCCGTCGTGGCTCTGGGAGCTGCTCTGTATCGTCTCCACTCCCACAGTAGCTGTTCTGGAGGAGGAAAGGTGAGGGTGGCAAGGCTGTCGAGGCCGGTGGCGGAGGAGCCGGTGAAGGCGGAAGAGGGCACGGTGGTGGTTGGAGAGCCGCCGGAGCAGGAGGAGAAAGGGAAGGATAAGATGGTGGATGGAGCACCGCCGGAGCAGAAGGGGGCTGGTTCAATTTTTATAGATTTATTTCTTTTAGATGCTATTGTAAATTGAATTGTTTTCTTGATTTGTTTTTTGGGTTGTTCATTGTTGGTGTATAGAAACATCTGAGTTTTTGGGTATTGCTCTTATACTCTTGCAACTTGCCTGAATTCATTTATTAGCTCTAATAGTTTGCGAATTGATTCTTTGGGATTTTCCCTGTATAGGAGTATGCCATCTGCAAATAGAAAACGTTTTACTTCTTCCTTTCCAAACTGGATGCCTTTTATTTCTTTTTCTTGCCTAATTATTTCTACTAGAACTTCCAGTACAATGTTTTGAATGGCAGTGTTGAAAGTGGATATCCTTGTCTTGCTCCTGAACTTAGGGGGAAGGCTTTTCTCACTACTGAGTATGTAACTCTAGGTCTTTCACCTATGCCCGTTACCATGTTGAGGAAATTCCCTTTTATTCCTACTTTTTTGAGTGTTTTTATCAAGAAGAGATAAATAAATTCTGCATCAGGTGAGATAAGCATGTTTTTTTTCCCCTCTTCACCCTATTATTTGGTATATTACATTGATTGATTTTCTTATGTTGAGGCATAGTTTTGTTTTGTTGTTTTTGGTTTCGTGAATTAAATGATATCCAGTTTATTAAAGACACCTCAATTTTGAGCCCATGTCACATCCATGGTCAGGCATTTAGTTTCTTTAAGGGTCCAGTAGCAGTTAAACACACTCCATAGTTAGTTTTATGACTCTGTTCTAATACCTGTACATTGTCCACACGCAGAGATGTGGATTGGGATGGGAATCACCATCCTGCACCTTTCAGGTCTCCCATGGTGAAGTTAGTTGTTGTAATTCAGTGAGCAATATGGGATTGCTTTGATCTACATTTTTGGTAGGAAAGTGTAGTTCCAAGGGCTACACTCAGACTTTCCAACCATAGACCCTCTTTTTATTGTGAAATATAACATGTGTATAAAAAAGCAATGTATTTCAAAGTACGTTGTAATGAGTTGTTTATAGAACAGATTTCGGAGTTTGGTATGGGTTACAGTTCCACAATTTCAGGTTTTTCCTTCTAGCTGCTCCAAGACACTGGAGACTGAAAGAAATATCAATATAATGATTCATCAGCCACATTAGGTAGGGTTAAACCCTACCTTCTCTGTTATAGCATCTCCTTCCATCCTTCTCCCAATCTTTAGGGGTATTTGGCCTCTGCCCATCCTAACCTTTTCACTTTGGAAAGGGGTGTTGACTACATAGGTAGGATGGGGGTTAGAATTAGTTGATGATTTTGTAGCATTTGGCCCTTCTGGGTTTCAGCACTTATCTGGCCTAAGAACCATCTGGAGGTTGTAGGTTTCTGGAAAGTAATCTTAGTACATGAAACTTTTATAGAATCTCAAAGTCCTAGGTGTTCTTTAGGGTCGACAGGAATGATGTTGGTTGGGTTTTGACAAACCAGGGCATGTAGTAATATCTAGCTGACACTAGTGTAAGAATAGCCTCCAGAATAGACTCTTGACTCTGTTTGAACTGTCTTAGCCACTGATACCTTATTTTGTAACATTACCCCACCCTCCCTTGGTCAGGAAGGCTTTTTTGTTCCCACAATGCCAGGGCCAGTCTCATCTGTGGGAGTCTTATCCTACATTGTCAGGGATAGACCACCCCCACTTTTTTTTTGACATTTATTATTATCATTTAAAGACAGTATTTTTAAGTTGGAGACGTTGTAGGTTTACAGAAAAATGATGTAAAAATACATATATGCAGATAAAAATGCATTCCTAGGATAAATTCTCTTTGGTCATGATGTATAATCCCTTTTATGTGCTGTTGGATTTGGTTTGCCAGTATTTTCTTAAGATTTTTACATCTATATTCATAAGGGATATTAGTCTGTAAATTCTTTCATTTTTTAAAAATATTTATTTATTCCTTCATTTATTTTTTTTGCATGGGTTGGCACCGGGAATTGAACCCAGGTCTCCTGCATCACAGGCAAGAATTCTACCTGCTGAGCCACCGTGGCTCACCCTCGGGTTTTTTTTTGTTTGTTTTTTTTTTTTACTTGACTTTATCATTAGGGCAATCCTGCCTTTGTAGAATGAGTTAGGAAGAAAATTTTTCTCCTCTATGCTTTGGAAGAGTTTGCGAAGGATTGGTGTTACATGTTCTTTAAATTGGTATGATTCACCAGGGAAAGCCCCATATTTTCTTTGTTAGAAGATTTTTGAGGACCGATTCAATCCCTTTGTATGTTATTTTCGTATTATTGGTCAAAGTCACTTGTTTGTAGGAATTTGCCTGTTTTCTCTATTTAGCTAATTTCTTGACATATTCTCTTACAATCCTTTTTATTTTCAGAAATATAAAATATCTCCACTTTCATTTCTGATTTTAGTTATTTGTGTTGTCTTTTTTGTTGTTGTTGTCTAGATAAGTATTTGTCAATGTTGTTGATCTTTGCAAAGAACCAACTGTGGTTTCCTTGATTTTCTCTATTTTTCTATTCTCTTGTACATTTAGCATGGCTCTAATCTTTATTATGTCCTTTTTCCTGCCTGTTTTGAGTTCAGTTTGCTCATCTTTTTCTAGTTCTTCAAGATGTGAAGTTAGGTTTTTTTATTTGACATCTTTTTAAATGGTTATTTATACTATAAATTTACCTCTGAGCACTGCCTTTGCTGCATCCTAAAAGTTTGGGTATACTGTGTTTTTGTTTTCATTCATCTCAAGGTATTTCCTAATTTCCCTTGTGATTTTTCCTTCAATTTATGGGTTAATTCCCACATATTTGTGAATTTTCCATATTTCCTTATGATATTGAGTTTTGGCTTTATTTCATTGTGGTTGGAGAAGATATGATTTCAGTCTTTTGAAATTTGAGACTTGTTTTGTGACCTAACACATTATCCTGGAGAATGATCCATATGCCCAAGAAAGAACATGCCTTCTGTTGTTAGGTGAAGTGTTCTGCATGTGTCTGCTAGTAAGGCCTCTATTTCCTTGTTGATCTTCTGGTTAAGTGTTCCATCCAGTATTGAAAGTATTGTATTAAAGTCTCCTAATATTGTAGAACTATCTCTTTCCCTACAATTCTGTTTGCTTCATGTCTTTTCAAGCTGTTTTTAGGTGCGCCTATGTTTATATCTTTTTGACCCTTTTGTCAATACATAATGCCCTTCTTTGTGTGTTGCAACAGTATTTAACTTAAAGTCTGATGTTTACATAGCCACCCCAGCTCTTATCTGGGGACTCCTTATGTGGGGTACTTTTCGCCATCCTTTCACTTTTGACCTACTTGTATCTTTGAATTTAAGGTGAGCTTCTTGTAAACAGCATATAGTTGGGCCATTCCTTTTTGTCTATTCTGTCAATCTCTGCTTTTGTCTGGAGTATTTCCCCCATTTGCATTTAAATGGACTTTCTTCTGCCATTTGTTTTTTGTACGTCATACTTTTCCCTTATTTTCTCCATTACTTCCTACTTTTGTGTTCAGCTGATCTTTGTAGTGAATCATTTTGAATCCCTTCTTCTTTTCCTTTGTGTGTGTTTTTTAGATATTTTCTTTGTGGTTACCACAGGGCTTAAATTTAACATCCTTAATCTATAACTTTAATAGACTACACATGCTATTCCCTCATACTCCGCTGTTCCCCTTATGTTGTTGCAAATTACATTTCTATTTGTTAAGTGCTCCCAGATATAGACTTATAATTATTTTATGCGTTTATATATTAAATCATGTCAGAAATGAAAAGTGCAGCAAAAAACCCCAAAAATACGGTAATATTCTTCATTTATATTTACCACGGCAGTTACCTTTCCCAGACATCTTTTATTTCTTCGTACAGTTTTGGGCCACTGTCTGATGTCCTTCCTTTCAGCTGGAAGGGATCCCCTTTACCATTTCAGGTAGGGCAGGTAGTGTGGTAACGAACTGTCGCTTTTGTTTTTTTTTGGGTTGTCTTAATTTATCCCTTATTTTTTGAAGGACAGTTTTGTTGGATATAGAATTCTTGTATTTTTTTCTTTCAACATTTTAAGTATGTCATCCCTCTTCCTTCTAATCTCTGGTTTCTAATGAGAAACTGTCACTTAGTCTTCCTGAGTATCTTTTGTATGTGGCAGGTTGCTTTTTTCCTCTTGCTGCTTTGAGGATTCTGCCTTTGTCTTTGCATTCTGCAGTTTAATTATAATGTGTCTTGGTGAATCTCTGTTTAGAGTTGTTGAGATTCTTAGATGTGTGTAATTCATGTTTTTGTCAAGTTTGGAAAGTTTTCATTGGTGTTTCTTCAGATTTCTCCTTTGGGACTCTTTTAATTCTTTGTGTATTTGTATTCTTGATGGTGTCACACAAGTCCCTTAGGTTCTGTTCCATTTTCTTCATTGTTTTTCTTTCCTGCTTTCTCTGATAGATAATTTCAGTTGTCCTGTCTTCACGTTAGCTGATTCTCCTGCCAGCTCAAATCTGCTGTTGAACTTGTCTATGGAATTTTAGATGTCAGTTATTTTATTTTTCAGCTCCAGATGTATCTGTTTGGTTCTTTTTTTTTATAATTCCTTTCTCTTTACTGAAATTACTATTTTGGGCTTATTGTTTTCCTGATTTCTCTTATTTCTTTGTCCATGTTCTCCTTTAGCTCTTGGGACATATTTAAGGAGTTGTTTCAAAGTCTTGTTTATTATGTTGTGTCTGAACTTCCTCACAGATAGTTTCTGTTGCAGTCAGGACATTTCAGTGCTTTAACTGTGGAAATCAAATTTTTCCCCTTCCCTAGGGTTGGCTGTTCCCCCTATTGCTAAAGGCTGTGGTAGTGTAGTGTGAGGTCTCCATGCAGAGACCATGTTCCTCCAGCGTGTCATCGCTTGAATGTATCCCCATGGCTTGTGCGTGGCTAGAACTGGGACAAGAGTCCCTGGGGTGCCAGCAGCTCATGGCAACAGTTGTGACACCCATGGCCAGCATCTTTTCCCAGCTGCACAGACCAGCTCTGCCAGCCTTGCACTGAGCCTGAAGGGCAGTCCAAGGTTAGGGTTGGGTCTTCTTGGCTCCTCCTGAATGCGCACCTCTCTCTGAGAGCTTGTGGCCCTGCACATTCCCTGTGGCCTCTCCTCCAAGGCCCTGAGTGGCCAGTGTGCTTCTCAGCAGAAATCTCTTTACCTGGCTGGCTGCGGCTTGATGGTTTTGTAGTGTTTTCCCTGCCATTCCTGCCGCTTTCCCACCCAGAATGAGTTCAGGACAGGTGAGGCAGAGATGAGCACTGTGGATAGGCTGTGAGGCAGGTCGGGACAGACAGACAGACATACTAGTCTAAGAGTAGGATGTGCATTATGCTCCCAGGACACAGGGACTGGGACCTGCACTGGGAGAGCAGGCGGTGGGTGCCCAGGGGAGCCTGGGGGATGGTCCAGTGGAAGCCACAAAACTTTTCCTTGACTGAGCGCTTCTCTTGGTTGCTGTAACCTTTGACTCTTCAGAGTTCTGAGAAAGTTGCTTCTGCCAGTTTTTCTTGTTTTTCATTGTTTCTGTGGGAAGACAGGATTTTGCATTTTCTTACCCTGCCATCTACTTCAGACGTGTAATTTTGGTCTTTAATTTAGAGAGATAATTTAGTATTTAGAAAGGTCTGCATTTTTCTTCTAGTGGTTATTTTTGTACTCCCACATTTTTAATGCCCTTCGCCCTGTTTTAACAGCCCTTTTTTGTTGCTACTCTTAACAGCCCTTTTTTGTTGCTACTCTTCAGCTCCCGTTTTGGGCATACATTGTTTTCAGTCATTGAGCTGATCCTGCTTTCCTACTCCCACTCCCTCCTCTTTTTAGTCATGTCATTTCTACATGGGTGACTTTCATCCTCTAGATGGGTGTAAATGTCCCTGAGGTTTTGTGTGGTGACTGTTTTTCTGTAGCCACGATACTATTTGAAGAGCAGCTGGGACTCAGAAGCCTTGGTCCACACTTGCTTTCCATGGTGCCTTGAAAAGCGTGCGGCCTACCTGCCTGGTGGTCCTTTTTCCTTTTTTTTTTTTTTTTTAACCTCGGGCTCTCATCTTCGAAAGTCAGTCCTTTTCAAGGCTATGTTGATTTTTTGGGGATTAATTTTCCAAAGACCCCCCCATCCCATTCCTAGCCTGGCCATTTCAGTGTGGATTTTTTCTCTTTTTATAGTGCTGTAAAATGTTCTGGATTATAATTTAAACATTAGTTCTGTTCCATTGTTTGTTTTTCTGCAGGGACTTTGATGATATAAATTCTTTTCCTTCTTTGCTTGTCTTCCATTTCCACTGCTTTTTCTCTGGCCCTTTCTCCTTCTTTCTTACCTCATTTTCATTGTCTTGCTGCTTTCCTACCTTAATTCAATGCCCCTTATTAAATTTTCATTTGAGCCTATTCTCCCTTGGGCTCTGCATTTGTGCCCCAGGGTTGCTGTAAAAATTACTCTAAACTTGGTAGAGTGAAATAGCAGAAATTTATACTCTCAGTTCCGAGGCAGAAGTCCAAAGCCAGGTGCCAGCGGGGCCTGTGCTGCCACCTCGGAGGCCCCAGGCGCAAGGGTCCCGGTGCTGGCCCTACCTCCAGCCTCTGCTGCCCACCCTCTTGATCCTCCTGGGTCCCCTTCCGTGTGGCTCAAAAGGATACTTGTCAGTGGTTCAGGCTCCACTTGGGCAATCCCCGATGAGCTCATCTCAGGAGCTTTACTGTAGTTACAGCTGCAAAGGCCCTTTCTCCAAGTAAGGCCCATTCCCAGGTCCCGGGGAGTTAATTTGACCACATACTTGAAGGGAGGTGGGAAGCACCCTTCAACCCCACTGCAGGCAGGCACCTTGTCAATTTATTCAGCTCTGAGATAGTTTTGTCTCCTACCATTTCTTTCTTTCTCTGTTTTGTCTGTTTCTTTCCTTATCATTATTAATTTTTTGATTCAAGGTGATTTTTCATATCCTAAATGCTTGCTTAAGTATTTTTTACTTTCTCTGGAGTGTTGTCTTACAGTTTTCTTCTCTTTTTCCCAGGTGAGTTTATCTCAGCCGACGTGTGTGGAATTCGTTTTCTGGTTTTCCCCCTGCTCTTTATGGATTTGCTCACCCGCCCCTTGCTCATATCAGGGGTTTTACGAGACCGTAGCTTAGTGGCGTCTTCTTCTGACAGTATTGCAGAGCCCAGGTAGTTCAGCAGATGGGTTTTTGTTTTGGTGGTTTGGGGAGGGACCAGGAGTCTGACTCTGGGCTGCTCTTTTGTCTTCAGGTCCCCCAATCCCCCCATTTGCTTCCCCACCCCACCACTTTACCCGACTGGGTTCAGAACACTGCTTTGCTGCTCCTGTGCCCTGGGAGCTGGACACTGAGTGCCGCCTTCGCTAGGCATAGGGCAGGCTGAGCCCTGCTGCCTTCTCTGCAGGCTGCTGTGCCCCTGGCCAACCACCCCAGGCCACGGAGGGTGTGGCTCTTCTCTTCCATGCAGTCATCTTCACCTTGGGGCATATTCTGGCTCCAGGTTATGCTGACGGTGTGAGTTCTGTGTAGCTTTGTTTTCCCTTCAACTACTGGGAAGGGTTGCTCCTTTTCTCAAGCTGAGTGCCTCAGTGTTCTGCTTACCCTTGTTATTCTTTAAAATGTACCGTGTGTCGTCTGTACTGTGTGTGTTATACGGGAGGCAGGAAACAGAGATGGTTTGAGGGCTGGAATCATATTCCCCACAAAAGGCAGGTTCTGGTCCCTAGCCCCGTCCTGCGGTGTGGACACATTTATAGCGTTCAAAGACGTTGTTAGTTAAGGTGCCCAAAGTAAAAGAGAGCAGGCCTTAATCCAGCATGGCTGAAATCCTTGTGGGCAAAGGACATTGGACAGGAAGGAGAAGCTGGAAGTCAACAGACCCTGGCGGAGGAGGGAGAAGAGGCCACGTGCACCGCCATGTGACAAAGGCAAGGATCCAGGCTCGTGACAGCTGGCCCCTCAGGCTTAGGGCAGAGGCATCTTGATGGCACACTGATTTTGGACTTCAAGCATCAGAACATGAGCCAATCAATGCTCGTTGAAGCCAACCTGTTGCATGGTATTTTTTTTTTTTTTTTTTTTAGCAGCAAAGAATCTGAGAGAGTTGGGTGTATCAGCTGTGATAGCACACATGCGTGGGGCTTTTGCTGTTTTCAGCAGCCCTGGACCATTGGTACTGAGCTGACACTGCCAGGCTGCTGTTTTAGCTGGTTGAATGGTGGAAACAGGTGGAGTAAGTGAGGAACGCCTTTCCACCCACTTATCCCGGGCCCACCACCTGCAGGTGGGCTCTCTTCTCTGGGAGGGCTGGGCCCACTGGAGACCCAGGTGCCCTGGGCACCTCTCATCCGCAGCGGTCATTCCAGCGAGCCTCTGCCCTGTACCTTCCCACGTCCAGCCACCTCTCCAGAAACCCAGGTACCTCTGAGCCTCCCCCATGGGGGTGCAGGGTCCAAACCAGCAGGTGCCTCCTGAAAAAAGCAACAGTTGTCCCTGCTTAGGATGGCTGCCACCAGCAAGCTCTTGCTGGAGAGGGGCCGTGCCGTCTTCTCTGTTTCCAAGCTAATAAAATACACCTGGGGGGGAGTGGTTGTCGAAGATATGAGTCTGCCTAAAGATATGCAAAGAGCTATGTGGACCCTGTCCAGAGGAGGAGCTGGCTGGTGGGGTGGGGCCTTGCACTGAGGCTGATCCCCGCCCTCCCCTGGTGGCCACGTGTCTGCTGCTGCTTCCCACCTCCTTGTGGCCGTGCAGAGCACAGGTCCCTTCTAGCCTTCACAGGGAAAATGTTCCCAACCTTAAAACTGCTACTGAGAATGTGTTGTGAAGACACCAGTGGAGTGTTTGCACTTGAATTGTCAGGAGACAGAAACAAAATTCCCAGGGCATCAGGGACACAGACACCACATTCCAAATAGGAAAGCAAAGTCGTCTGGATGGGAGTGGAATTAGGTAGTCTGTGTCCAGTGGAGCAGCAGGTGCACACTATTTCTCAGTGGCGATACGTTACCTTCCAGAAAAACTACCCCCAGCAGCTACCCTTCTCTTGGAGAAGAGCTGGGCACTCTGGCAGGGGCTGCGCCCTGGGCTGCAAGGCTGTCTCTCAGCCCCAGACAGCCGGGGACACAGGGAGGTCCCTCTTGGTCACTGGGTAACTGTCATGAACTGCGGGCAGCCTGGCCTTTGTAATCTCTACCTGCTCACCCCCTGGAGTGCCAGGAGTTCCTGGGGCCAGGGCTGGGGGTGTTGATGTGCCTTTGTCTACAGCGTTGGGGTGAGACACAGCTTGCCACTGGGTACGGGGGTGTGTAGTACTGTCACTGGGGCCAGCTACCCACGGGCCACATGGAGGGCAGAAACCCTGGGCTCCCAACCCTTCCCTTTTCGTGCCCTGGGGCCAGAGCGTGACCTCAGTGGAGACCCTCGGACTCACCCTGGCGCCAGGAGGTGCCCTCCCCTGTGCTGGTCCCACCAATACCCAGGGGTCCTGTGCTGCAGCCCCCTCTCTACGCCCTGCTCACCAGGCTGTCTCTTCCTCTCTCCCTCCAGGGATCGGGCGCAGGCACGGCACTCCCAGGCAGCTCTGGCGTCGGAACTCCCAGACAGTTCACACGACAAAGGATCACACGGGTCAACCTCAGGGACCTCATATTTTGTTTAGAAAATGAGCGTGAGACAAGCCATTCACTATTGCTCTACAAAGCATTCCTTAAGTAACACGGGAGAGAGCACGGTATTTTTGATGGTGACGCCTGGGGACGTTTTTATATATTTGCAGATTACGCCTTTTTTGTAACAAGGAAATGGGATATTGTTTAAAAAACAGCCACCTCTTTACAATGGAACAGTTTTATATTCCTGTTTATAAATCAACCCTTCAGTATGAAAGAAAACACATTTCTGTAACAGAGAGAACAGAGGCCTGTGGATACTCCTAAAGGACAATGAAATCTTAACTCATCTTTGATTGAGTGGCCTTCTTGCCAAACAAGCCATATATAAAGACTGATGGAATCGTTTAGCAAATAATTCGCTGCCCTCTGTCAGCTCGTAGCAGTTTTTACATTATTTGTGCATTTTGGTTTTGTTCAATCTAACTTACTACATAGGTGTATGTCTACAGCAGATGACCTCATTTCGTTTATTTTATTTTTATACTAGTCAGTTGGCAAAGCAAACTGATGTTTTTAGACTATTTATCTTGCCTCTGTCCCCTGCCCTCCGTTCAGAATTCCCGAGGAATCCACAATACCTTGTAGAACCACCGCCTCGGATCTCAGTCACTCTTGTGCTTCATTGGAGGCCGCGGCTTGGGGTGCCAGCCCCTCCTGAATGTGTTATCAGCATCTGTACAAATGCATTTTATTTGCTATTGTTTGTAAAGCTGTAAAGTTAAAGGAAATGAAAACCTTTTCAGCATAAATATATTTTACTTGCACTGTGTTTTTTTAGCTAAAAGTGAAAGCTTAGATTAAATAAAATCAAAGTTGAGAAGAATCATCAAGAGACTGTTTCTCAGTGTGAATCAAGTGTTGAAAAATGGTTGGTGTATTTTGTCGGTAATTGTACATAATTTTTGGCACATAACGTAAGAATGGCTCTGGACAGGATAATTATTTTGCTAAGAGACCGCGTGCAGGCTGTGGGCCGCCTTCCCAGATGCCCGAGCAGAGCCCCTGCTTTGTACCTATTTTTTTATTACAAATATACTAATTGGTTCTTTATATTTTCAGAGGTTATTGTATTAAATTGTCTATGAATAGTACTTTTATGACTGTAAATACTTTGGCTTTCTCCGTGTGAATTCTCACATTAGACTTTAATTCGCGCGTGTGAACTGAATGCTGATCAGTATTTTTTATCAACACCTGAAAACTGTTACACCTTTTATTTTGTCTTTTAGGAAATCCCTGTCTTTCCATTTTTTCATGTAAATTTTGCACAGTTACTTGTTCATATGTAAATATTTTACTTTCAAAAATGAAGTTTTTAATTGCTATTGTTTTATATAGGATTGAAAGAAAATTAACTCCTTTATTAAAAACAAATTTATCTGTATTTGTTTGCCTATTTTTCCCAGCTCTGCAGTTTTAGATTCTGCTGCTTAGGTCTCAGCCGCGGTCCTGCTGGGTGGTTCATTCAAACCCCGCGAATCTAGCAACTAGTTTCACCTCCATGACAGCCCTGTCAGGCACAGAGCACCTACGGAACATCTGCGTGACCTTTGAGGCAGGGGTCTCTAAGGATGCAGAAGGTACAATTCAAGAAAATATTTTTGGCTTCAAACTTACAAACTTCTGTCATCAAAAGATACCCTTATTAAAGCAAAAAGGCAAGTCTCAGTCTAGAAGAAAATACTGTACCTAACAGGATTTGCATCCAGAATATATAAAGAACTCCATAACTGAGTAATTATAAGACAACCCAATAAAAATGTGTGAAAAGCCTGAACAGCTACTTTATAAAGAAATTCACATGGCCAGTAAATGAATGAAAAGGTACTCGTCATTACTAGTCAGAGAAATCCAAATTAAAGCCACAGTTAGATTCTAGTTCCTTCGAGAAACTGACAAGACCAGATGCTCGTACGACGGGGGGTGGGGGTGCTCACACATTGCTTTTCATTGTCACATGGTACAGCCACTTTGGAAAATCCTCTCAGGCTTTCTAATAAGTGTGAATCACCCCATGACCCTGCAGTCCCACACCTGAGTATCTGCTCAAGAGCAATGAATACCTTTTGTGTCAGTTTGAAATTATCATATACCCCAGAAAAGCCATGTTTTACTCCTGACCCAATCTTGTGGGAGCAGCAGTTTCTTTTAATCCTGATTCAATCCTGTAGGTTGGAAACTTTTTATTAGATTTTCTCCAGGGGAGCTGTAACACACCTAATTGTGATTATGACCTTTTGATTAGATGGAGATGTGACTCCACCCATTCCAGATTACTAGAGTTTATAAAAGGGGAAACATATTGGAGAAGTGACAGAGTCTAGAGAAATGACAGAAGCCTCAGAGCTGACAGAGCAGATGTAGATACTTGGAGAACAGCTGCTTCTGAGAATGGAGACAAAAATGTCTGGAGATGCCTGGAGCCCAGCAGATGTTCCCATGAGATGGATGTTAAGCAAGCCAGAACTTGGAGAGAGCCAAGGGAAGCCAAGAGATGAAGGCCAGCCCTGGAGAAGTAAAGTGAGGAACCCCCACAGGAACAGAGGTTGAAAGCAGCAGAGCCCAGGAGCAAAGGACCAGCAGATGGTCAGCATGTGACTGTCAGCTGACAGAGGTGTTCCAACCCATCAGCCTTCCTTGAGTGAAGGTAATAACCTCTTGGTGGTGCCTTAGTTTGGACACTTCTAGTTCCTTAGAACTAGAAACTTGTTCCTTATTAAATTCCCCTTTATAAAAACCATACCAGTTCTGGTATGTCTTATTCTGCAGCTGGCAAACTAACACACCTTTGTCCACCAAAAGACTTGCACAGGAATGTTCACAGTAGCTTTATTTACTGATGGAATACAACAGATATGACCCAAACATCCACCAGAGTGTGAATAGATAAACTGTACTATATTAATTCAATGGAATATTCCCAGGGAGTAGAAGGAACGAGCTACCAATATACTCAACAGTGTAGATGAATCTTGGGAGAGGTGTGCTGAATGCTGGAAGCAAGACGTCCCAGTCAGCACACGCAGTGACTCTGTCTGTATGAAGGCCAACGCCGGGCTGCACATGGTAACAGAAGTGGGACGCCTGCTTACCTTGGGTGAAGTGGGTCGAGGGACCCTTCTGGAACAATGGAAACCTCCGTCTTCCCTGGGGATTGGTCCACGGTACATACAAATTTAAAACCCAAGCTGACAGTTAAGATTTGTGTGTTCTATCACATGGACACTTGTCCTCCGTAACGTGCTGGGCTGAGTCGAGAGGGATTAGCCAGGGCCCTCCTGGCTGGAGTGCAGTCCCACCTGGGCATCAAGCCCCCAATCTTTGGAGACCTGACGTCATGTAGATGAGGCAGGTAACGGCCCAGGATGAGCACCAAAATACATGGTAACTTGATCGCTGCCATTGCTTGTATTATCACTTCTACGAACCTCATGACTCCTTGGTTACGTGAATTATTGGTTAGTTTTCCCTTTGAGTCTGTAGTCTCCAAGAGTAAATTTTATCTGAAAAGATTCACTCAGCCCTCCTGCAAGGCCCTAGCATCCACCAAGCCCAGACCCTGCCCAGCCTGGGCAGTGGAGGCTGCCAGCATCTCTTCTCTCTAAAGAGCTTCAGGGCCCACTTGAGGCCTCTGTGTCCTTCATACGTGGCCTACAGCAAGCACTCATCCATCGCCTGCTCTGTGCCACATGCAGCCTTCCCAGGCCCTCTTGCCCCAGCGGTAGGCCAGCCGGCTGAGTGTCGCAGTGTGGGTGAGCCATGTTCCCGCAGCCTCCCCTTCCTGGAGCCGTGGCTGGACACAGCCTCCAGGACAGCGGAGCTCGGAGGGGGCCAGTCAGACTGTGGGGAAGACAAGGTGTAGCTGCGTCCAGAGGCACCTGGCTGGTGTCCAGCCTCATAGACCACCCATCATGACCACTAGCATTTTTGTATTTTTGAGAAGATGGGCACATACTTAACCATTTTTTCCCCCTAAAATGTACTTATTCTGCAAGTGCTAACTAGCGCCTCTCAGGTGCAGGCTGCCTTTCTGGGGTCCAGGGGGTGTAAGAAGCCACCTTCATGGCCCCAGCCCCCAGGGAACTTCCGGAGGAGGTGGTAGGACTTGGACCGGAAAAGGCCACTGAGAGGGTCCCAGGAGGCTTCGGGGCGAGGGGCATACAGGGGCAAGCCCTGAGGCTGTCGCTGTAGGGAGGGTGCCACAGCAAGGCTCCCTTCAGGCAGGGGCAGGCAGGAGAGCCTGCCTCAGGGAGTAGATTCTGGCGAGGCAGGGAAGCAGGGCAGTGTGAGGTGCAGTGGGGCAGCGTGGGGGGCAGTGGGGCAGTGCGGGGAGGAACCTGGTGGGGTTCCCCTGCCCTGGCGTGCTCAGTTTAAGGGTGGAGATTATGGTGGGGGCTGTGGTTGGTGCCCCTGGTTCCTAGTCGGGTACTGGAGTTCCTGAGTAGTGAGTGCCTGAACCTGTTGTGCCCTGACTTCCTCCCCGTGAAGAGGGGACCATCGGGGTGAGCTGAGGTAGCACCTGTGCAGCAGCTGCCCCTCCCATTCACGGGGTTTTCCTGTCCACTACCCAAGACACGGGGCTGGCAGCAGTGAGGAGGGTTGTGACATCCAGGCCTGGTGGCAGGTGCTCAGTCCAGACCAGCGGACATCACAAGGCCCAGCTGTCATGAAGTTCCAGGTCTAGAGAAGAAACACCATCAGGGAAGCCTTCCCTGTGGAGGTGGCATTGAGCTGGACCCAAGGGAGGGGAGACAGCTGGAGGCCCCATGCATGGCTGCTCAGCAGAAGGGGAGGGTGGCCAGAGCTGTGTTGGGGCCAAAGCCAAGGATCCCAGAATGCACCCCTAGTCCCCTTGGGGCAAGAGAAAGCTTTAAAGGGTGAAACAAGGAAGTGACAAGATTTTTTTTTGTTTGCTGAGAGATTTGTTCCCGATTCCCACTTCTGACCAGGTTGGGAAAACAGGAACTGGATTTAAAAACCATCCTCCAACAGCTAAAACAAAAACAAAAAACCTGGCAAAATATAGGGGATAACACAGTCTTGGGAACTGGACACCAGGCAGCAGGACGGCACACCTGACAGAAGGGAAAGGAATGACGCAAGCCCTCCAACTGCTGGCTTACCCCGGAGATGATGTGCAGAGCAGGGACAGCAAACCCAAGTGGCCTATGGGGTCCCGAAACTGAGCAGACAGAGTTGAGGGTTCAAGAGCAGATTATCAGAGAAGAGAGAGCAGCTCAAAGAGATCCACAGATCCACAGAGGGTTTCCCTTCAAGTTTTCGGCCAAGTACTGATCAGGACATGTGTGTGAAGAAACTGGGGCAAGGGAAAGACCAGAAGAAAGGATCCAATGAAACCATCCCCTGAGCCTGGAACAGATTCCCACCAGCCAGACTAGGAAGTCCTCTCCATGGCACATCAAGGAGGACCTCAGAAGTGGGGCCAGATTAGCCCTAGAAAAAAAGGCTATTCTAGAGTCACATATCCAAGCTTACAAGCTAGCCTTGGGAGGATCAAATTATCTCTAAGTAGCCCAAAACCTTTCAGAACAAAGCTCCCAACTATTTAAGGGAATATTAAAAAAAAACTCCAATATTCAACATAAATTTCACATGGTCTGACATCCAATAAAAAGTTACCAGGTATGCAAAAGAGCAGGAAAATATCCACAGGATAAAAGCAATAAGTAAAAACAAATGCAAAATTGACAGATGATGAAATTAGTAGACAAGGACATTAAAGCAGTCATAAATATCGGCACGGCACAGGAAAACCTAATCATTCATGTTCATGAGAGACATGGAAGATATTAAAATAAAAACTCCAATGGGGGTGCAAGGGTAGTTCAGTGGTAGAATTCTCACTTGCCATGTGGGAGACCCGGGTTTGATTCCCAGGCTATGCACTTCAAAAACGAATAGGCAAAACAAAGGGAAAAACAAACAACCAAAATTCAACAAATGGTGCTGTGATAACGAGATATCACATGGAAAAGGAATGAAATGTGACCCCCTGCCCCCATACAGCATACCAAAAAAAAAAAAAAAAAAAAAAAACCTACAATAGAATGTTTAGAAATGAAAAACAATGTCTAAGAGGACAAATACACTGGTTGGTTTGGGGACTGAACCCTGTCTCCCACAAAAGACACATTCAGGTTCCAACTCCTGGTGCTGTGAATGAGAACTCATTTGTACATAAGCTCTTCAAAGATGTTATAAGTTATAGTATGCACACCTTCAGTGAGGGTGGGCTCTAATCCAACACGGCTGAAGTCCTTATGAGCAAAGGAAATTGCAGAGAGAGAGAGAAGCCAAAGGGAGAAGCCAGACACCGAAGTCAGTGGAACCTGGAGGAGAAAGAACAAGATACCATCATGTGCACTGCCACGAGTCAGGAAAGTCAAGGAATCCAAAGATTGCCACCCAGCCAGGAGATGCTGACTGGGATGGAGCAAACCTTCCAGCCTCTGAAACTGAGCCAGTAAATCCCTGTCATTAAACCCACCCATTGTGTGGTATTTGATTTAGCAGCTGGGAAACTAAAACCAATGGAATTAACCACAGGCTAGACATTGCAGAAGAAAAGACTGACAAACTGGAAGATAAAGCAATAGAAATGATCCATAATGAAAAAAGAAAAAAAAAAAAAAAGGACTGAAAAAAAGTATCAATGAACTGTGAAACCACACCAAACTGCTTAATAAACCTGTAAGTATAATCCTAAAGTGGGGGGTGGGGGCCATATTTGAAGAAATGATGGCCAAAAATTTTTCCAAATTTGTTGAAAATTATAAATGCATATGTCCAAGAAGCTCAGCAAACCCAAAGCAGAAGAATTATGAAGAAAATTATACTAAGGGACATCATTATCAACATGCTTAAAATCAGTGATAAAAATATTAAAAGCAACTAGAAAAAAATGACATTCCATTCCATACAGAAGATTAAGATGAGGATAACAGCAGACTTCTTATTTTGAACACTATCAACCAGTAGACATGGGACAGCATTATTAGAGTACTGAAAGGAAAAAATGTCAATCTAGATTTCTATACCTAGTGGGGGTGGGTGGGGAGGAATATATATATTTAATAAAGGCTAAATAAAGACTTTTCCAGGCAAACAAAAGCTAAAAATATTCATCACCAGCACATCAGCACTACAAGAAATGTTAAGTTTCTTCAGGCAGTGTAAAAATGATGCCAAATGAAAATCTGGATTTACACAAAGGGATGAAAAATTGAAAATAATATATATGTGTATAAAAACAAAAGATTTTTTCCCCATATTTATGAGATTTCTTTACAGGATAATTGACTAGTTAAAGAAAAAATAATCACAATGCATAGTGGATTTTATAACGTGGAAGTAAAATATATGACAACAACAGCACAATGGCCAGGAAGGGAGAAACAGGAGCACGTTGTCATAAAGGCCTTCTACTGCCCTTGAAGTGGCATAACAATACTTGAAGACAGCTTAATAAATGAAAGATATATACTATAAATCTTGAAGTAACAACTTGAACAAAACAAGAGTTATGTCTAGTAAGCCAATGAAGGAGAGAAGATGGAATCATGAAAAACACTCAGTTAAACCAAAAAAAAGGGCAGAAAAAGGAAAGGACGGTGAGAGAACAGATGAAAGATATAGAACACAAATAGTAAGATGATAGATTTAAATCCAGCTGTATCGATAATCACATTCAATGTAAGTGCTGTAAATACCCAAACCAAAGAGTGTAAGTTTAGAAATAAAAAGCACTGAACTCTACGAATTGCTTATGAAACACCCGCTTTAACTATAAAGAAACAAATCAGTTAAAATTAGAAGAGTGAGGTGGGCCACGGTGGCTCAGCAGGCAGAGTTCTTGCCTGCCATGCCAGAGACCCAGGTTCGATTCCCAGTGCCTGCCCAAACAAAGGAAAAAAAGGAAAAGAGCGGACCCAACAGCAGCAGAATATAAATTTTCAAGTGCACAAGGAACATTTTCCAGCACAGATCATATATTAGGCCACAAACAAGTCTCAATAAATTTGAAAAGATTGAAATCATACAAAGTATTTTCTCCAACTACAGTGGAACTGGAAAATTCACAAATGTGGAAATTAAGCAACATGCTTTTTTGTTTTTAAACTTTTTTTTATTAATTAAAAAATTAACAAACAAAACATTAAGATATCATTCCATTCTACATATACAATCAGTAATTCTTAATATCATCACATAGTTGCATATTCATCATTTCTTAGAACATTTGCATCGATTTAGAAAAAGAAATAAAAAGACAACAGAAAAAGAAATAAAACGACAACAGAGAAAAAAAAGATTATACATACCATACCCCTTACCCCTCGCTTTCATTTACCACTAGCATTTCAAACTAAATTTATTTTAACATTTGTTCCCCCCTATCATTTATTATTATTTTTTTTTATTTTTTTTATTTTTTTTATTAACGGAAAGAAAAAAAAAGAAATTAACACAACATTTAGAAATCATACCATTCTACATATGCACTCAGTAATTCTTAACATCATCACATAGATGCATGATCATTGTTTCTTAGTACATTTGCATCGGTTTAGAGGAACTAGCAACACAACAGAAAAAGATATAAAATGTTAATATAAAGAAAAGAAATAAAAGTAGTAGTAATAGTAAAAAACAACAACAACAAACAAACCAACAAGCAAACAAAAACAAAAAAAAAACCCTATAGCTCAGATGCAGCTTCATTCAGTATTTTAACATGATTACTTTACAATTAGGTATTATTGTGCTGTCCATTTTTGTGTTTTTGTATCTAGTCCTGTTGCACATTCTGTATCCCTTCAGCTTCAATTACCCATTGTCTTACCCTGTTTCTAACTCCTGCTGAACTCTGTTACCAATGACATATTTCAAGTTTATTCTCGAATGTCCGTTCACATCAGTGGGACCATACAGTATTTGTCCTTTAGTTTTTGGCTAGATTCACTCAGCATAATATTCTCTAGGTCCATCCATGTTATTACATGGTTCATAAGTTTATCTTGTCTTAAAGCTGCATAATATTCCATCGTATGTATATACCACAGTTTGTTTAGCCACTCTTCTGTTGATGGAGATTTTGGCTGTTTCCATCTCTTTGCAATTGTAAATAACGCTGCTATAAACATTGGTGTGCAAATGTCCGTTTGTGTCTTTGCCCTTAAGTCCTTTGAGTAGATACCCAGCAATGGTATTGCTGGGTCCTATCATTTATTTTTATTCCATATGTTCTACTCTTCTGTTGATAGAGTAGCTAAAAGGAGCATCAGACACAAGGTTTTCACATTCACAGAGTCTCATTGTGAAAGCTATATCATTGTTCAATCATCATCAAGAAACATGGCTACTGGAACACAGCTCTACATTTTCAGGCAGTTCCCTCCAGCCTCTCCGCTTCATCTTGAACAACAAGGTGATATCTACTTAATGCATAAGAATAACCTCCAACTTCCGAGAAGATGGCGGCTTAGTAAGATGCGCAGGTCTTAGTTCCTCCTCCAGAACAGCAACTAAAGAAACAGAAACAATACAAAACAGCTCCCGGAGTCACGACAGAGACCAAAAAGACAGCATACCCCATTCTGGAACGGCTGAACGGGCAGGGAGAATCCGCTGCAGTGAGATACCCGAGGGGCGCGCGTTTTCCCGGCCGGGGCGGCTGGCGACTGGGGTCCCCTCCACGCACGTGGCTCCCTGGTCTGACTGGGAACGTTGGATAGCGGGGCCCTCCCACCACGCTTGGCATCTCGGGCCAGTTGGGCAATTTGGACTGGCACTCCCCCAAGCCGTGGCGGCCGGCGACCCCCCCTCCATGTGCGGTTTCCCGGGCCGACTGCGAGATTCGGATTGGCAAGTTACAGGAGCCACAGCATCTTTTACTGGTGGGACTCGCAGACAGACGAGCGCCACGAGCGCCACCTACTGGGAAGGAAAAGAAAAACAGAGCCCAGAGATTTCACAGAAAAACCTTTCAACCAGCCGGGTCCCACATCCAGGGAAATCTGATCAAATGCCCAGACACCAGCAGAAAATAATGGATGACGCTCGGAAAATTGAAGATATGGCCCAGTCAAAGGAACAAACCAATAGTTCAAATGAGATACAGGAGCTGAGACAACTAATGCTGAATATACGAACAGAAATGGAAAACCTCTTCAAAAACCAAATCAATAAATTGAGGGAGGACATGAAGAAGACATGGGCTGAACAAAAAGAAGAAATAGAAAAACTGAAAAAACAAATCACAGAACTTATGGGAGTGAAGGACAAAGAAGAAAAAATGGAAAAAACAATGGATACCTACAATGGTAGATCTAAAGAGACAGAAGCTACAATTAGTGAACTGAAGGATGGAACATCTGAATTCCAAAAAGAAACAGAAACTATAGGGAAAAGAATGGAAAAACTTGAGCAGGGGATCAGGGAACTGAATGACAATATGAAGCGCACAAATATACGTGTTGTGGGTGTCCCAGAAGGAGAAGAGAAGGGAAAAGGAGGAGAAAAAGTAATGGAAGAAATTATCACTGAAAATTTCCCAACTCTTATGAAAGACCTAAATTTACAGATCCAAGAAGTGCAGCGCACCCCAAAGAGAATAGACCCAAATAGGCGTTCTCCAAGACACTTACTAGTTAGAATGTCAGAGGTCACAGAGAAAGAGAGGATCTTGAAAGCAGCAAGAGAAAAACAATCTGTCACATACAAGGGAAACCCAATAAGACTATGTGTAGATTTCTCAGCAGAAACCATGGAAGCTAGAAGACAGTGGGATGATATATTTAAATTACTAAAAGAGAAAAACTGCCAACCAAGACTTCTATACCCAGCAAAATTGTCCTTCAAAAATGAAGGGGAAATTAAAACATTCATAGACAAAAAGTCACTGAGAGAATTTGTGACCAAGAGACCAGCTCTGCAAGAAATACTAAAGGGAGCACTAGAGTCAGATACGAAAAGACAGAAGAGAGAGGTATGGAGAAGAGTGTAGAAAGAAGGAAAATCAGATATGATATATATAATACAAAAGCCAAAATGGTAGAGGAAAATATTATCCAAACAATAATAACACTAAAAGTTAATGGACTGAATTCCCCAATCAAAAGACATAGACTGGCAGAATGGATTACGACCCAGCAATACCACTGCTAGGTGTCTACTCAAAGGACTTAAGGGCAAAGACACAGACGGACATTTGCACACCAGTGTTTATAGCAGCATTATCTACAATTGCAAAGAGATGGAAACAGCCAAAATGTCCATCAACAGACGAGTGGCTAAACAAACTGTGGCGTATACCTACGATGGAATATTATGCAGCTTTAAGACAGACTAAACTTATGAAGCATGTAATAACATGGATGGACCTAGAGAACATTATGCTGAGTGAGTCTAGCCCAAAACTAAAGGACAAATACTGTATGGTCCCACTGATGTGAACCGACATTCGAGAATCAGCTTGGAATATATCATTGGTAACAGAGACCAGCAGGAGTTAGAAACAGGGTAAGATAATGGGTAATTGGAGCTGAAGGGATACAGACTGTGCAACAGGACTAGATACAAAAACTCAAAAATGGACAGCACAATAATACCTAAGTGTAATGTAACTATGTTGGAACACTGAATGAAGCTGCACCTGAAATATAGTTTTTTGTTTGTTTGTTTGTTTGTATCTTTTGTTTTTGTTTTTTTCTTTTTCCTTTATATATATATATATATTCTTATTAGTATTATTATTTTAATTCTCTTCTCTATATTAACATTCTATATCTTTTTCTGCTGTTTTGCTAGTTCTTTTCCTAAATCGATGCAAATGTACTAAGAAATGATGATCATACATCTATGTGATGATACTAAGAATTACTGAGTGCATGTGTAGAATGGAATGATTTCTAAATGTTGTGTTAATTTCTTTTCTTTTTCTTGATTAATAAAAAAAAAATTAAAAAAAAAAAAAAAAGAATAACCTCCAGGATAACCTCTCGACTCTGTTTGGAAACTCTCAGCCATTGACACTTAGTCTCATTTCACTCTTCCCCCTTTGGTCGAGAAGGTTCTCTCAATCCCTTGATGTTAATTCTCAGCTCATTCTAGGATTTTTCTCGGTCCCTTGATGCTGAGTCTCAGCTCATTCCAGGATTTCTGTCCCACGTTGCCAGGAAGGTCCACACCCCTGGGAGTCATGTCCCACGCAGAGAGGGGGAGGGTGGTGAGACTGCTCGTCATGTTGGCTGGAGAGAGAGGCCACATCTGAGCAACAAAAGAGGCTCTCTTGGGGGTGACTCTTAGGCCTAAATTTTAAGTAGACTTGACCTATCCTTTGTGGGGTTAAGTTTCATAGGAACAAACCCCAAGACTGGGGGCTCAGCCTATAGCTTTGGTTGTCCACACTGCTTGTGAGAACTTCCCCAAGTTGAATTTCTCCCCGCTCTCACCATTCCCCGAAGGGGGCTTGCAAATACTTTTCCACTCACTGATCAAATCACCCTGGGTTTCATTGGGGCATCACTCTGGACAAACCAACAAAATCTCATATCCTATCTGAGATTCCAAGTACTTAGGACATTCAATCAAACTATCTACATGAGTTATATTAGGAAATGCTCTAGTCAAAATATAAATTTTGTAACAAATAAACATATCTGCTTTAGTCTCACACATAAGGTGACATTTTAAAGTATTGATTATCATCTATTTTCAGCACCCTGCAATAATGGCATTCCTTTGTTCTTCCTCATGCAAAAACATTTTTAAAATTTGTACATTGTACATTTCACTATTATTATACACTCTAGGCATTCCTAGATTATACTGTCTCGATTGTTAACATCTATCTTTCTTTCTGATTTCATTTATGTCCCCAGCCATCCTCCTTCTATCATTCTCACATGCAGCTTCATTCAGTGTTTTAACATGTTTACATTACAGTTAGGTAGTATTGTGCTGTCCATTTCTGAGTTTTTGTATCCAGTCCTGTCGCACAGTCTGTATCCCTTCAGTTCCAATTACCCAATATCTTACCCTATTTCTATCTCCTGATGGTCTCTGTTACCAACAACATATTCCAAGTTTATTCACTATTGTCAGTTCATATCAGTGGGACCATACAGTATTTGTCCTTTAGTTTTTGGCTAGTCTCACTCAGCATAATGTTCTCAAGGTCCATCCATGTTGTTACATACTTCAAAAGTTTATTCTGTCTTAAAGCTGCATAATATTCCATCGTATGTATATACCACAGTTTGTTTAGCCACTCGTCTGTTGATGGACATTTTGGCTGTTTCCATCTCTTTGCAATTGTAAATAATGCTGCTATAAATATTGGTGTGCAAGTGTCCTTTTGTGTCTTTGCCCTTAAATCCTCTGAGTAGATACCTAGCAATGGCATTACTGGGTCATATGGCAATTCTATATTCAGCTTTTTGAGGAACCGCCAAACTGCCTCCCACAGTGGTTGCGCCATTTGACATTCCCACCAACAGTGAATAAGTGTGCCTCTTTCTCCACATCCTCTCCAGCACTTGTCATTTTTTGTTTTGTTGATAATGGCCATTCTGGTGGGTGTGAGATGATATCTCATTGTGGTTTTGATTTGCATTTCTCTAATGGCCAGGGACGTTAAGCATCTCTTCATGTGCCTTTTGGCCATTTGTATTTCCTCTTCTGAGAAGTGTCTGTTCAAGTCTTTTTTCAATTTTGTAATTCGATTGGCTGTCTTTTTGTTGTTGAGTTGAACAATCTCTTTATAAATTCTGGATACTAGACCTTTATCCGATATGTCGTTTCCAAATATTGTCTCCCATTGTGTAGGCTGTCTTTTTACTTTCTTGAAGTTCTTTGATGCACAAAAGTGTTTAATTTTGAGGAGCTCCCATTTATTTATTTCCTTCTTCAGGGTTCTTGCTTTAGGTTTAAGGTCCATAAAACCGCCTCCAGTTGTAAGATTCATAAGATATCTCCCAACATTTTCGTCTAACTGTTTTATGGTCTTAGACCTAATGTTTAGATCTTTGATCCATTTTGAGTTAACTTTTGTATAGGGTGTGAGACATGGGTCTTCTTTCATTCTTTTGCATATGGATATCTAGTTCTCTAGGCACCATTTATTGAAGAGACTGTTCTGTCCCAGGTGAGTTGGCTTGACTGCATTATCAAAGATCAAATGTCCATAGATGAGAGGGTCTATATCTGAGCACTCTATTCAATTCCATTGGTCGATATATCTATCTTTATGCCTATACCATGCTGTTTTGATCACTGTGGCTTCATAATATGCCTTAAAGTCAGGAAGCGCAAGACCTCCAGCTTTGTTTTTTTTCCTCAAGATGTTTTTAGCAATTCGGGGCATGCTGCCTTTCCAGATAAATTTGCTTATTGGTTTTTCTATTTCTGAAAAATGAGTTGTTGGGATTTTGATTGGTATTGCATTGAATCTGTAAATCAATTTAGGTAGGATTGACATCTTAACTATATTTGGTCTTCCAATCCATGAACACAGTATGCCCTTCCATCTATTTAGGTCTTCTGTGATTTCTTTTAACAGTTTTTTGTAGTTTTCTTTATATAGGTTCTTTGTCTCTTTAGTTAAATTTATTCCTAGGTATTTTATCCTTTTAGTTGCGATTGTAAATGGGATTCGTTTCTTGATTTCCCCCCTCAGCTTGTTCATTACTAGTGTATAGAAATGCTACAGATTTTTGAATGTTGATCTTGTAGCCTGCTACTTTGCTCTACTCATTTATTTGCTCTAGTAGTTTTGTTGTGGATTTTTCAGGGTTTTCGACGTATAGTATCATATCATCTGCAAACAGTGATAGTTTTATTTCTTCCTTTCCAATTTTGATGCCTTGTATTTCTTTTTCTTGTCTAATTGCTCTGGCGAGAACCTCCAACACAATGTTGAATAATAATGGTGATAGTGGACATCCTTGTCTTGTTCCTGATCTTAGGGGGAAAGTTTTCAATTTTTCCCATTGAGGATGATATTAGCTGTGGGTTTTTCATATATTCCCTCTATCATTTTAAGGAAGTTCCCTTGTATTCCTATCTTTTGAAGTGTTTTCAACAGGAAAGGATGTTGAATCTTGTCAAATGCCTTCTCTGCATCAATTGAGATGATCATGTGATTTTTCTGCTTTCGTTTGTTGATATGGTGTATTACATTAATTGATTTTCTTATGTTGGACCATCCTTGCATACCTGGGATGAATCCTACTTGGTCATGATGTATAATTCTTTTAATGTGTTGTTGGATACGATTTGCTAGAATTTTATTGAGGATTTTTGCATCTATATTCATTAGAGAGATTGGTCTGTAGTTTTCTTTTTTTGTAATATCTTTGCCTGGTTTTGGTATGAGGGTGATTTTGGCTTCATAGAATGAATTAGGTAGTTTTCCCTACACTTCGATTTTTTTAAAGAGTTTGAGGAGAGTTGGTACTAATTCTTTCTGGAATGTTTGGTACAATTCACATGTGAAGCCATCTGGTCCTGGACTTTTCTTTTTAGGAAGCTTTTGAATGACTAATTCAATTTCTTTACTTGTGATTGGTTTGTTGAGGTCATCTGTTTCTTCTTGAGTCAAAGTTGGTTGTTCATGTCTTTCCAGGAACCCGTCCATTTCATCTAAATTGTTGTATTTATTAGCGTAAAGTTGTTCATAGTATCCTGTTATTACCTCCCTTATTTCTGTGAGGTCAGTAGTTATGTCTCCTCTTCCATTTCTGATCTTATTTATTTGCATCCTCTCTCTTCTTCTTTTTGTCAATCTTGCTAAGTGCCCCTCAATCTTATTGATTTTCTCATAGAACCAACTTCTGGTCTTATTGATTTTCTCTATTGTTTTCATGTTTTCAATTTCATTTATTTCTGCTATGATCTTTGTTATTTCTTTCCTTTTGCTTGCTTTGGGATTAGTTTGCTGTTCTTTCTCCAGTTCTTCCAAGTGAAAAGTTAATTCCTGCATTTTTACCTTTTCTTCTTTTCTGATATAGGCATTTAGGGCAATAAATTTCCCTCTTAGCACTGCCTTTGCTGCATCCCATAAGATTGATATGTTGTGTTTTCATTTTCATTTTCCTCTAGGTATTTACTAATTTCTCTTGCAATTTCTTCTTTGACCCACTCGTTGTTTAAGAGTGTGTTGTTGAGCCTCCATGTATTTGTGAATTTTCTGGCATTCCGCCTATTATTGATTTCCAACTTCATTCCTTTATGATCCGAGAAAGTGTTGTGTATGATTTCAATCTTTTTAAATTTGTTAAGACTTGCTTTGTGACCCAGCATATGGTCTATCTTTGAGAATGATCCATCAGCACTTGAGAAAAAGGTGTATCCTGCTGTTGTGGGATGTAATGTCCTATAAATGTCTGTTAAGTCTAGCTCATTTATAGTAATATTCAGATTCTCTATTTCTTTATTGATCCTCTGTCTAGATGTTCTGTCCATTGATGAGAGTGGGGAATGAGGTCTCCAACTATTATGGTAAACGTGTCTATTTCCCTTTTCAGTGTTTTCAGTGTATTCCTCACGTATTTTGGGGCATTCTGGTTCGGTGCGTAAATATTTATGATTGTTATATCTTCTTGTTGAATTGTTCCTTTTATTAGTATATAGTGTCCTTCTTTGTCTCTTTTAACTGTTTTACATTTGAAGTCTAATTTGCTGGATATTTGTATATCCACTCCAGCTATTTTCTGGTTGTTATTTGCATGAAATATCTTTTCCCAACCTTTCACTTTCAACCTATGTTTATCTTTGGGTCTAAGATGTGTTTCCTGTAGACAGCATATGGAAGGATCCTGTTTTTTAATCCATTCTGCCAGTCTATGTCATTTGATTGGGGAATTCAGTCCATTAACATTTAGTGTTATTACTGTTTGGATAATATTTTCCTCTACCATTTTACCTTTTGTATCATATATATCATATCTGACTTTCCTTTTTTCTACACTCTTCTCCATACCTCTCTCTTCCGTCTTTTCATTTCTGACTCTAGTGCTCCCATTAGTATTTCTTGCAGAGCTGGTCTCTTGGTCACAAATTCTCTCAGTGACTTTTTGTCTGAGAATGTTTTAATTTCTCCCTCATTTTTGAAGGGCAATTTTGCTGGATATAGGATTCTTGGTTGGCAGTTTTTCTCTTTTAGTAATTTAAAGATATCATCCCACTGTCTTCTAGCTTCCATGGTTCCTGCTGAGAAATCTATGCATAGTCTTATTGGGTTTCCCTTGTATGTGATGGATTGCTTCTCTCTCGCTGCTTTCAAGATCCTCTCTTTCTCTTTGACCTCTGACATTCTAACTAGTAAGTGCCTTGGAGAATGTCTATTTGGGTCTTATCTCTTTGGGGTGCACTGCACTTCTTGGATCTGTAAT
The DNA here is from genome assembly GCF_023851605.1 of Tamandua tetradactyla. Taxonomy (NCBI): domain Eukaryota; kingdom Metazoa; phylum Chordata; class Mammalia; order Pilosa; family Myrmecophagidae; genus Tamandua; species Tamandua tetradactyla. The sequence goes on along the minus strand of NC_135327.1, from coordinate 59,503,375 downwards.
TTCAGGTCTTTCATAAGAGTTGGGAAATTTTCAGTGATAATTTCTTCCATTAGTTTTTCTCCTCCTTTTCCCTTCTCTTCTCCTTCTGGGACACCCACAACATGTATATTTGTGCGGTTCATATTGTCCTTGAGTTCCCTGATACCCTGTTCAAATTTTTCCATTCTTTTCCCTATAGTTTCTGTTTCTTTTTGGAATTCAGATGTTCCATCCTCCAATTCATTAATTCTAGCTTCTGTCTCTTTAAATCTACCATTGTAGGTATCCATTGTTTTTTCCATCTTTTCTACTTTGTCCTTCACTCCCATAAGTACTGTGATTTGTTTTTTCAGTTTTTCTATTTGTTCTTTTTGTTCAGCCCATGTCTTCTTCATGTCCTCCCTCAATTTATTGATTTGGTTTTTGAAGAGGTTTTCCATTTCTGTTCGTATATTCAGCATTAGTTGTCTCAGCTCCTGTATCTCATTTGAACTATTGGTTTGTTCCTTTGACTGGGCCATATCTTCAATTATCCGAGCATGATCGGTTATCTTCTGCTGGCGTCTGGGCATTTAATCAGATTTCCCTGGGTGTGGGACCCAGCAGGTTGAAAGATTTTTTTGTGAAATCTCTGGGCTCTGTTTTTCTTATCCTGCCCATTAGGTGGCGCTCGTGGCGCTCGTCTGTCTGTGGGTCCCACCAGTAAAAGATGCTGTGGCTCCTTTAACTTTGGAACACTCTCGCTGTAGGGGAGGGTCGCCAGCTGAAGCGGCTTGGGGGAGTGCCAATCCGAATCTCCCAGCTGGCCCAGGAATCCGCGCGTGGGGAGGGTCACCGGCCTCCGCGGCTTGGGGGAACACCTGTCCAAATTTCCCAGCCGGCCTGGGGTGCCAAGCGTGGTGGGGGGGGCCCTGGCCTCCGCGGCTTGGGGAAGCGCCTGTCCAAAATCACTCCTGTTGACTCTTAAGAACACCTATGGCTTGAACTGAGACCCTATAAAGATTTTATGTACTAGGTTTTCCTTCCTGGAACATTTAATTCCAGAAGGATTTCTAGGTTAGATAAACCCTGAAACCCAGAGGGACCAGCCTCTCTAAGATTATCAATTAATCATATTCTCCACCCCTACCCCCACCCTTAAGTGTGGATATCCCTTTCTCAACAAGAAAAAGTCCAAACGGACATTGCCCAAATATCCCTATAGACTGGGAGAAGGATTGAAGGAGGAAGAGGAAGCATAACAGAGAAAGTGGGATTATAACAAATGAGCATGACTGCTAAATTACTATATTAATTTTCTTTCTAGCCTCCAGTGTTTTTGAGCAGCTAGAAGGAAAAATCTGAAATAGTGGAAGAGTAACCTATAACAGACTTTGAAATCTGTTCTATAACTACTTGTTGAAGTGTGCTTTGAAAACTATTGCTTTTTTCTGTTTTTTTCTTTGTATATATGTTGTACAATAAAAAGTTAAAAAAGGGATTATAAGAATACTATGAATAATTGTACACTAACACATTAAGTAACCTAGAAATTCCTAGAAACATAAAAACTATAAAAATAATTCAAGAATGAAAAAACCTGAATAGACCTAAAACAAGGATATTGCATCTGTAACCACAAACCTCTGAAGAAAGAAAAGTCCAAAGTTAAATGGCTTACTGGTAAATTTTACCAAACACTAAAAGAAGTATTAACACCAATCCTCTAAATCTCCCAAAAAAATTAAAGAGAAGGGAATCCCTCCTAATTTATTCCATGAGCCCAGTATTACCCTGATACCAAATCCAGTCAAAGACACTACAAGAAAACTGCAGGTCAATATGCTTTATGAATATGGATGCAAAATCCTCAAAAACACTAGCACACAAAATTCAGCAACATGTTAAAAGGATTATACATCATGACTGAGTGGGATTTATCTAAAAAATGCAAAGGTGATTCAGGAAACAAAAATAAATGTAAAACACTGCATTAGTAGAACATAAGGGAAAAACCCACATGATCTTTTTTAAAAAAGTATTTTTATTGTAAACAATGAACCAACACACCAACATTCTTGACATACAATCATTCTTTTTTTAAATTTATTTTATTAAACATACCAACATACAAACACAAACATTCTTACCATATGATCATTCAATTTTACATATATAATCAGTAATTCACAATATCATCACGTAGTTGTATATTCATCATCACAATCATTTCTTAGAACATTTGCATCAATTCAGAAAAAAATTTAAAAGAAAACAGAAAAAAATTCATGCGTACCATACACCTTACAATCATTCCTGACATATGAACATTCTCCACACGATCATCTTAATTGATGCAAGAAAAAAAAAGCATTTGAGAAAATCTAACACCATTGTGCTGGTTTGAATCTTTGGTGGACCCCAGAAAAAACATGTCCTTTAATCCTCATTCAATATTGCTGGCTGGGAGCTTTATGATTGTTCCAATGGAGACGTGACTCACCCAATTGTGGGTATGAACTTTTGGATTGGAGGGAGATATGACTCCACCCATCCAGGTGGGCCTTGACTGGAATTCTTTAAAAGAAGAAATATTTTGGAGAGAGTCCCGCATTTTAGAGTCATGAAGCAGAGAGCCCATGCCGCCAGAGACCTTTGGAGATGAAGAAGGAAAACGTCCCTGGGGGAGCTTCATGAAACAAGAAGCCTAGAAAGAAAGCTAGCAGAATCGCCAAGTTCACCATGTGCCTTTCCAGTTGAGAGAGGAACCCTGAACTTCATTGGCCTTTCCTGAGTGACAGTAACCTCTTGTTGGTTCCTTAATTTGGACATTTTAATAGACTTTCTTTAACTGGGACATTTTCATGGCCTTAGAACTGTAAGATTGCAAATTAATAAATCCCCCCCTTTTAAAAGCTGCTCCATGTGTGGTATTTTGCATTCTGGCAGCTAGCAAACTAGAACAACCATTTTATGGGCTTGTCTATTGCAGCAAAAAAATGCTGTTGGGATTTTGAGAGGAATTGCATTAAATCCATAGATCACTTTCAGTAGTATTGTCATCTTAACAATATTAAATTTTTCAATACATGAACACAAGATCTTTCCATGTATCTAGATCTTCTTTATTTCAGCGATAGGTTAATTTTAGTGTACAAATCTTGCACCTCCTTAAATTTATTCCGAAGTATTTTTCTTCTATATACTATTGCAAATGGAATCGTTTTCTTGACTTCCTCTCTAGATTGTTCATTGCTGGTGTTTAGAAATACAACTGATTTTTGTGTGTTGATTTTGTATCCTGCCACTTTGCTAAATCTTTATTAGATAAGTCCATGCTTATTTGTATGGAATTTTAAGGGGCCCCAAAGGTAAAAAAAATTCTTGAAAAAAAAAAAGTTGGAGGACTTACACGTCCTGATTTCGAAATTTACTGTATTTGAGCTACAGTAATCAGAACAGTAAAGTACTGACAGAAGGATAGATGTATAGACTAGAAATAAATTCTCATATCTATAGTAAATTGATTTTTTTTTTTCGCATGGGCAGGCACCGGGAATCGAACCCAGGTCTCCAGCATGGCAGGCGAGAACTCTGCTTGCTGAGCCACCGCGGCCTGCCCTATGGTCAACTGATTTTTGACAAGGGCGCCCCATACATGCCACGGAAAGAACGTTCCCTTAAACAAATGGTGCTGGGAAAGCTTCATATCTACAGCAATTTAAAATTCATGAAGCAAAATCTGATAGAACTAAAAGGAGAAATAGAAGAATCCGCAATTATAGTCAGAGATTTCAATATTCTCTCAATAATTGATAGACACAAAAATCATGAAGGATACAGAAGACCTGAACAGCACTGTCAGCCAATTTGATGTAATGGATATCTATACAAATACTTCACCTAACCACAGCCAATGCCCATTGTTTTCAACTCACATGAACTAGTTTCCAAGATATATGGTATGCTTTGGGCTATAAATTATCAATACATTTAAAAGGATTCAAATCATAGAATGTCTATTTCCTGCACACAGTGGAATTGGATTAGAAATCAATAACAGAAAGCTATCTGGACATTCCAACTTATCAACTTTCTGGGATGCACATTGTGGTAATTAGAGTTAGTTGTCAAATTGGCCAGGTGAAGGTGGCTAGTTACATTACTGTGGACATGAGCCAATGGCATGTCAACCTCATCTGTTGCTCATTACATCTGCAGTCCGCTAGGAGGTGTGCCTGCTGCAATGAATGATGTTTGATTTAATTGGATGGTGCTTAAATGAGAGAGCTCAATGTAGCACAGCCCAAGCAGCTCAGCATACCTCATCTCAGCACTCACAGATCAGCCCAGGCCTTTGGAGATGCAGAAAGGAATCACCTGGGGAAAGTTGTTGGAACCCAGGGGCCTGGAGAGAAAGCCAACAGAGATCACCCTGTGCCTTCCCACATAAGAAAGAACTTCAGTAGAAGGTTAGCTGCCTTTCCTCTGAAGAACTAATGAAATAAATCCCCTTTTATTAAAAGCCAATCCATCTCTGGTGTGTTGCATTCCAGCAGCTAGCAAACTAGAACACACATAAAACAGTTCTTAGAGGGAAATTTATAGAATTAATCACTTATGTTACAAAAGAAGAAAGGTATTAAATCAATGACTAATCTTTCATCTTAAGAATCCAGAAAAAAAGCAACTTAAATCCAAAGTAGACAGAACAAAGGAAATTAAGCTTATGGCAGAAATCAATGAAATAGGAAACAGAAAAATAGAGGAAAGAAATAAAACTGACTTTTTTTTCTGTGATCAATACAATTGATAAATTCCTAGCCAGACTCATGAAGAAAAAAGAGATATACACACATTACCAGTACCAGGAATGACAAAGGAACATCACTACAGCTCCTGCAGCCAGCAAACAGCTAATGAGAATATTTTATGCCAATAAATTAACAACTTAGGTGAAATGGTCAACTTGAAAAGACAAACTACCAGAGCTCACTCAAGAAGAAACAGATAACCTGACTAGCCACCTATCTTTTAAAGAAATTGAATTAGAAGTTAATAATCTCCCCCACAAAGAAAACCACAGGCACAGATGGCTTCACTGTGAACTCTACCAAACATTTAGGTAAGAAATAACAATTCTACATAAATTCTTCCAGGAAATTGAAGAGGAGGAAGCACTTCCCAACGAAATCTACGAGGCCAACATCACCCTGACAACAAAGCAAGACAAAGACACCGCAAGAAAAGAATAGTACACACCAGTATTCCTCACGAGCATACATGCAAAAATTCTTAATAATAACAAATGAAAGTCAATGACATATAAAAAGGAAAATACGTCGTGACCAAATGGGCTTTATCCTAGAAACATAATATTGGTTTACCATTCCAAAGCCAATCAATGTAATCCACCATATTAATAGACTGAAAAAGAAAAACCATAAATCATCTAATACAGAGGTTGGCAAAGTCCAAACTGGGCTGTGGTCTGTTTTTATAAAGTCCCTGAGCTAGAAGTGACTTTTATATTTTTAAAGGAAATAAGAAGGAGGAAGGAAGAGGAGAAAGACCAAGGAGGAAGGAGAGAGGAAGAGGAGGGGGACGGAGTATAGTATGAAGGGGGAGGGAAGGGGAGGGGAGGAGGGGGAGGGGAGGGGAGAAGGGGGAGTCTTGTCGCAGCAGAGACTATGCAAAGCCTAAATATTTACTGTCTGGCCCTTTGCAGGGAAGGCTTGCCCACCTCTGAGCTAACAGCTGCAGAAAAGCATCCTTAACCAGAGTCTTTTTTCAGGATGAAAGACAGAAAAACCCAGAAAGCTCAGAGAGAAACATCTGGGGAGAGTTTAGAGAGAAAAGCCCTGGGAGAAGAAAGCAAAGACCTACAGAAGCTCAGACACGAGGCCTCTGGAACTGGAAGCAACAAAACCCAGGAGCAAAGAACCAGCTGAAGCTGGCCACGTGCCTTCCCACATGACAGAGGAGACCCAGATGCCAGAGACCTTTCTTCCTTTATCATCCTGTTGATGCCTTAATTTGGACATTTTCATGGCCTAAGAACTGTAAGTTGTAAGTTAAATAATTCCCCATTGTAAAAGCCAACCCGTTTATGGTATATTGCATTCCGGCAGCTTTAGCAAACTAAAGCAATCCTCAACCTAATAAAGGTCAATGGAAAACCTACAGACCTTCCTAACAGTGCAGGTCTCAGGGTTTCTCTTCATGATTGGGAACAAGGCACGGGCGTCTGCTTTCACCACTCAGCCAACATGCACTGAGGTCCTTGTTAGCGCAAGAGTGAGAAAGGAGGTACACAGGTAGGAGAGGCACAGAGTAAAACCATCTTTATTCTTAGACAACATGTTTGTCTATGTAGAAAACCCTACAGAATGTACAAAATAGCTAGTAGAATAAGGATAATTAGCAATGTTTTAGGATACAAAATTAATTCACAAAAATCCATTGCATTTCTTTATACTAACAACAGACAATCAGAAGTAGAAAGTTAAATCAATATTATTTGCAATAGCATCAAAGAATATGAAATACCTAGTGCACATTTGACAAAGCTGTGCCAGACTTGTGTACAGACCCTAGAACCCTCGGCTGGGAGAAGTTAAAGACCTCGCCAAGCAGGGCCCAGGCTCATTGGGATACAATCCCCCCAACTGGTACACTTGCAGCCCCGCCCCAGTCTTGTCCCAGCGCTGGTTTTTGTTTGTTTATGGTAACAATGATGAGGTGATTCTAAAATTCCTATGGAAAATTAAATACCTTAGAACTGCCAAAACAATTTTATTAAAAAAACAAAGTCAAAAGACATTTCGTTACCTGATTTCAAGAGTTTTAAAGCTCCTGTGATTAAGACCATCTGGTAGTGCCCTCAAGATGGACCAACAGATGGCCATTGGAGCAGAATGGAGACCCCAGAAATTGACCCACACACCTGTGGCCAATGGATTTAGAATCAAGGTGCCAAGCAGTTTGGTCAGGGAGAGGATAATCTTTTCAACAAATTGTGCTGCAACAATTAGACAGTCACATTTTAAAAATATGAGACAACACACACACACACACAACTTTTTGCACCGTGTACAAAAAGGAACCAGAAATGAACTATAGATCTAAATATGAGAGCTGAAAATACAGTTTACAGAAGAAAACCTAGGTAAGATTTTTAACAACCTAGGGCAGGGGTGGGGGGTAGTGCGAGGCTGGTAACTCTGTTTCCCCAATCACGTTGTCCAGGGTTGCTAAGGCCGTACTCTAGGGGTGGGCATCCCCTGCCTTCTGCCACCTCCCACCGCTACCTCGTGTGTCCTTGCCCTCCTGGGACAGTCTCTGACCACGGGGTTCCCAGAAGTCCCCTGCCTCCCTCCAGGCCCCCAGCCCGGCCCCCAGCGGCTCTCAGCCTCTGGGTTCCACTTCTCCCACAGCCTGAGGCCCCAGGCTGCCTAGAAGTGCACTGGCACCGAGAGAGCAGAAAAGAGAAGCTGTGGGCCACCTGGGGCTGCCCCAGTGCTGGGCATATCGCAGGGGGCCTGCTCTGGCCAGTTGGCATCCACTCTACTGCAGGGGGTGGGGGCGGAGTTGGTTCCTGGGAGGGGCTACAGCTACCTGGAGGGACATATGGCTAGGGGTGGCAGGGTGGCGGGAGGAGGGACGGCCCTGACCCCAGCTGGGCCAAGCAATTGACCTGGTCAAGCATCTGACTTGGCCATTCTGTGGGGATTCCATGGGAAGGGTGTTCTGTAGTTGGGGCTGCTGGGTGGTTGGATGTCAGCTTAGCCACCTGCGGCCACCTTGGTCACTTGGGGGCTTGGCCTGACTGGGGTCCCCAGGGAGACACACAGGGAAAAGCACGTGTCTTGAGAGCATCTTACCGTACCTAGATCCAGCTGTGCCTGAAGGTTAGGCGGTACCTGCTGATTACCTGAGGCAACGTGAGATACTTTCTCACTGGCCTATTAAGTGCATGAATGCTTAAAGTGAAGAGGAAGGATTCACCTCAGAGAAACAGGCCAAGATGGCGGCTTAGCAATGTGTGTGTTTTAGTTCGTCCTCCAGAACAACTACTAAATAACCAGAAACAATGCAGAACAACTCCTGGGGACATGTCAGTGACCAGACACACAGTGTACCCCAGTCTGGACCAGCTGGACCAGTTGCGAGGCCCCCCAGAACCATGAGTTCCCCAAGCCACAACAGCCGGCACCCCTCCCCCACAGGCTGCTTCCCAGAGGGGAAAGGAAAGAGACTTTACCAGCAGCAGGGGCTGAGCCCAACCAAACGCCAATTGTGTAATTAATTAACAAAATCTGACTACTAAAAATAGGCTCCCAGCTCAGGTGAACCTGGGCAAAGCGGAGGTTGCTCATTATTGCCCCGGTGCCAAGGACTGAAGGAAAAAGAAAAAAAGAAAACAGGTTTTTGTGGTTGTGTTTCTATAAAGGCTTGACTGCTTTTGGATACAGTGGCAGGACTTCTCAAGCTGCAACTGCCCCAGGCATAGGCAGAAACAAGCTCGTTTGAGGGCTTGTCTGGAGCCTGTGCCTTCCCCAGGGGAGGGGTGAAGCCCAACTCAGGTGGAATCCCTCCATCAAGGAATTCAGACACCAGGGCTTGGTAATTTGAAGCCATTAAAACCAGCCTACAACCTCTCCTCTGTCTCCACCATGCCCCAGCAGGGAGAGTCTGCCAAAGCAAAAGGTACCGCATCATCATATGCTGGTGGGACCTGCAGTCAGACAAGCACCACACACAGGGCAGGATAAGAAAAACGGAGTCCAGACACTTCACAGGAAAGTCTTTCAACCTGCTGGGTCTCACCCTCAGGGAAAACCGATGCAGGTGACTCTTTCCCTCTGATAGGAGGCCAGTTTGGTCTGGGAAAATCTGGCTGGGGTCTATAATACAAACGTAGACCCTCCCAAGCGTGGGGGGAACAAAGCACCATACAAGCAGGGCAAGAAACAAGAAAACAAGAGCTGAAAAATTCTCCTCTGTTAAACAAAACCTAAGCTAGAGGTCCAGAAAAAGTGGAACTGAATGTCAAAGAACAGATAGACAACGAATTCATACAGCAAGAAAACCCTAGGTAAAAGAAGTGAAAGCAATCTCCAGAATAAACTAGTTAAGGTAATTAAATGTCTAGATGCCAGCAAAAAATAACAAATCACACCAGGAAAATTGAAGATATGGCCCAGTCAAAGGAACAAACCAATAGTTCAAATGAGATACAGGAGTTGAAACAATTAATTCAGAATATACGAACAGACATGGGAAACCTCATCAAAAACCAAATCAATGAATTGAGGGAGGATATAAAGAAGGCAAGGAATGAACAAAAAGAAGAAATGGAAAGTCTGAAAAAACAAATCATAAAACTTATGGGAATGAAAGGCACAGTAGAAGAGATGAAAAAACCAATGGAAACCTACAATGGTAGATTTCGAGAGGCAGAGGATAGGACTAGTGAACTGGAGGATGGAACATCTGAAATCTGGCAAGAAACAAAAACTATAGGGAAAAAATGAAAAAATATGAGCAGGGACTCAGAGAATTGACTGACAATATGAAGCGCATGAATATACGTGTTGTGGGTGTCCCAGAAGGAGAAGAGAAGGGAAAAGGAGGAGAAAAACTAATGGAGGATAGTATCACTGAAAATCTTCCAACTCTTATGAAGGACCTAAAATTACAGATCCAAGAAGTGCAGTGTACCCCAAACAGAATTGATACAAATAGACGTACTCCAAGACACTTACTGATCAGAATGTCAGAGTTCAACGAGAAAGAGAGGATCTTGAAAGGAGCAAGAGAAAAGCAATCCATTGCATGCAAGGAAACCTAATAAGACTATGCATAGATTTCTCAGCAGAAACTTGGAGGTGAGAAGACAGTGGGATGACATATTCAAATTACTAAAAGAGAAAAACGCCAACCAAGAATTCTATATCCAGCAAAAGTGTCCTTCAAAAATGAGGGAGAAATTAAAACATTTTCAGACAAGAAATCACTGAGAGAATTTGTGACCAAGAGACCAGCTCTGCAAGAAATACCAAAGGGAGCACTAGAGACAGATATGAAAAAAACAAAAGAGAGAGGTGTGGAGAAGAGTGTAGAAAGGAAGACTATGAGTAAAGGTAAAAAGAAGGAAAATTTGATATGACATATGTTCTAGTTTGCTAGCTGCCGGAATGCAACACACCAGAGACGGATTGGCTTTTAATAAAAGGGGATTTATTTTGTTGGTTCTTCAGAGGAAAGGCAGCCAACTTTCCACTGAGGTTCTTTCTTACGTGGAAGGCACAGGATGGTCTCTGCTGGCTTTCTCTCCAGGCCCCTGGGTTCCAACAACTTTCCCCGGGGTGACTTCTTTCTGCATCTCCAAAGGCCTGGGCTGAGCTGCAAGTGCTGAGATGAGGAATGCCAAGCTGATTAGACTGTGCTACATTGCGTTCTCTCATTTAAGCACTAGCCAATTAAGTCAAACCTCACTCATTGCAGCAGACACGCCTCCTAGCTGACTGCAGATGTAATTGGCAACAGATAAGGTTCATGTACCATTGGCCTATGTCCGCAGCAACAAGATTAGGTATGCTCACCTGGCCAGGTTGACAACTGAATCTAACTAACACAACATATAAAATCCAAAAGGCAAAATGGTAGAAGAAAGTACTACCCATACAGTAATAACTCTAAATGTTAATGGATTGAACTCTCCAATCAAAAGACATAGACTGGCAGAATGGACTAAAAAACAGGACCCATATATATGCTGTCTACAGGAAACACATCTTAGACCCAAAGATAAACATAGGTTGAAAGTGAAAGGTTGGGAAAAGATATTTCATGCAAATAACAATCAGAAAAGAGCAGGAGTAGCTATACTAATATCCAACAAATTAGACTTCAAATGTAAAACAGTTAAAAGAGACAAAGAAGGATACTATGTACTAATAAAAGGAACAATTCAGCATGAAGACATAACAATCATAAATATTTACGCACCGAACCAGAATGCTCCAAAATACATGTTGCAAACGCTGAAAAGAGAAATAGACACATCTACCATAATAGTTGGAGAATTCAATTCCCCACTCCCATCAATGGACAGAACATCTAGACAGAGGATCAATAAAGAAACAGAGAACTTGAATAATACAATAAATGAGCTAGACTTAACAGACATTTATAGACCATTACACCCCACAACAGCAGGATACACCTTTTTCTAAAGTGCTCATGGATCATTCTCAAAGATAGACCATATGCTAGGTCACAAAGCAAGTCTCAATAAGTTTAAAAAGATTGAAATCATACAAAACACTTTCTCAGATCATAAAAAATTGAACTTGGAAATCAATAATAGACAGAGTGCCAGAAAATTCACAAATACGTGGAGGCTCCACAACACACTCTTAAACAACCAGTGGGTCAAGGAAGAAATTACAAGAGAAATCAGTAAATATCTCAAGGCAAATGAAAATGAAAATACAACGTACCAAAACTTATGGGATGGAGCAAAGGCAGTGCTAAGAGGGAAATTTATTGCCCTAAATGCCTACGTCAAAAAGAAGAAAGGGCAAAAATTCAGGAATTAACTCTCCACTTGGAAGAACTAGAGAAAGAACAGCAAACTAACCCCAAAGCAAGCAAAAGGAAAGAAATAACAAAGATTAGAGCAGAAATAAATGAAATTGAGAACATGCCAACAATTGAGAAAATTAATAAAACCAGAAGCTGGTTCTATGAGAAAATGAATAAGACTGATGGACCCTTAGGAAGACTGACAAAAAGAAGAAGAGAGAGGATGCAAATATATAAGATCAGAAATGGAAGAGGTGACATAACCACTGACCCCCCAGAAATAAAGGAAGTAATAACAGAATACTATAAACAACTTATGCTAATAAATACAACAATGTAGATGAAATGGACAAGTTCCTAGAAAGGCATGAACAACCAACTTTGACTTGAGAAGAAATAGACGACCTCAACAAACCAATCACAAGTAAAGAAACTGAATCAGTCATTAAGAAGCACCCCAAAAAGAAAAGTCCAGGACCAGATGGCTTCACATGTGAATTCTACCAAACATTCCAGAAAAAATTAGTGCCAATCCTGCTCAAACTCTTCCAAAAATTTGAAGAAGAGAGAAAGCTACCTAATTCATTCTACAAAGCCAACATCACCCTCATACCAAAGCCAAACAAAGATATTACAAAAAATAAAACTACAGACCAATCTCTCTAATGAATATAGATGCAAAATCCTCAACAAAATTCTAGCAAACCAAATCCAGCAACACATTAAAAGAATTATACATCATGACCAAGTAGGATTCATCCCAGGTATGCAAGGATGGTTCAACATAAGATCAATTAATGTAATACACCATATCAACAAATCAAAGCAGAAAAACCACATGATGATCTCGATTGATGCAGAAAAGGCATTTGACAAAATTCAACATCCTTTCCTGTTGAAAACACTTCAAAGGATAGGAATACAAGGGAACTTCCTTATAATGATAAAAGGAATATATGAAAACCCCACAGCTAATATCATCCTCAATGGGGAAAAACTGAAAACTTTCCCCTTACGATCAGGAACAAGACAAGAATATCCACTATCACCACTGTTATTCAACATTGTGTTGGAAGTTCTAGCCAGAGCAATTAGACAAGAAAAAGAAATGCAAGGCATCAAAATTGGAAAGGAAGAATTAAAACTCTCACTGTTTGCAGATGATATGATACTATATGTCAAAAACCCTGAAAAATCCACAGCAAAACTACTAGAGCTAATAAACAAGTACAGCAAAGTGGCAGGTTACAAGATCAACACTCAAAAATCTGTAATGTTTCTATACACTAGTAATGAACAATTTGAGGGGGAAATCAAGAAACGAATTCCATTTACAGTTGCAACCAAAAGAATAAAATATTTAGGAATGAATTTAACTAAAGAAACAAAAGACCAATACAAAGAAAACTACAAGAAATTGTTAAAAGAAATCACAGAAGAACCAAATAGATAGAAGGGTATACCATGTTCATGAATTGGAAGACTAAATATAGTTAAGATGTCAATTCTACCTAAATTGATTTACAGATTCAATGCAATACCAATCAAAATCCCAACAACTTACTTTTCAGAAATAGAAAAACGAATAAGCAAATTTATCTGGAAGGGCAGGGTGCCCTGAATTGCTAAAAGTATCCTGAGGAAAAACAAATGAAGCCAGAGGTCTCATGCTGCCTGACTTTAAGGCATTTTATGAAGCTACAGTGGTCAAAACAGCATGGTACTGGCATAAAGATAGATATATCGACCAATGGAATCGAATAGAATGTTCAGATATAGATCCTATCATCTATGAACAATTGATCTTTGATAAGACAGTCAAGCCAACTCACCTGGGACAGAACAGTCTCTTCAATAAATGGTGCCTAAGAACTGAATATCCCTATGCAAAAGAATGAAAGAGGATCCATATCTCACACCCTATACAAAAGTTAACTCAAAATGGATCAAAGATCTAAACATTTGGTCCAAGACCATAAAACAGTTAAAACACTTTTGCACATCAAGGATCTTCATCAAAGAAGTAAAAAGACACCCTACACAATGGGAGACAATATTTGGAAATGACATATCAGATAAAGGTCTAGTATCCAGAATTTATAAAGAGATTGTTCAACTCAACAACAAAAAGACAGCCAATCGAATTACAAAATTGAAAAAAGACTTGAACAGACACTTCTCAGAAGAGGAAATACAAATGGCCAAAAGGCTCATGAAGAGATGCTCAACTCTCCTGTCCATTAGAGAAATGCAAATCAAAACCACAATGAGATATCATCTCACACCCACCAGAATGGCCATTATCAACAAAACAGAAAATGACAAGTGCTGGAGAGGATGCGGAGAAAGAGGCACACTTATTCACTGTTGGTGGGAATGTCAAATGGTGCAACCGCTGTAGAAGGCAGTTTGGTGGTTCCTCAAAAAGCTAAATATAGAATTGCCATATGACCCGGCAATACCATTGCTAGGTATCTACTCAAAGGACATAAGGGCAAAGACACAAACAGACAATTGCACACCAATGTTTACAGCAGCATTATTTACAATTGCAAAGAGATGGAAACAGCCAAAATGTCCATCAACAGACGAGTGGCTAAACAAACTGTGGTATATACATATGATGGAATATTATGCAGCTTTAAGACAGAATAAAGTTATGAAGTATGTAACAACATGGCAGGACCTTGAGAACATTATGCTGAGTGAGACTAGCCAAAAACAAAAGGACAAATACTGTACGGTCTCACTGATATGAACTGACATTAGTGAATAAACTTGGAATATTTCATTGGTAACAGAGACCATCAGGAAATAGAAATAGGGTAAGATATTGGGTAATTGGAACTGAAGGGATACAGATTGTGCAACAGGACTGAATGTAAAAACTCAGAAATGGACAGCACAATACTACCTAACTGTAATACAAGTATATTAAAACACTGAATGAAGCTGCATGTGAGAATGATAGAGGGAGGTGGGCTGGGGGCATAAATGAAATCAGAAAGACAGATGTTAAAGACTGAGATGGTATAACTAGGAATGCCTGGAGTGTATAATAATAGTGACTAAATGTACAAATTTTAAAAATGTTTTTGCATGAGGAAGAACAAAGGAATGTCATTACTGCAGGGTGCTGAAAATAGATGGTAATTAATATTTTAAAATTTCACCTTATATGTGAGACTAAAGCAAAAAATGTTTGTTATAAAATTTATATTTTGACTAGTGCATTTCATAATATAACTTATGTAGATAGCTTGATTGAACACCATAAGTACTTGGAATCTTGGGTAAAACATGAGATTTTGTTGGTTTGTCCAGAGTGATGCCCCAATAAAACCCAGAGTGATTTGATCAGTGGGTGGAAAAGTATTTGCAAAGTCCCCTTCGGGGAATGGTGAGAATGGGGAGAAATTCAACTTCCCCAAGTTGAATTCTTGATATTCTCACAAGCAGTGTGGACAACCAAAGCTAAAGGCTGAGCCCCCAGTCTTGGGGTTTGTTCATATGAAACTTAATCCCACAAAGGATAGGTCAAGTCTACTTAAAATTTAGGGCTAAGAGTCACCCCCAGGAGAGCCTCTTTTGTTGCTCTGATGTGGCCTCTCTCTCCAGCCAACACAACAAGCAAACTCGCCACCCTCCCCCTGTCTACGTGGGACATGAGTTCCGGGGGTGTGGACCTTCCTGGCAATGTGGGACAGAAATCCTAGAATGAGCTGAGACTCAGCATCAAGGGACTGAGAAAACTTTCTCGACCAAAAGGGGGAAGAGTGAAATGAGACAAAGTGTCCATGGCTGAGAGATTCCAAACAGAGTTGAGAGGTTATCCTGGAGGTCATTCTTAGGCATTAAGTAGATATCACCTTGTTGTTCAAGATGTAATGGAGAGGCTGGAGGGAACTGCCTGAAAATGTAGAGCTGTGTTCCAATAGCCATGTTTCTTGAGGATGATTGAATAATGATATAGCTTTCACAGTGTGACTGTGTGATTGTGAAAACCTTGTGTCTGTTGCTCCTTTTATCTACCTTGTCAACAGACGAGTAGAACATATGGAATAAAACTAAATAATAGGGGGAACAAATGTTAAAATAAATTTAGTTTGAAATGCTAGTGATCAATGAAAGCAAGGGGTAAGGGGTATGGTATGTATAATCTTTTTTTCTGTTTCTGTTTTATTTCTTTTTCTGTTGTCTTTTTATTTCTTTTTCTGAATTGATGCAAATGTTCTAAGAAATGAGGAATATGCAACTAAGTGATGATGTGAATTACTGATTATATATATAGAACGGAATGATCATGTTAATATTTTAGTTCATTTGTTGTTAATTTTTTTTAATTAAAAAAAAAGTTAAAGTGAAGAGAAAGGGACATAGGGACACGCCTAGCAGGGGGCCCTGGAGAACCTGGGCAGGGGGCCAGTGGTGGGGGCAGGAGCTGCCCATCACTAAGGCCCCTGGAGGCCTTTGCTACGGGACCCGCTGTGAGAAAGGACACATCCTTTTAGCCTTGATGACCTCAAACCCAAGGTTGTAGGCGAGGTCTGGAAAGAGACCCCGTTCCCCTTTCCATGGTAGCTTCAAAGACCCTCCCAGAAGTGTCGTGCCCAGAAAGTGGGGTGCCGAGAGCCAAGACTGAGTGTCCGCTGTGCTCTCAGAGATCTCTCCGTCTGTCCCTGCAGTTTGAGAGGCTGGGGTCTGCGCAAGGCCAGGAGGCAAGGAAGTCCATTGGGATGGACTCGCCAAGGGCCCCCACCCCAGAGGAGGCAGTGGGGGTGGAAGAGGGGAGGGGGTGGGGGCGGGAGGGGCCCCCAGGATACCTCTGGCCTTCAAGGTCAGGTGGCAGTGTGAGTGTGTGGAGGGGAGCTGAGAGCCCTCCACCTTGCATACGGGAGGTGGGCGGGGAACGCGGGAGGGTGTGGGGGTGTGCAGGGCGAGCAGGGGAGGGAGGGCATGCGGTGGGGCCGACAGACTGACAGGAGCTGGGGACATGGGCCTGGGGCGCTGAGCGTGGAGGGGGTGCTGCATGGCCAGGATGAAGGAGGGGGAGGGAAGGGAAGGTCTGGCTGGTGCTTCGGGTGGGACACCCAGTGCCTCTCACCGCCGACCCCCGACTCACCTTCTGCCCCTCAGGCCATGTCTGAGCCAGTGGGTCAGCTCGCACCCCCCTGAGACCCGGGTGGAGGCGCCTAGAGTGGTGGCAGGTGGTGGTGCCTGCGGGCTGATCCTGGGCCCAGCACAGGTGTGGGTGTGGGCACGCCTGGGACATGCAGGAATCGCTACCAAGGATGCTTAGACCCTGTGAGCTGTCAGCGAGGCTGCTGACCTTTAGGAACTGTCAGCTTTCCTGACACCCAGGCACAGGGCATAGCGGGAAATGTGTTTCAGCTCCGGGAGCTGGAACACGAGACCTCCGCCCTCCTGGGGCAGTGGGCACCGCGCCCCTTGCTGTCGAGGTTCCCCAGACAGGTGCAACGACATGAGTGACCAGGTAGGAGGCGGACCCTGGCAGGTGGGGCAGCCAGCAGAGCCCAGAGCTGCCCAGAAGCTTTACCGTGTCTGGCCACGGACTAACAGGAGGCCCCAGGGCAGCCTAGAAGAAAGCGGGGCGAAGGGGGAAGAGGCATGCAGCCAGGTGTGCAGGGTATCTGGTGCCCGCACCACCCACAACA
Source organism: Tamandua tetradactyla (assembly GCF_023851605.1). Classification (NCBI taxonomy): domain Eukaryota; kingdom Metazoa; phylum Chordata; class Mammalia; order Pilosa; family Myrmecophagidae; genus Tamandua; species Tamandua tetradactyla. The sequence continues at coordinate 59,486,150 of NC_135327.1, read as the reverse complement.
GCCAAAGACATCACCTGAATATTCTCAGCTTCTTGGAAGTGCTACAATCGCTTTGCCAACGGAAAAATAACTGGCTGGGAACCTGATGGGGATTGCATTGACTCTAGGGCTCAGTTGGGGAGAACTGCCCTTTTAGAGTGGGGGGGTCTTCCAGCCCCAGGGTTTGGATGACCCTTCCTTTATTTAGGTCTTTTTCAGCACACTCAGAACGCTCTGTGGTGTGCTGGTGCTGATTTCTCCCATCTGCAACTCAAATTGTTTCTAAATATCTGGATGCTGTTGTAAATGGGATTATTTTAAATTTCGTTTACCATTTTTATTTGTTCCTGGTCTATAGAATCCGATGGATTTTTTTTGTCTGTTGACCTTATTGGTGCCCAGTGACCTTGTTAATTCTGCGATGGTGTCTACAGATTCCTCAGGGTTTTCTCCATATGTCCTGGAGGCATCTGCCAATAGTCTCGGTTTCACTGACTTCCCTCCGATCCTTACACCGAGTGGCTGGGGCAGGTGAGGGGCGTGAGCATGTGCGCTTGCTTCCTTCTGTGTCCCCTCCCTTTTGGCGAGCCTCCATTGCACCGAGACCAAGCACTAGTGCCAGGTCCCCAGGCCAAGGGCCGGAGCCTTTGCCCTGCTGGACACAGGCGGGGGGCTGGGCCAAGACAGCGGGGAACAGGGTTCCCATCGGCCCAGGCTGACTAGTGCCCTGACATCCCCTCCTCCACCCCTCTATTTCCTTCCACTGTGTCTCTTAGTTTCCATGGCAACCATTCCAGAAAACCAATTATTCATGAAATTTTAAAAGCCGAAACAGGCAAGGTAGCCAGCACCAGTCACTTCCTGGTGGACCACCCTGCCTGCTGGTCTCCAGCTGTGGTGCTCACCTGCTCCCTGGCTGGTTGCAACCTGGAATGACGTCCACTCAGGTTGGAGGGAGCAGCAGGCAGCAGATGGTGAGATTCTGGAAGGCTGTCTGCCCCTCCCTCCAGGTGGCACACCACCCAGGGGCACACGCTATCAGGAGTGGGCGGTAGCCAGGTAGGACCAGCCAGAGTCTGGTGGATGCTGGGGGAGACAGATGTGCCACTGGGTGATGGGACTTGAGGTCCTGTGGCCTGCTGGTGGTCGAGGACAGAGCACGTGACAGCCTGGGAGGGTGCAGAACATGTGAGGATCCCTGGAACCGGCCTGGTCCCTGTCCGGGACTCCCGAGGTGAGGCGTGCCTTTAGGTCCAAGCCAGGTGGTGCTGTTCGGCTAACAATGCGGGGACAGACCCCACCACCACCACCCGAGCCCCGTCTCTGCCTCCAGACATGGGGGTGCCACTGCTTCCTGCAGCCGTGGCCCAAGAGACTGCACGGGGTGTCCCACAGAAGGGGCTTGGCCAGTGTGGACGTCCGGGGTAATAAAGAGGAACGAGGGGAGGGGAGTGTTTGGAAAAATAAAGATGAGAGAATGAACTGATATGGACCCAGCCAGGGTCAACCAGAAGTGTTCTGCCAAGTGGAAGGAGCTAGGCCCAAGGAGGGCAGCTAGTGGCTCCATTCACAGGAGGTTCTGGAAGAAGCAGGACCAGTCTTTGTGCTAGAACCGGGACGGGGACGGAAAGGATGAGCCTGGGGGACTTCTGACTTGATGGAAGGGGTCCTAGTGCTGTGTTGCGGGGAGGGCAGGCTTGTCAGAACCCAGAGACTCCAACAACTAAGACGTGGCTTTTATTGCTTATAAATTACAACTCAATTTAAACAGTTGCCAGGCCTCTCCCAGCCTCCCAGGCGCCTCCCCCCAGCCCTGGGATGGAGGTGTCTTTGGCAGCCAGTCTGCTCTTGGGTGGGGCCCATACTGGATGCCAGCAGACTCCAGCGGCCTCGCCCCACTGGCTCCCACCCCAGCTCCCCAACAATGAGCTGATGGGACTGGGGAGCCCCGAGCCGTGGAGAGCAGCTTTGCAGCATGGCGGGCAGGGATTACATGTTGGAGCGGCCATCAGCCCCGGTCCAGTGTCCAGCTGACGCCCCTGCCCTGCAGACCGGGTGAGCCGGTTGCTCAGAGTAACCTGCCCAGGACCCTGCCCATCCCACATGCAGGGGGCCAAGCCTCCCGCTGCACCTGCCGGAACCCCCAGGCAAGTGACCCAAGAGAAGGCCCTGGGTCCTCTAGGGGGGGCTGCGCCGGACTGGTGGACCTGGGGACACCAACCCCCCCGACCCAAGGCACCAGAGTCCGATAACAAGGAGTTTTATCCCGCAGGACTGCCGTCCCAGGTCTGCAGTTGCCTAATTGTGAAGGCAATTAACTCAGCACCCTCAGGATTACCAAACGGCTAACTGGGCCTGTAATTACACCCGCGCTGTGGCTGACCGGGTGGGCAGTGCGTTGTTACACAAGTCACTGTGGATGCGAGTTTGTACCCAAGAGAAGGCCTGGGAGGGGGTGGAGGAAGTCACAGGGAGCTGGGCCCAGGCTGCTTATCCCTAGGTGTGGCCCCTCAGCAGGCCCGGGGGGTTCAGGGCAGGCGTGGGGGCTGCTTTGGTAGCCAGTCTGGAGCTGGGACAGGGGCTTGTTCCCCTCCAGGGTCCTGAGGGCAGGCTGAGGCCTGTGGACTTTTTCCTGGACTCACTGAGGGGAACTCACCCTGATCCCCAGGTAGGCTAGGTGTTCTGGCTGCAAAACTGCACCCCAAGCTCACATCCAACCGCCGGCACCGCGGTACCTTCAAAGGCCCCCTCGCCGCGCCCTCTGCACATCGCCGACTGACCCTGCACCACACGTGGACTGTCACCCAGGTGCCCAGGTGCCCAGGTGCCCAGGAAAGCCTAGGTCCCCACATTAGAGCAGGTGGCTTGTCTCCATGAAGGGGAGGTCCCCGAAGGCCACATGCCACGACCCCTCTTGGGCACCTGCACCCCCATACATGCCTGCTTGGTGCCCCTCACCTGGGGCCTTGAGCCCGCCCCCACCCTCGGCCTGAACACACACTCATCCTTCTCTGCTTACACCCCAACACCTAAGTTATTAGTTGGCCCTGGCATCAGGAGGTGGGGGTGGAGAGAAGTCCAGAGACCCCCCCACTCCCTAGGGCATGTTTCCCAGGTGGTTTCGCTGGCTTGATGGAAGCTTCTGTCACGCAGAAGGGAAACGAACAGAAATAGAGTGACTCAGCCCTGTCCCTCGCACTCCAGAAGAGAAAGTGCCCAGGCCTGCCATAGGGGTGGACCCTGCACAGCACCAAGTGCCACGGACCCCAGGTCTGTGCCACAGCCCGGAGGACTCGCCTGGATACGGGGCACGAAAGGAACTGGACGAACAAGAATGCCCGTGCTTCAGTGCTCACAAACCGGCATCCTTTCCCTGATTTACCTAGTGCCACGCTGTTTGCATTTTGGGGCTTTTTGTTGGTGACGGGGCTCTTTACAGTGTCCCCCAGCACAGGGCTGAAGTGCTGTCTAGTGCTCCTAAGCTGTGAGGCTGCAACGTGCCACACAGAGAAAAAGCGCGTTGGATCAGCTTCGTGCAGGCAGGAGTTGTAGCGCTCCTGGGCATATGTTCAACTGAATGCAGTTAATGAATCAGTTTATACTAAATGAAGTGTCTTTAAACAAAACCACTCAAAACAAGGTTATGTGTTTTCGGTTGATGAAGGTGTTGTGACCACACGCTCGCAGGAACCCAGCCCTGTACTTCCCCAGGAGCCATGGGCCAGTATCTGTGGGTTCAGTGTTTGCAGTGACTTTATAGCACAGAATTTCCATGAGCAATGGAAAGCAACAGAGCTGGGGGGATACAGAGGCTTCTGGGGCTCACAATTCTCCAGGTATGAGCAGGGGCCCCTGCTTCAGAATCCCAGGGAAGCCTGTGCAAGGAGCAGACTTCCTGACCCTTCACGATGCTGGACAACTAGCCACAAAGAGTTCTGACCTCAACCCCACACAAAACTGAAGAATTAACTGGAGATGGATCATAACTAATTTGAGATGGATTATAGGGGTAGGCATATAAAACTTAAAGATTCCAGAAGAGGGACTTAGTTCGCCCCTGCTCCATGGAACGACTAGAGAAGTGACAGAAAAATGACCTGGACAGTGGTTCCAGGTGTGAGTGACCAAAGAGGGACCTCTACACTATATAAGGAGGCCCTGGATGAAAAAGCGGAGAAATTGGACAGAGAATGGGGTGATTGTGTGGTAGCACATAGGAAGGCGGGGGTCCCAAAGGCATGGGAAGCCTGCGCTCCTGCCTGCCCCCGCAGCTAGCTGGGGAGATCTTCCCTCTCAGCTCCACAGCTGGGGGTCCCCATGGAGAGCAGGAAGCCAGCAGACTTGGTTTGCTGAGCACAAAGCTTCCAGCCAGTGCACAGTGACTGGGGGCCTCCTTTTGGAGGAGGGGGATATGCAGAGTGGAGGCGGTCTGACAGTTGGCCAGCCAAAGAGATCTGTTGTGTCCTGCTACGGCTTCCTTTCCCCATGGAGACCTGGAGCCCTCAGGTGTGCTCGGGCAGAGAGGCATGACCGAGGAAGCCGGCCGAACTGAACGTTGTGCTGCACTGCCTGGCATTTCTGGGTTGGCTGAGGGCAGGGGCAGCTGACACATACCCAGCCTCACAGCCCAAGGTCATCCCAAATGGGAGCCTAGGGTCACCAGCCCCATTAAGCCCCCAAGTGGATTCTCTGCCAAGGTGCACACCGCCCACCGAAACCAGCAGCCCCAGCTGCAATTGCCCCGGGTCTCCATCCAGCTCAGCTAGTAGCCGCAGTCAGCGCGAGGTGGGGCTGAGCGGAAGAGAAGGCCCAACAGTGCCACCTTCTGGGAAGAAACAGAAAATGCAGTCTGGCAAACTGCCTATCTGTAGCTTCAAACAGATCCTTGAGTAGAGTTGCATTCCCTGCATGAATCTAGGCCTGGTTTGGTGGGAAATTACTGACAAACCAAGAGCAAAAGGAGACTATTTTTTTTTTTTTTTAAAAGGAGACTTTTAATGCAAACCCAAGCAAATACAAAACTTTAAATGACTGAGGGAGATCAACTTTCAGAATAACCCTATCAAGACAATCAAGTGCCCTGAAGCCCACAGAAAATGACAAAGCACATGAAGCAGGCAGACATGGCCCAGCCAAATGACCAAATTAAAACACCGGAGGGGACACAGAATTTGGAACTAATCAAAGACATTCACACAATTCTCCTAAATTCAGTGGGTTGGCTAATGACATAAAGGATATCAAGAAGATACTAGAAGAGCATAAAGGAGGATATAAAAGGATAAACAGAAAAAGAGTGGATCTCCCAGAAATGAAAGATACTGTAGATCAAATTAAAAATATACTAGGGACACACAACAGCAGATTGGAAGATACAGAAGAAAGAATAAGAAAACTAAAGGACAGGACAACTGCATTTGAATGCACAAAAGAACAAATGGCAAAAAAGATGGAAAAATTGGAATTGGATCTCAGGGAAATGATGGACAACAGAAAATATAAAAACATAAGAATCATCTGGTGTCCCAGAAAAAGAGAAGAATAAAGGGTTATGTCCCAGTTTGAAAGGATGATGTGCCCTAGAAAAGCCATATTTAATCCTGGTCCATCTTGTGGAGACAGCTGTTTATTTTAATCCCTACTTAGTACCATAGGTTGAAAACTTGATTAGATTACATCCACATAGATGCGACACACCAAATTGTGGGTATTAACCTTTGATTAAAGGGAGCTGTGACTCCACCATTCCAGGTGGGTCTTCATTAGTTCACTGGAATCCTTTAAAAGAGGAAGCATTTTGGAAAAAGCTTCAAAGCCATGACAGAGCTGAGAGAGCCACGAGAACCATAAGGGCCAACTCAGCCAGAGAGCTTTCGAGATGAAGAAGGAATATGCTCCTGGGGAAGCTTCATGAAACAAGAAGCCTGGAGAGAAAGCTAGCAGATGTTGCCATGTTCACCATGTGCTTTTCCAGTTGAGAGAGAAGCCCTGAATGTCATCGCCCTTCTTGAACCGAGGTATCTTTCTCTGGATGCCTTAGATTGGACATTTCTATAGCTTTGCTTTAATGTGGACATTTTCACAGCCTTAGAACTGTAGACTTGCAATTTAATGAATTTCCCTTTTTAAAAGCTGTTCCATTTCTGGTATACTGCATTCTGGCAGCTAGCAACTAGAACAGGCTAGGAAGATTAGTTGATGAGATAATGGGGAAAACTTACCAACCTTTATAAAAGACATAAATATGAAAATCAAAGAAGTCTAAAGAACTCCAAATAGAATAAATCCAAATAGACCCATTCCAAGACACATATTAATTAGACTCTCAAATGCTGAAGAAAAGCAGAAGGTCCTAAGAGCAGCAAGAGAAAAGTGATTCACCACATACAAGGAAAGACACATAAGACCGGGTTTGGACTACTTAACGGCACCATGGAAGTGAGAAGGCAGCTGGTATGATATATTAAAGATTCTGAAAGAGAAGGATTTCCAAACACGAATTCTTTATCTAGAAGAGTTGTCCTTTAGGATTGAAGGAAAGATGAAAATTTTCACAGACAAACAAAGACTGAGAGAATTAGTCATCAAGAGACTTGCCCTACAAGAAATACTAAAGGGAGTTCTGTCAGCTGAAAAAAAAAAAAAAGACAGGAGAGCAAGGTCTGGTGAAGAGTCCAGAATTGAAGAGTACCAGTAAGGGTAATTCAAAGAATAAAAATAAAGAGAGGGAAAAGAATATATAGATCTGACAAAGAAAAACTAAAGGACAAGATGGTAGATTCAAGAACTGCTTTTAGACTAATGACACCAAATGTTAATGGACTAAATTCACCAATTAACAGATACAGACTGGCAGAATGGACTAAAAAATATAATCTATCTATATGCTGTTTATAAGAGACGCATCTTAGACCCAATGACACAAATAGATTAAAAGTGAAATGATAGATAAAGAAGTTCTATGCAAACTGTAACCAAAAGAAAACAGGAGTATTTATATTAATATCAGATAAAATAGACTTTAAATGTAAAAACATCACAAGAGACAAAGAAGACATTGCATATTAAAGGGAGACGTCACCAAGAGGAAATAACGACCATATATATTTACACTCCCAATCACGGAGCTCCAAAATACATAAGGCAAACTTGGCAAAACTGAAGGGTGACATTTCAACAACAATAGTAGGAGACTACAACACACCACTCTCCACTATAGATAGAATAACCAGACAGAAGATCAACAAGGAAATAGAGAACCTGAACAATATGATAAATGAATTAGACCTAATGCGACATATATAAATCATTACACCCCCAAACACCAGGATAAAGATTCTTCTCTAGTGCACATGGAATGTTCTCCAGGACAGATCATATGCTGGTGCATAAAACAAGTCTTTTTTAATTAAAAAAAGATTAAAATTATCCAAAGCACTTTCTCTGATGAAAATGGACTGAAGCTGGAAATTAATAATGCCCCAAAAGTTTTCACATATATATGGAGATTAACAAAGATTGCTAGAGAAATGGGTAAATCTGGAGACAAATGATAATGAGAATAAAATATATCAGAACTTATGGGATATGGCAAAGGCAGTGCTAAGAGGGAAATTTATTGCCCTAAATTCCTAATTAAAAAAGAGGAAAGAGTAAAACTTGAGGACTTAAAGGTTCACCTGGAAAAATTCGAGAAAGAAAAGCAAACTAACACCAAAACAAATAAAAGAAGACAAATAATAAAGTTGAAAGCGGAAATAAACAAACTGGAGTACAGTAAAACAATAGAAGGAATCAACAAAACCAAAATTTAGTTCTTTGAGAAAATCAATAATATTGATGGACTCCTGGCTAGGCTGACAAAGGAAAAAAAAGAGAGAGAGAGAAGACGTAAATAAACAAAATCAGATGAGATGGGAGGTTGTTATCATGGGACCTGAAGAAATTTTTAAAAATTCTAATTTTTAAAAATTCAACTATATGCCAATAAACTTATTTAAAATGGACAAATTCCTAGAGACACACAAACTACCTATACTGACTTGAGAAGAAATAGAAGAGCTCAACAAACCAATCACAATAAAGAGATTCAATCAGTCATCAAAAAATCTTCCTACAAAGAAACGCCCAGGGCCAGATGGCTTCACTGGGTAATTTCATCAAACATTCTAAAAAGAGCTAACACCAATCCTGCTCAAAGTCTTCCAAAAATGCTGAGGAAAAGAGAACACTAACTCATTTTATGAAGCTAACTTCTCTCTAATACCAAAACCAGATAAAGATGCTACAAGAAAGGAAAACTACAGACCAATCTCCCTAAAAACATAGATGCAGAAATTCTCCACAAAATATTAGCAAATCAAATCCAACAACACATTAAAAGAATTATACATCATGACTGTTCTGGTTTGCTAAAGCTGCCAGAATGCAATGTATCAGAAATGGAACAGCTTTTAGAAAGGGAATTTATGAAGTTTATAGTTGGAAGGCCATGAAAATGTTCAAGTTAAGGCACCAACAAGAGGTTACCTTCAGTCAAGAAAGGCTGATGCCATCTGGAACACCTCTGTCAGCTGGGAAGGCGCATGGCTGGCATCTGCTGGTTCTTTTGTTCCTGGGCTCTGTTGCTTTCAGCCTTTGTTCCTGTGGGGGTTCCTCACTTGGCTTCTCTGGGGCTGGCTTTCATCTCTTGGCTTCCCTTGGCTCTCTCCAGGTTCTGGCTTGCTTAGCATCTCATGGGAAGGCACACAGCAACATCTGCTGAGCTCTGCCCATGTCTAGGCATCTGCTCTCTGTCAGCCCTCCATGCATCTCCAAACATCCCTGTCTCTGTCAGTTCAAAAGCAGTTGTTCTCCAAGCATCTACATCTGAGGTTTCTACAAAATGTTTCCCCTTTTAAAGGGCTCTCATAAACTAATCAAGAGCCATCTTGAATGGGTGGAGTCACATTTCCATCTAATCAAAAGGTCAGACCCACAATTGGGTGTGTCACATCGCCATGGAAGCAATCTAACCAAAAGGTCACACCCACAATTGTGTGTATCTTATCTCTACGGAAACAGTCCAAAGTTCCCCATCCTAAGCAACAGGTCTTGCCCCACAATTTGGATCAAGATTAAAACATGGCTTTTCTGGGGGGTACATAATAGCTTCAAACCAGGACAATGACCAAGTGGGGTTTACACCAGGAATGCAAGGGTGATGCAACACAACAAAATCAATCAACATAATTCTTCCCATTAATAAATTGAAAGGGAAAGAAAAGATCACATGATCATCTTGATTGATGCTGAGAAACCATTTGACAAAATTCAGCATCCTTTCCTGATAAAAACACTTCAAATGTTAAGAAACTTACCCGTTATCATAAAGGACATATATGAAAAACCCATAGCCAGCTTCATATTTAATGGTGAGGAGACTGCAAGCATTCCCCTTAAGATCAGGAATGAAACAAGGATATAGATTGTCACCACTATTATTCAACATTGTATTAGAAGTCCTAGCTGGAGCAATTAGACAGGAGAAAGAAATAAAAAAGTATTCAAATTGGAAAGGAAAAGTAAAATTGTCATTGTTTGCCTAGTCCTGTGTTTAGAAACCCCTGAGAAATCCATAACAAATCTATTTGAGCTAATAAATTCCATAAACTGACAGGATGTAAGATTACTGTACAAAAATCAGTAATGTTTCTATAAACAAGCAATGACCTGAGGAGACAATTAAAAAAATTCCATTCAAAATAGTGAGAAAAAGAATCAAGTGTCTAAGAATAAGCCTAAGCAGGCATGTCAAGTACTTACATAAAGAAAAATGACAAAACATTGCTAAAGGAAATAAAAGTGACCTGAAACAGATGGAAAGACATTCCGTGCTCATGGATAAGAAAGTTTAATGTCATTAAGATATCACTTCTACCCAAATTGATCTACAGATTCATCGCAATATCAATCAAAATCCCAACAATCTATTTTGAAGACTTGTAAAAGCTAGTATTAAATTCATTTTAAGGGAAAGAGATCCTAAATAGCTAAAGATACTCTAAAAGAGAAGATCAAAGTGGGAGGACTATCACTTCCTGACTTTAAAGCTTATTATAAAGCCACAGTGGTCAAAACAGCGTGGCACTAGCACAAAGACAGAAGTATCAACCAATGGAACAGAATCGAGAGTGCAGTGATGGACCACAAATCTATGGACATTTGATCTTCAGTAAGGCCCCCAAATCCACTAAACTTGGATAGAATAGTCTTTTCAATAAATGGACTGAATGAAGGAGGACCCCTATATTTTACACCCTATACAAAAATGGATTAAAGACCTAAATGTAAGAGCCAGGACCATAAAACTTCTAGAATGAAATGCAGGGAAACAACTTCAAGATCTAGTAACAGGAGGTAGCTTTTTAAATTTTATACCTAAATTACAAGCAACAAAGAGAAAATAGATAAACAGGAACTCCTTAAGATTAAGAGTTTCTGTACCCCAGAGGACACTGTCAAAGAGGTGAAGAGGAAATGAACTCAATGGGAGAAAGTATTTGGAAACCACATATGGATAAGGTTTTGATATCTAGTATATATATATATATAAAGAAATAATACAACTCAACAACAAAAGAACCAAGAACCCAATTATAAAACAGGCCAAGGATACGAATAGACACTTTTCCAAGGACCAAGTACAGATGGCTAAGCAGCACATGAAGAGACGCTCATTTTCATTAGCTATAAGGGAAATGCAAATCAAAACTACAAGGAGATATCACCTCACAACTATAAGAATGGCTTAGCTATTAAACAAACAGGAAACTACAGATGTTGGAGAGGATGTGGAGAAATTGGAACACTTATTCACTGCTGGTGGGAATGTACAATGGTACAGCTGCTATGGAAGACAGTCCAGTGGTTCCTCAGAAAACTAAATATTGAGTTGCCCTATGACTCAGCAATAGCAATAGAGCTGAGGGCAGCGACATAAACAGATATCTGCACACCAATGATCACAGTGGCACTATTCACAATTGCCAAAAGATGGAAACAATCCAAGTTCCTATCAACAGATGAGTAGGTAAACAAAATGCGGTATATACACGACAGAATGTTGTGCAGCAGTGAGACAAAATGAGGTCCCAAAACATATGACAATGTGGTTGAACCTTGAGAACATTATGCTGAGTGAAATAATTCAAACACAAAAGGACAGATACTGTATTATTTCACTATTATGATTCTGGTAAATGTACTCTGATAGGTTGCATTGTAGACACAGCAGAGCTAGAGATGCACAGAGGCTGGAGAAGGGGGTAATGATACCCAAAAAGGTTGAACTTAAATGTAAGGGAATGGATAGAAGTAATGTTAACTAATTAGTGGTGTTATAAGTAACATTACCATATTGAGGGTGAATATGATTGAAAGGAGAGGTACGGTGCCATGTATCCCATTGATTAAATTTATGATTATAAATAAGTTCCCACATGAACTATTTCAAATGGTTCAACAGTGGACAAGGAGTCAACAGTAGAATGATATGGGGGGAGAAACTAAACATGCATGCTGTGGCCAATAATTTACAGGAAGACATCAATGGTACCACAGCACTAACAGGGGCAACTAATTGGTGGGGGGGGACAAGTGATAAGGGGTAGTTTTGATTTGATAGTTGGTAATGTTGTGTTTGCCAATTCTCTGTCATTATGGACCAGTGAAAATTGTCTAGAGTTGAGAGTTCTGCTAATTGTACAATCAAAGATGCTGTAAGACATGGTTTGTTTGTTTTGGACATCATCCATCATGCCCAACAGACGGAGGGAGCTGAAGGGTGCAATGACACAGAAGCACAATGGAGAACTGTGATGCATTTATATGATGGGATGCGGTGCTGCTACAAAAAGAAGGACGTCAAGGGGCACACAAAGAACTGAATAAACCTTGGTGTGTTGTGCAAAATAAGCCAGAAACAAAAGAACAAATATGCTAAGGTCTCTCTCAGAAAATAGTTATAATAGAAGCCTGAATTGTGAGCACACAGACCACATTTGGTCTGAAGTTGTGGCTGTATTTCTGGATTCTGAGACACTGAACTATATGTGTATCAGCTGGTATTTCCCTGGAACTTTGAGAAGCTCTGTGATGCCTGGGTCCCAGAAATGGAGTGCTGCAGTCCTGAAAATTAGCACAGCTCTATACAATAACAGTTAAAGTAACCAAAAAAGAGATCAGGCCTCAGAGTTAAAAAACAAAGGCAATCTGGCAATATCCAAGGTAAATCAGAATACAGGGTAAAAGTTGGTAGTGTATGCACTCTAGACTTTTACCTATGGCATGAGACCAAAGGCAGAGGTTTATTGGGTCTAGAACCTAAGTTTTTTGTAACACATACTCTAAATCAACCTGTCTGTGTAGCTCATTTAAATAACCCGAACTCCTGGAGTCCAGAACGGGAACAAGGCCTAATAGCCTGTATAGCTTAATTTGATACACAGATACATCTCAGAGTATGGTAGGCTGATAATTTTAGAAGTATTGGTATGGTCCCTTGAAGGTCCGAAGAAAAAATATATACATATGAAACCATTAAACTTTCCCATCTGGGAAATCCCGCAACCATTGGAGACTCCCAAGAAAATAGGCCAAACCCTGGATTTTGAAGCCTGCCCTTATGAAACTTATTTCTGTAGAGGAAACGCTAAGGCTATGTAAAACAAAGTCTAAGAGTTGCTTCCAGGAAACCTCTTTTATTGATCAGATATGGTCTCTCTCTAAGCTCAACTCTGCAAGGAAAATCATTACCCCTACATGGGACATGACATTCAGGGATGAAAGTCACCTTGGAAATGTGGGGCATGACTCTCAGGGATGAGTCTGGCCCTGGCATCATGGGATTGACAATGCCTTCCTGACTAAAAGCGGGAAAAGAAGTGTAATAAAAGAAGGCATCGGTGTCCAAGAGAGATCAAATAGAATCAAGAGGCTACTGTGGAGGCTGCTCTTACACAGGCTTCAGTTAGATAGTGCTGACTGCCATGGTTTGTAAACCTAACCAACAACACTCCTGTTGACTCTGAAGAGCACAGAGGGCTTGAACTGAGACCCCATAAAAGTTTCATGCACTAAATTTGCTTTCCTGGAACCAATAATTTCCAGAGGGTTCCTAGGTCTGATTAATTCCTGAAACCTAGAGGGAACATTCTCCAAGATTATCAATTACACCGCCCATCCTTTAGTGTCAATACCCTAGCTCAACATGAAAAAGTCAGAAAGATATTGCTTAGAGATACCTATAAATTTGGAGAAGGATCAAAAGGAGAAGGAGGCGTTATAACAGAGAAAATAGGATTTAAATATTGAGTATGACTGCTGAATCACTATATTAATATTTCTTCCAGCTTCCAGTGTTTTGGAGCAGTTAGGAGGAAAAATCTGAAATAATGGAATGGTAACCCACCAAAAACTCTAAAATCTTTTTTGTAACTACTTGTTGAAGTGTACTTTGAAAACTGCTTTTTCTTTCTTTTCTTTGTGTATATGTTACATTTCACAATAAAAAATGTTTAAAAAACTAAAGGATAAGGTAGTAGATTCAATAGCTTCTTTTATAATAATAACTTTGAACATTAATGGACTAAACTCACCAATTAAAAGATACAGGTTGGCAGAATGGCTTAAAAATATATGATCCATCTATATGCTATTTACAAGAGACACATCTTAGGCCCAAGGACAGAAAGAGATTGAAAGTGAAGGGATGGAAAAAGACTTAGCTATACTAATATCAGGCAAAATAGACTTTAAACATAAAACACATCATAAGAGACAAGGAAGAATACTACATATTCATAAAAGGGACAATTCACCAAGAAGAAATACACAATCAAAAATTGTGTATGCTCCCAATCAAGGAGCAAGCTGGCAAAACTGAAGGGAGCAACAGATGTTTCAACAATAATAGTGGGAGACATCAATACACCACTCTACTCTATAGATAGAACAACCAGACAGAGGATCAACAAGGAAACAGAGAACCTAAACAATGTGATAAACGAATTAGACCTAGCAGACATATATAGAACATTACACCCCAAAACACCAGGATATATATTCTTCTCTAGTGCACATGGAATGTTGCCCAGGATAGATTATATGCTGGGGGCACAAAACGGATCTTATTAAATTAAAAAAGATTGAATTTATTCAAAGCACTTTCTCTGGCCACAACTGAATAAAGCTGGAAATCAAAAACCACCAAAGAACCAGAACTTTAACAAATATATGGAGATTAAATAACATGCTCTTAAACAAGCAGTGGGTTGAATAAAAAACTGCAAGAGAAATCAGGAAATATCCAGAAATGAATGAAAATGAGAGTACAACACATTAGAACTTATGGGATGTGGCAAATCCAGTGCTCAGAGGGAAATTTATTGCCCTACATGCCTATATTAAAAAAGAAGAAAGAGCAAAAAATCGAGGATTTAATGGCGCACCTGGAGAAATTAGAGAAAGAACAGCAAACTCACCCCAAAGCAAATAGAAAAAGAGAAACAAGAACGATTAAAGCAGAAATAAAGGAAATGGCAAACAACAACAATAACAAAATGATAGAAAGTATCAATAAAACTAAAAGTCAGTTCTTTGAGAAAAATCAATAATATCGATGGACTTCTGGCTAGGCTGACAAAGAAAAAAACAGAGAGGATACAAATAAACAAAATTGGAAATGAGAGGGGGGTCATTATCATGGGTCCTGAAGAAATTTTTAAAAATTCTAAGAGAATACAATGAACTATATGCCAATAAACTTAGATGAAATTTACAAATTCCTAGAAATACACAAACTACCTATATTGACTCAAGAAGAAATAGAAGAGCTCAACAAACCAATCACAAGTAAAGAGATTTAATTAGTGTTCAAAAATCTTCCTACAAAGAAAAGCCCAGGGCCAGATGACTTCACAGGGGAATTTTATCAAACATTATAAGGAGAATACCAATCCTGTTCAAACTCTTCAAAAAAACTGAGGAAAAAGGAACACTACATAACTCATTTTATGAGGCTAACATTCCTCTAATACCAAAACCAGATAAAGATGCTACAAGAAAGGAAAACTACAGACCAATATCCTTAATGAACATAGATGCAAAAATTCTCAACAAAACACTTGCAAATCAAATCCACTGGCACATTAAGCGAATTATACACCACGACCAAGTGACTTTATACCAGAACACAGGGTGGTTCAACAGAAGAAAAATTAATGTAATACAGCACACTAACATATCAAAAGGGGAAAAAAAATCACGTGATCTCGATTGATGCTGAAAAAGCATTTGACAAAATTCAGCATCCTTTTCTGAAAAGAGCACTTCAAAAGGTAGAAATCGGAGGAAACTTCCTTAGCATGATAAAGGGCATATGTAAAATACCCAAAGCCAGCAATGGTGAGAGACTGAAAGCCTCCCTGCTAAGATCAGGAACAAGGCGAGGATGCCCATTGTCACTATTATTATTCAACATGCTAGAATTCTTAGCTAGAGCATTCAGGCAAGAAAAATAGTCCAAAAGACATCCAAATCAGGAAGGAAGAAGTAAAACTTTCACTATTTGCAGATGACATGATTCTATACTTAGAAAACCCTGAGAAATCTATGACAAAACTACTTGAGCTAGTAAACAGATTCAGCAAAGTGATGTGATACAAGATTAATGTGCAAAAATCAGTAATGTTTCTATACATATGTGATGACCTAACTGAGGAGACACTTAAGAAAAAAGTCCCATCCAAAATAGCAACTAAAAGAATCAAATATTTAGGAATAAACTTAACTAGGGATGTAAAGGACCTGTACAAAGAAAACTATAAAACATTGCTAAAGGAAACAAGATCTAAATAGGTGGAGAGACAGTCCCTGCTCATGGATAGGAAGGTTAAATGTTGTTAGGATGTCAGTTCTACCCAGATTGATTAACAGATTCATGGCAATACCAATCAAAATTGCAACAACCTACTTTGAAGACTTGGAAACACTAGTTATCAAATTCATTTGGAAGAGAAAGAGACCTTGAACAGAGTAAGATATTCTAAAAAAAAAAAGAACAAAATGGGAGAATTAACACTTTCTGATTTTAAAGCTTTCTATAAAGCCGCAGTGGTCAAACAGTATGGTACTGGCAGAAAGATAGACATATTGATCAATGGAAATGAATTGAGAGTACGGAAATAGACCATCAAATCTATGGTCAGTTGATCCTCGATAAGGCCCCCAAATCCCTTGAGCTGGGACAGAATACTCTTCTTAAAAAAGGGGCCTGGGAGAACTGGCTATCAATAGCCAAAGGAATGAAAGAGGAATCCCACCTTATACCTTATATAAAAATTAACTCAAAGTGGATTAAAGACCTAAATGTCAGACCCAGTAACTTTTAGAAGAAAATATAGGGAAACATCTACAAGATCTAGTAAGAGGAGGTAGCTTCTTAAACTTTACACCTAAAGCACAAGCAGCAAAGAAGAAATAGATAAACGGGAACTCCTTAAGATCAAGAGCTTCTGTGCGTCAAAGGACTTTGTTAAAAAGGTGAAGAGGCAGCTAACTCAATGGGAGAAAATATTTGGAAACCACATATCAGAGAAGGTTTTGATATCCAGTATATATAAAGAAATCATACAATTCAACAACAAAAGAACATCTGAATTATAAAATGGGTCGAGGATATGAATAGACATTTTCCAAAGAGAAAATACAGATGGCTAAATAGCACATGAAGAGATGCTCACTTTCATTAACTTTATATAAGGAAATTCAAATCAAATCTACTGTAAGACATCACCTCACACCCATAAGAATGACTGCTACTAAAGAGAAAGGTACAAATGTTGGAGAGGATGTAGAGAAATTGGAACACTTAGTCACTGTTGGTGGGAATGTATAATGGCACAGCCACTATGGAAGAGTGTTTGGTGGTTCCACAAAGTATCAAGTTGCCCTATGAACCAGCAATATCACTACCTGGTATATACCCAGAAGAGCTAAAAGCAGTGACACAAACAAACATTTTCACACCAGTGTTCATAGCAGCCGTATTAGTTAGGGTTCTCTAGAGAAACATAATCAACAGAAAATATCCATAAATATAAAATTTATAAAAGCGTCTCACATAAATGTGGGAACGTACAGTCCATAGGGTAGGCTGAGAAACTGATGACTTCAACGGAGGGTCTGGATGAACTCCAAAGGAGAGGCTTGCCAGCCAAATCAGGAAGAGAGACTGTCTCTTCTGAATCCTCTTTAAAAGGCTTCCAGTGATTGGATTAAATGTCACTCATTGCAGAAGACACGCCCCTTGGCTGATTACAAATGGAATCAGCTGTTGATGCAGCCAACATGATCATGATTTAATTCTATGAAATGTCCTCATAGCAATAGATAGGCCAGCACTTGCCTAACCAGACAAATGGGTACCACCACCTGGCCAAGTTGACACATGAACCGGACCATGACAGTCCACCCCTTGTCAACTTGGCAACTATATACATCACTTTAAACCATACTTAATTTCTAAATAGAAACAATAAAAGACACATTTTTTTCCTCACATAACAATACTTAACTGTCCTGCATACAACTGGAAACACATTAAATCTCCCCAGAATAGGATGCAAGTTCTTGGGTGATATTCATTCCTAAACTTGATACTTTGCAACATAAATACTGTAACATGAACAAAACAGCATTACAGTCCTTGCTTCTGTAACTGATCATGTGGCTGTAGTTCATATTTATCACTATCTTCTTCCACTACCCATACTATATTCCCTTTACCTTCAGCAAGCACTTCAGCTGGCCATCATGCTTTGCCTGGTGGGGTGATCCAAACTTTCATTCCTGAAGTTTCAGAGCCATTGGTAGACCTGCCTGGATTGGGTTGTTGCAGTTTTCCATTGATTTTAATCACAAGGCATGGTAGTACTAAAAGACGCCCTAGGGGATCTCTTATATTCCATGAAAACTCTTTTTTATCTCCATTGTATAGTTGCAGTCCTATTTCCCCCTGATAGTCAGGGTCAGTCACTCCAGCCAGTAATGTAATCCCCTTCTTGGCTTGTTGATCCAGGGGCATGAGTAGCCCAAAGTGACCAGGTGGCAGTCTTAGATTCCAGTTCAATGGAATCATTGTTGTTTCTACTCATGGAACCACTCCCCCTTTTGGAACTAAAACCTGTAGACCAGCAGGGCTCAAGGTCACAGGGACAGGAAGCAAAAATTTTCCTAGTGGATCACTAGGGGTAATAGAGAGTGGTGCCACTCTTATTTCCACCCCTTGGTTCCTGAACCCATGGATCTTGGCTATAGGAGAAACAGCACCATACAGTGGATGCTGATTCAGAGCATACACAGCTTCCTGGAAAATATTACCCCAGCCCTTCAAGGTATTGTCACCATAATTGAGTTTTCAAAAGGCCATTCCACTGTTCTATCAATCCAGCTGCCTCTGGATGATGGGGAACATGGTAAGACCAGAGAATCCCATGAGCATGTGCCCATTCCCACACTTCTTTTGCCATGAAATATGTTCCTTGATCAGAAGCAATGCTGTGTGTAATACCACGATGATGGATAAGGTATTCTGTAAATCCACAGATGGTAGTTTGGGCAGAAGCATTGCATGTAGAGAAAGCAAACCCATATCCAGAATATGTATCTATTCCAGTTAGAACAAATTGCTGCCCATTCCATGAAGGGAGTGGTCTAATGTAATCAACCTGCCACCATGTTGCCAGCTGTTCACCTCGGAGAATGGTGCTGTATCAGGGGCTGAGTGTGGGTCTGGCAGATTGGGCACTCAGCAGTGGCTGTAGCCAGGTCAGCCCTGGTGAGTGGAAGTCCATGTTGCTGAGCCCATGCATAACCTCCATCCCCACCACCATGACCACTTTGTTCATCAACCCATTGGGCAATAATAGGAGTTGCTGGGGAAAGAGGCTGACTGATATCCACAGAACTGGTCATCCTATCTACTTGATTATTAAAACCTTCCTCTGCTGAAGTCACCCTCTGGTGCACATTCACATGGGACACAAATATGTTCATGTTTTTAGCCCACTGAGAAAGGTCTATCCACATACCTCTTCCCCAGAACTCATTGTCACCAATTTTCCAATTATGGTCTATCCAATCCCTGACCATCCAGCCAAACCATTAGCAACAGCCCATGAGTCAGTATACAAATGCACCTCTGGCCAGTTCTCCTTCCAAGCAAAATGAACAACCAGGTGCACTGCTCAAAGTTCTGCCCACCAGGAGGATTTCCCCTCACCATTGTCCTTCAGGGACACCCCAGAAAGGGGTTAGAGTGCTGCAGCTGTCCACTTTTGTGGTACCTGCGTATCTTGACAAACCATCTGCAAACCAGGCCTGAGTTTTCTCTTCCTCAGTCAATTCACTGTAAGGAACTCCCCAAGAGGCCATAGCTCTGGTCTGGGAAAGAGAAGGTAATGTGGCAGGAGTGGAGACCATGGGTATTTGGGCCACTTCTCACGTAACTTACTTGTGTCTTCAGGACCTGCTCTGGCCCTATCTCATATATACAGTTTCCATTTTATGATGGAGTGCTGCTGCACATGCCCAACTTTATGGTTTGGTGGGTCAGACAACATCCAGCTCATGATAGGCAACTCAGGTCTCATGGTAACTTGGTGGCCCATGGTTAAGCGTTCAGTCTCTACTAGGCCCAGTAGCAGGCCAAAAGCTGTTTCTCGAAAGGAGAGTAGTTATCTGCAGCAGATGGTAAGGTTTTGCTCCAAAATCCTAAGGGTCTGCGTTGTGATTCTCCTATAGGGGCCTGCCAAAGGCTCCAGACAGCATCTCTGTTTGCAACTGACACTTCCAGCACCGTTGGATCTGCTGGATCATACAGCCGAAGTGGCAGAGCAGCTTGTACAGCAGCCTGGACCTGTCACAGAGCCTCCTCTTGTTCAGGTCCCTACTCAAAATTAGCAGTTTTTCTGGTCACTTGATAAATTGGGAGTAGCAGACCCAAATGAGGAATATGTTGTCGCCAAAATCCAAAGAGACCAACTAAGTGTGTTTTTGGTCATAGGAGGGACCAGACGCAGCAATTTATCCTTCACCTTAGAAGAGATATCTCGACATGCCCCACACCACTGGACACCTAGAAATTTCACTGATGTTGAAGTCCCCTGTATGTTTGTTGGATTTATCTCCCATCATCTGACATGCAAATGCCTTACCAGTAAGTCTAGAGTAGTTGCTACTTCTTGCTCACTAGGTCCAATCAACATGATATCATCAATATAATGGACCAGTGTGATGTCTTGTGGGAGGGAGAAATGATCAAGGTACCTGCGGACAAGATTATGACATAGGGCTGGGAGAGTTGATATCCTTCTGAGGTAGGACAGTGAAAGTATGTTGCTGACCTTGCCAGCTGAAAGCAAACTGTTTCTGGTGGCCCTAACTAACAGCTATTGAGAAAAAAGCGTTTGCCAGATCAATAGCTGCGTACCAGGTACCAGAGGATGTATTGATTTGCTCAAACAATGATACCACATCTGGAACAGCAGCTGCAATTGGAGTTACCACCTGGTTGAGCTTATGATAATCCACTGTCATCCTCCAAGATCCATCTGTTTTCTGCACAGGCCAAATAAGAAAGTTGAATGGGGATGTGGTGGGAATCACCACCCCGGCATCCTTCAAGTCCTTAAGAGTGGCAGTAATCTCTGCAATCCCTCCAGTAATCTGGTATTGCTTCTGATTTACTATTTTGCTAGGTAAGGGCATTTCTAGTGGCTTCCACTTGGCCTTTTCCACCATAATAGTCCTCACTGCACGAGTTAGAGAGTCAATGTGGGGATTCTGCCAGTTGCTCAGTATGTGTATTCCAATTATACATTCTGAAACTGGGGGAATAACTACAGAACACGTCCAGGGGCCCACTGGACCCACTGTGAGACAGACCTGAGCTAAAACTCCACTGATCACATGGCCTCCATAAGCCCCCACTCTGACTGGTGGACCAGAGTGGAGTTTTGGGTCTCCTGGAATTTAATGTCACTTCTGAACCAGTGTCTAACAATCCCCGAAATATCTGATCATTTCCTTTTCCCCGATGCACAGTTACCCTGGTAACTGTGGTTAAAGTGGTAAAAGGTCGTCGGTCTCCTTGGGGAAGGCTTGGAGGAAGATTAACAGTATAAATTTCTGGCAGTGTAACAGGGTTCTTCCCCAAAGGGACCTGGCATCCCCTTCATTCAAGGGGCTCTGGGTCTGTAAACTGTCTCAAGTCTGGAAATCAATTAAGGGGCTGTGACTGTGTTTTTTAAAAAATTTACTAATTAAAAAATTAAGAAACCAAATAAAACATCAACATATATAATCAGTAATTCACAATATCATCACTTACTTGTATATTCATCATTTCTCAGAACATTTGCATCGATCCAGAAAAAGAAATAAAAAAACAATAAAAAAGAAATAAAACGAACACTGGAAAGAAAAAAAAAAAAGATTATAGCTACCATACCCCTTACCCCTCACTTTCATTGATCACTAGCATTTCAAACTAAATTTATTTTAGCATTTGTTCCCTCTATTTTTTATTTTTATTCCATATGTTCTACTCATTTGTTGACAAGGTAGATAAAAGGAGCATCAGACACAAGGTTTTCACAATCACACAGTAACATTGTAACAGCTATATCATTATTCAATCATCCTCAAGAAACATGGCTACTGGAACACAGCTCTACATTTTCAGGCAGTTCCCTCCAGCCTCTCCACTACATCCTGAACAACAAGGTGATATCTACTTAATGCGTAAGAATAACCTCCAGGATAACCTCTCGACTCTGTTTGGAATCTCTCAGCCATTGACACTTTGTCTCATTTCACTCTTCCCCCCCTTTGGTTGAGAAGGTTCTCTCAATCCCTTAATGTTAATTCTCAGCCCATTCTAGGGTTTTTCTCAATCCCTTGATGCTGAGTCTCAGCTCATTCCAGGATCTCTGTCCCACATTGCCAGGAAGGTCCACACCCCTGGGTGTCATGTCCCACGCAGAGAGGGGGAGGGTGGTGAGACTGCTTGTCATGTTGGCTGGAGAGAGAGGCCACATCTGAGCAACAAAAGGGGCTCTCTTGGGGGTGACTCTTAGGCCTAGATTTTAAGTAGACTTGACCTATCCCTTGTGGGGTCAAGTTTCATATGAACAACCCCCAAGACTGGGGGCTCAGCCTACAGCTTTGGTTGTCCACACTACTTGCGAGAACACCAAGAACTCAACTTGGGGAAGTTGAATTTCATCCCGTTCTCACCATTCCCCAAAGGGGGCTTTGCAAATACTTTTCCGCTCACTGGGATTCATCGGGGCATCACTCTGGACAAACCAACAAAATCTCATCTCCTACCTGAGATTCCAAGTTCTTATGGTGTTCAATCAAACTATCTACATAAGTTATATTAGGAAATACACTAGTCAAATACAAAATTTTGTAACAAATAAAGATTTTTTGCTTTAGTCTCACACATAAGGTGACATTTTAAAATATTAATTACATCTATTATCAGCACCTTGCAATAATGACATTCCTTTGTTCTTCCTCATGCAAAAACATTTTTAAAATTTGTACATTTAGTCACTATTATTATACACTCTAGGCATTCCTAGATTATACCATCTCAATCTTTAACATCTATCTTTCTTTCTGATTTCATTTATGTCCCCAGCCCTCCTCCCTATATTATTCTCACATGCAGCTTCATTCAGTGTTTTAACATAATTGTATTATAGTTAGGTAGTGTTGTGCTGTCCATTTCTGAATTTTTGTATTCAGTCCTGTTACACAGTCTGATCCCTTCAGTTCCAATTACCAAATATCTTACCCTGTTTCTATCTCCTGATGGTCTCTGTTACCAAGGAAATATTCCAAGTTTATTCACTAATGTCAGTTCATATCAGTGAGACCATACAATATTTGTCCTTTTGTTTTTGGCTAATCACACTCAGCATAATGATCTCAAGGTCCATCCATATTGTTACATACTTCATAAGTTTATTCTGTCTTAAAGCTGCATAATATTCCATCATATGTATATACCATAGTTTGTTTAGCCACTCGTCTGTTGATGGACATTTTGGCTGTTTCCATCTCTTTGCAATTGTAAATAATGCTGCTGTAAACATTGGTGTGCAAATGTCCGTTTGTGTCTTTGCCCTTATGTCCTTTGAGTAGATAGCTAGCAATGGTACTGCCAGGTCATATGGCAATTCTATATTCAGCTTTTTGAGGAACCGCCAAACTGCCTTCCACAGCAGTTGCACCATTTGACATTCCCACCAACAGTGAATAAGTGTGTCTCTTTCTCCACATACTCTCCAGCACTTGTCATTTTCTGTTTTGTTGATAATGGCCATTCTGGTGGGTGTGAGATGATATCTCATTGTGGTTTTGATTTGCATTTCTCTAATGGACAGGGAAGTTGAGCATCTCTTTATGTGCCCTTTGGCCATTTGTATTTCCTGTTCTGAGAAGTGTCTGTTCAAGTCTTTTTCCCATTTTATAATTCGATTGGCTGTCTTTCTGTTGTTGAGTTGAACAATCTCTTTATAAATTCTGGATACTGGACCTTTATCTGATATGTTGTTTCCAAATATTGTCTCCCATTGTGTAGGCTGTCTTTTTACTTTCTTGATGAAGATCCTTGATGTGCAAAAGTGTTTAATTTTGAGGAGTTCCTATTTCTTTCTTTCTTTCTTCAGTGCTCTTGCTTTGGGTGTAAGGTCTATAAAACTGCCTCCAAGTATAAGATTTATAAGATATTTCCCTACATTTTTCTCTGTTTTATGGTCTTGGACCAAATGTTTAGGTCTTTGATCCATTTTGAGTTAACTTTTGTATAAGGTGTGAGATACGGGTCCTCTTTCATTCTTTTGCATATGGATATCCAGTTCTCTAGGCACCATTTATTGAAGAGACTGTTCTGTCCCAGGTGAATTGGCTTGACTGCCTTATCAAAGATCAATTGTCCATAGATGAGAGGGTCTATATGGGAATACTCTATTCGATTCCATTGGTCAATATATCTATCTTTATGCCAGTACCATGCTGCTTTGACCACTGTGGCTTCATAATATGCCTTAAAGTCAGGCAGCGTGAGACCTCCCACTTCGTTTTTTTCCTCAAGATACTTTTAGCCAATTGGGGCACCCTGCCCTTCCAGATAAATTTGCTTATTGATTTTTCTGTTTCTGAAAAGTAAGTTATTGGGATTTTGATTGGTATTGCATTGAATCTGTAAATCAATTTAGGTAGAATTGACATCCTAACTATATTTAGTCTTCCAATCCATGAACACAGTATACCCTTCCATCTATTTAGGTCTTCTGTGATTTCTTTTAACAGTTTTTTGTAGTTTTCTTTATATAGGTCTTTTGTCTCTTCAGTTAAATTTATTCCTATGTATTTTATTCTTTTAGTTGCAATTGTAAATGGAATTCGTTTCTTGATTTCTCCCTCAAATTGTTCATTACTAGTGTATAGAAACGCTACAGATTTTTGAGTGTTGATCTTGTGACCTGCCACTTTGCTGTACTCGTTTAATAGCTCTAGTAGTTTTGCTGTGGATTTTTCAGGGTTTTCGATGTATAGTATCATATCATCTGCAAACAGTGATAGTTTTACTTCTTCCTTTCCAATTTTAATGCCTTATATTTCTTTTTCTTGTCTAATCACTCTGGCTAGAACTTCCAACACAATGTTGAATAACAGTGGTGATACTGGATATCCTTGTTTTGTTCCTGATCTTAAGGGGAAAGTTTTCAATTTTTCCCCATTGAGGATGATATTAGCTGTGGGGTTTTCATATATTCCCTTTATCATTTTAAGGAAGTTCCCTTCTATTCCTATCCTTTGAAGTGTTTTCAGCAGGAAAGGATGATGAATTTTGTCAAATACCTTCGCTGCATCAATCAAGATGATCATGTGATTTTTCTGCTTTGATTTGTTGATATGGTGTATTACATTAATTGATCTTCTCATGTTGAACCATCCTTGCATACCTGGGATGAATCCTACTTGGTCATGTTGTATAATTCTTTTAATGTGTTGCTGGATTCAATTTGCTAGAATTTTGTTGAGGATTTTTGCATCTATATTCATTAGAGAGATTGGTCTGTAGTTTTCTTTTTTTTGTAATATCTTTGCCTGGTTTTGGTATGAGGGTAATGTTGGCTTCATAGAATGAATTAGGTAGTTTTCCCTCCACTTCGATTTTTTTGAAGAGTTTGAGCAAGACTGGTACTAAATCTTTCTGTAATGTTTGGTAGAATTCACATGTGAAGCCATCTGGTCCTGGATTTTTCTTTTTGGGAAGCTTTTTAATGACTGATTCAATTTCTTTCCTTGTGATTGGTTTGTTGAGGTCATCTATTTCTTCTTGAGTCAAAGTTGGTTGTTCATGCCTTTCTAGGACATTGTCCATTTCATGTACATTGTTGTATTTATTAGCATAAAGTTGTTCATAGTATCCTGTTATTACTTCCTTTATTTCTGTGGGGTCAGTGGTTATGTCTCCTCTTCCATTTCTGATCTTATTTATTTGCATCCTCTCTCTTCTTCTTTTTGTCAATCTTGCTAAGGGCCCATCAATTTTATTGATTTTCTCATAGAACCAACTTCTGGCCTTATTGATTTTCTCTATTGTTTTCATGTTCTCAGTTTCATTTATTTCTGCTCTAATCTTTGTTATTGCTTTCCTTTTGCTTGCTTTTGGAGTTAGTTTGCTGTTCTTTCTCCAGTTCTTCCAAGCGGACAGTTAATTCCTGAATTTTTGCCCTTTCTTGTTTTTTGATATAGGCATTTAGGGCAATAAATTTCCCTCTTAGCACTGCCTTTGCTGCGTCCCATAAGTTTTGATATGTTGTATTTTCATTTTCATTTACATTGAGATATTTACTGATTTCTCTTGCAATTTCTTCCTTGACCCACTGGTTGTTTAAGTGTGTTGTTGAGCCTCCACATATTTGTGAAGTTTCTGGCATTCCACCTATTATTGATTTCCAACTTCATTCCTTTATGATCTGAGAAAGTGTTTTGTATGATTTCAATCTTTTTAAATTTGTTGAGACTTGCTTTGTGACCCAGCATATGTTCTATCTTTGAGAATGATCCATGAACACTTGAGAAAAAGGTGTATCCTGCTGTTGTGGGGTGTAATGTTCTATAAATGTCTGTTAAGTCTAGCTCATTTATTGTAATATTCAAATTCTCTGTCTCTTTATTGATCCTCTGTCTAGATGTTCTGTCCATTGATGAGAGTGATGAATTGAAGTCTCCAACAATTATGGTAGATGTGTCTATTTCTTTTTTCAGTGTTTGCAGTGTTTGCCTCATGTATTTGGGAGGATTCTGGTTCAGTGCATAAATATTTATGATTGTTATGTCTTCATGTTGAATTGTTCCTTTTATTAGTAGATAGTATCCTTCTTTGTCTCTTTTATCTGTTTTACATTTGAAATCTAATTTGTTAGATATTAGTATAGCTACTCCTGCTCTTTTCTGGTTGTTATTTGCATGAAATATATTTTCCCAACCTTTCACTTTCAACCTATGTTTATCTTTGGGTCTAAGATGTGTTTCTTGTAGACAGCATATAGAAGGATCATGTTTTTAAATCTATTCTGCCAGTCTATGTCTTTTGATTGGGGAGTCAATCCATTAATATTTAGTGTTATTACTGTATGGGTAGTACTTTCTTCTACCATTTTGCCTTTTGTATTTTATATGTCATATCTAATTTTCCTTCTTTCTACACTCTTCTCCACACCTCTGTCTTTTGTGTTTTCATATCTGTGTCTAGTCCTCCCTTTAGTATTTCTTGCAGAGCTGGTCTCTTGGTCACAAATTCTCTCAGTGATTTTTTGTCTGAAAATGTTTTATTTTCCCCCTCATTTTTGAAGGACAATTTTTCTGGGTTTAAATTTCTTGGTTGGCAATTTTTCTTTTTTAGTAATTTAAATATATCATCCCACTGTCTTCTCACCTGCAAGGTTTCTGCTGAGAAATCTACACATAGTCTTATTGGGTTTCCCTTGTATGTGATGGATTGCTTTTCTCTTGCTGCTTTCAAGATCCTCTCTTTCTCTTTGTCCTCTGACATTCTGATTAGTACGTGTTTTGGAGAATGTCTAATTGGATCTATTCTCTTTGGGGTACGCTGCACATCTTGGATCTGTAATTTTAGGTCTTTCATAAGACTTGGGAAATTTTCAGTGATAATTTCTTCGATTAGTTTTTCTCCTCCTTTTCCCTTCTCTTCTCCTTCCAGATCACCCACAACACATATATTTGTGCGCTTCATATTATCATTCAATTCCCTGAATCCCTGCTCATATTTTTCCATATTTTTCCCTATAGTTTCTGTTTCTTGTCGGATTTCAGATGTTCCGTCCTCCAGTTCACTAATCCTATCCTCTGTCTCTCGAAATCTACCATTGTAGGTTTCCATTGTTTTTTACATCTCTTCTACTGTGACTTTTATTCCCGTAAGTTCTGTGAATCGTTTTTTCAGACTTTCCATTTCTTCTTTTTGTTCATTCCTTGCCTTTTTCATATCCTCCCTCAATTCACTGATTTGGTTTTTGAAGAGGTTTTCCATGTCTGTTTGTATATTCTGAATTAATTGTTTCAACTCCTGTATCTCATTTGAATTGTTGGTTTGTTCCTTTGACTGGGCCATGTCTTCAATTTTCCTGGTGTGATTTGTTATTTTTTGCTGGTATCTAGACATTTAATTACCTTAACCAGTTTACTCTGGAGATTGCTTTAACTTCTTTTACCTAGGGTTTTCTTGCTGTATGAATTTGTTGTCTATCTGTTCTTTGACATTCAGTTCAGCTTTTTCTGGACCTCTAGCTTAGGTTTTGTTTAACAGAGGATAAATTTTTGGTTCGTGTTTCCTTGTTTCTTGCCTTGCTTGAATGGTGCCTTTTCACCACCACACCCCCACCCTTAGGAGGGTCTACGCAGGTATTATAAACTCCAGCTAGGTTTTCTCAGACTAAACTGGCTTCCTATTAGGGGGAAGGAGTCACCTGTGTCAGTTTTCCCTGAGTGTGAGGCCCAGCAGGCTAAAAGACTTTCCTGTGAAGTCTCTGGGTTCTGTTTTTCTTATCCTGCCCAGTATGTGGTGCTTGTCTGCCTGCAGGTCCCACCAGCATAAGATGTTGCAGCACCTTTAACTTTGGCAGACTCTCCCTGCTGGGGGTGTGGTGGAGACAGAGGAGAGGTTGTAGGCTGGTTTTAAGGGCTTTAAATTGCCTAGCCCTGGGGTCTGAATTCCTTGAGGGAGGGATTCCACCTGAGTTGGGCTTCACCCCTCCCCTGGGGAAGGCATAGGCGGGAGACAGCCCTGAAAGCAGCCCATTTCTGCCTGTGTATGGGGCAGTTGCAGCCCGAGAAGTCCCACCGCTGAATCCAGAGACAGCCAAGCCTCCATAGAAACACAGCCACAAAACCCCCCGTTTCCTCCCCTTTTCTCTTTTTCTGTTAACCCATTGAGCGACCTCTGCCTTGAACAGGTTCACCTGAGCTGGGGGCCTATTTTTAGTAGTCAGAATTTGTTAATTAATGCCACAACTGGTGTTTGGTTGGACTCAGCCCCTGCTGCTGTTACAGTCTCTTTCCTTTTCCCTCTGGGAAGCAGCCTGGGGGGGAGGGGCACCAGTTGCCACGGCTTGGGGAACTCACGGTTCCGGGGAGTCTTACAGCTGGTCCAGCTGGTCCAGACTCGGGTACGCTGTGTTTGTGGTCACTAACCTGGCTCTGGGAGCTGTTCTGTAGTGTTTCTGGTTATTTAATAGTTGTTCTGGAGATTGAACTAAAACGTGCACATTGCTAAGCCACCATCTTGGCCACACCCCTCGAGCACACCTTCTTCTGACTTTGTGTTTTTGTAATTCAGGTTAGACTTCTGTTCACTTGACCTAGAACTCTTTTGTTTATACAGCTCGAACAAGAATTTAGTAGACTGCCTTTCTATTGTATTTCTAGGTTCCCCATGACTTATTAGCCACAAGTCTCTGCGAGTCATATAATTTTGATGCTTGCTTTGAGTTTGCTGTCTATTATAATAGCCATGTCTACCCTGTCTTTGGTGATTAAGTGCTGCCACCTGGCTTTTGCCAACTCCGGATCCCATCATCTCCATTGCGTTTAAGGATTTCAGCTCAGTGACAGCAGTTCCTACAGTAATATCTGACTTACAGAGAAGTGCAACTACAGAGCTCTTCAGGGATGATGGCGCTAGTCTCACAAATTTATTTCTCACTGTTCTGTTAAAAGGTGCATCCTCCAGACATTCCTGGGGTGTAAGAGCAGGCTTTGCATGATAAATCTACTCTAACATCCCAATCTCTCTAAATGTCTGGATCCCTTCACCTACATTATACCAGAGAAGTTCTGGCATTTCAGCCTCAGGTAATGTCGGCCACCTTTTGATTCATGTTTCAGCCAACCATCCAAACAAACTCTTTGTGTCTTTTCTAACCCCTCGAGCTATAACATTGAATGCAGAATCTCTGCTTAGCGGGCCCATATCAATAAATTCAGCCTGATCCAGCCTTATATTCCTCCCACCATTATTCCACACCCTTAAAATCCATTGCCACACATATTCCCCTGATTTCTGTCTATATAAATTGGAAAGCTCACACACGTCTTTTGGAGTATAACGTACCTCCTCATGTGTGATACTTTGTATCTCACCTTTAGGGGCCTGTTGGGACTTTAGTCTAGTTATGGGTCTGGAAGAAATGAGGGGTGGTGGGGGTGGTTCATAAGAAGAATTAGAAGTCTCTTCTAAGCCATTTGCTTCAGGGCATTCATTTGCAGTTTCATCTGGTGAAACAGGATTAATCACTCTAGGGCTAATCCCTTCAGGTGGAGTTTGGATGGCCAACTCCTCAAGGCAGGCTGGCGGAGGGGCAGCTATGTCCTCAAGTCATACTATTACAGGGTTATCTAGAGAAGACTCAGCATGACCTAGGGTTTCAACCTCTCCACTGACATCATTATCAATCCATATGTTTCCATCCCATTTTTCAGGGTCCTACTTCTTTCCGATCAATGCCCTCATTTTAATGGTAAACAACATGCAAGATTGAGATTTCAGTTTAGGTCGTAAAGTTGCTACTCTAAAAATAAGATTCTGAGTCTGATTTTTGGAGATCTCAAGTCTATGGCTACAGGAAATAATATTTTCCTTCAGAACACTCATATAAATGTTTACATCTGTCAGATGGTGCATAAGCTTCTCATTTGAAGCCTTAAGCCTATCCTTTTCACTTATTAATGTATGCAGTGTATCTAACAACAACCAGCCAACATCTCTATACCTCCTATTCCCACAAAACTCTGTAAAGGTGTCAAAAACATCCCCCAGAGCCTGGCTTCATATAAGCGAAACATTAGAAGAATTAAATGGTGATATTTTGAGTATCACTTTTGCCAACTCACCCCATGAATTGGCAGTATAATTCTGATTGTGAGAATCAGAGTCCTTAGTGCCTTTGAGTCCAGTCAGAGTAGAAAACCAAAGGTAAAAATTCATTTTTAAGATTCTGATTCTTAAGAACAAGTCCTGGTACCAAGCTGTATTAGTTAGGGTTCTCTAGAGAAACAGAATAAACAGGAAATATCCATAAATACAAAATTTATAAAGTTCCTTCATGTAACCATGGAAACATAGAGTCTAAAATCCATAGGGCAGGCTGTGAAGCTGACAACTCTGATGGAGGGTCTGGATGAACTCCACAGGAGAGGCTCGCCCATCAAAGCAGGAAGAGAGCCTGCCTCTTCTGAATCCTCCTTAAAAGGCTTCCAGTGATTAGATGAAATGCCACTCATTGCAGAAGACACTCCTCTTGGCTGATTACAAATGGAATCAGCTGTGGATGCAGCTAACGTGATCATGATTTAATTCTATGAAATGTCCTCACAGCAACAGACAGGCTAGCACTTGCCCAACCAGACAAATGGGTACCACTACCTGGCCAAGTTGACACATGAACCTGACCACGACAGCAACATTATTCACAATTTTCAAAGATGGAAACAATCCAAGTGCCCATCAACAGATGAATGGATAAATAAAATGTGGCATATATGTATGATGGAATATTAAGCAGCAATAAACCGAAATGAGGTCTTACTGCATAGACAAGATGGATGAACCTGGAGGACATAACGCTAGTGAAATAAGCTAGACACAAAAGGATAGATACCATATGATTTAGCTAGTATGACCTTGGGAAAGGTAAACTCAGAGTCTTATAATGTAGAACACAGAGGACCTAGAAATACACAGAAGCTAGAGATAGGAGAACAGTTACCTAATGAGGTTGAACTTACAGATACAGGAATGGATAGAAGTGATGATAGTTCTTTAGTGGGTTTATAAGTAATATTGCCATATTGAAGGTGAATATGATTGAAAGGGGTTGTAGAGAGCCATGTTTCTCACCAATTAACACTACAGAAATGAATATGTTTTTTGCATGAGCTACTTCAAAGGCATGAAGCTTATACAGAGTCAACAATAGAGGGGTATAGGGTAAAAACTACATTTGCATGCTATGGTCTACGTTTAAGAGGAAGATATCAACAGTACCTCAGCACTACTGGGGACAATGAATTGTGGGGGTGGGGGGAGGGACAAGTGATAAGGGGTAGATTTGATTTGATATTTGGTGAAGCTGGGTTGTGGGTTCTTTGTCTCTATAGACCAATGAAACCTGTCTAAAACTGAGAGTGTTGCTGATTGTATAACTAAGTGAGGATACTGTGAGACATGAATTATTATTTTTTGACATTATCCACGATGCCCAGTGAATAGAGGTGGCCAACAGGTACAATGACCGAGAAGGAAGAAGGCAAACTGCGGTTTGCCTTATATACATAAGATGGGATATTATGCAGCTATAAAAAGGAACGAACTTGTGAGGCATGCAATGAAGTGAATGAACCTTGAGGATACTATGTTGGGCAAAATAAGCCAGAGACAAAGGACAAATATTGTAAGGTCTCTTTTAGAAAATACTTATAAGAAAATTGGGGCCTAGATTGTATGCTCTTATAGCAATTGCATTTAGTCCTGAGCTTTAAGTGTTATTTCTAGATTTTGAGATGCTGTGTTATATACGTATAAGCCAGTATCTCCCTGGAACTTTGGCTACCTGTGTGACACCTGAGACTCAGAGCTGGAGTTCTGTAGCCTGAAAGTCAGCTTTGCTACATACAACAACTGTAAAAGAAATTAAAAAAGAGATCAGGGTTCAATTAGTGATAAGAATGAAGCTGATTTGGTTGGGACTAAAGTAATTAAGAATACAGGGTAAAAAGGATGACAGTGTTTGTATTTAAAAAATTCTCCTATGATATGAAACCAAAGTCAGAGAGGTTTATTATGGCCAGTATCTACATTTTCTGTAGCACATAATCTAACTCAACTTGTCTAGATAGCTCATTTAAACAACTCAAACACAGGGAGCTCAGAATGGGAACCAGGGCTTGTAATTCTGTGCAGCTTAATGTAATACCTGAAATCATACCAGAGTATGTTGGGCAGATAATTAAAAAGTATTGGCAAAGTCCCTTGAGGGACTGGAGAAAAAATATGGCACTATTTAGCTTTACCACCAGGGAAACCCCTGATACTGTCCCAAACATTAGGGACTTCCAAATCAATGGGCCAAGCCCTTGATCTTGAGGCTTGCTCTTATCAAACTTATTTCTGAAGCAGAGAAGCTAAACCTACCTATAATTATGACTAAGAGTTACTTCTTGAGTAAAAATTACCTCTTTTTGTTGCTTAGATGTGGCCTCTCTCTTTCTCAACCCAATTCTGCGAGTAAAATCATTACCCTCCCGCTCTATGTGGGACATGACATCCAGGGGTGAAAGTCTTCCTGGCAACGTGGGACATGACTCCCATGGATGAGTCTGGCCCTGGCACTATGGGATCAACAATGTGTCCTGACCAAGAAGGGGAAAAGAAATGTGACAAAATAAGGTATCAATGCCTAAGAGATTTCAAATACAGTTGAGAGGCTATTCTGGAGGCTACTATTATGCAAGCTTCAGCTAGATATTGCAAATTCCTAGGGTTTACCAAACCCCAGGCAACTTCATTCCTATTAATCCTAAAGAACACCCAGGGCTCTGAGATCCTACAAAAGTTGTATGCACTAAGTTTATTTTTCAGAAATCTAAAACCTTCAGATAGTTCCTAGGCCAGATAAGTCTTGAAACGCAGAGGGGCCAGCCTCTCCAAGAACATCAACTAGTTCCATCCCCTATCCCATATTGTTGACACCCCTTTGCAACATGAAAAATTTAGAATGGGCATAGCCCAAATATCCCTAACGACTGGGAGAAAGATCAAAGGAGAAGGTGGAATTGTAACAGAGAAAATAGGATCTAACAAATGAATGTGATTGTTGAATCCTTATATTGGGACTTCTTTTTAGTCTCTAGTGTCTTGCAGCAGCTAGAAGGAGAAACCTGAAAATGTGGAACTGTAACCCATATCAAACTTTGAAACCTGTTTTATAACTTTTAAAATGTACTTTGAAATTTATTGCTTTTTTGTATACATGTTACGTTTCACAATAAAAAAAGATTCTAAAATAAAACATGAGAGAATATGTTTGAGACCTTGAGGTAGGCAAAGAATTCTTAGGACCCAAAATCATGAATACAAAACAAAACAACCACAAAAAACACCCATATTAGGCGAGAATAATCTCAAGTCAGTAACCTAATTTCATACTTTGAAGAACTAGAAAAAGAAGAGCAAATAAACTTAAACATAGCAGAAGGCAGGAAAACACTAAGATTATAGTGGAGATGAATGAAATGGAGACTAGAAAATCAAACGAGAGACTCAAAACCAAAATTCGGTTCTTTGAAAAAGATTGACAAACCTTTAGCTAGACAGACAAAGAAGAAAAAGAAAGATAAAAGATGCAAATAACAAAAATCAGAAATGAAAATGGTGACATCACTACTGACTTTACAGAACGAAAAAGGATTATAAGAGAATATTGTGGTTAGAGTGAGAATGCAGGTTAGCAGGGGCCAGGGTGGGGAATGGGGAGTCAATGCTCAGTGGGTGCAGAGCTTCTGTTTGGAGTGGGGGAAAGTTTGGAAATGGATGGTGGTGATGGCAGCCCAACACTGTGAGAGTAGTTAACACCACTGAATTGTATATTTGAAAGTGGCTAAAACGGGAAATTTTAGGTTGCGTATGTGATACCAGAATAAAACAAATTTAAAACCCATAGAACGGTACCATACAAAGAATGAACCCTAATGTAAACTATGGTCTTCAGTTGATCATATAGTTCTAATTATATTTTTTTCACCAATTTTATGTAAACTTACAATTTTTCCACATTAATGTAAAAAAAGGAATACTATAAACAATTATATCATCAACAAATTAGTTAATCTACATGAAATAGAAAATTACTAGAAGCACAAAAATCAACACCATACTGGAAGTTCTAGTTAGAGCAATTAGGCAAGAAAAAGAAAGAAAAGGCACCCATTTTGGAAGGGAGGAATAAAATTATCTCTTATTTGTGGTTGACACAACCTATGTGTAGAAAATCCCAGGGAGCCCACAAGAGAGCTGCTAGAGGAAATAAACTAATTCAGCAAACTTGCAGGGCACAAGGTTAACATGCAGAAATCAGTTGTTTCTATTCATTAACACTGAACAACCAAAAGAGGAAATTAACAATTCAAATTGCAATAATATCTAAAAGAACAAAATATCTATGAATAAATAGAGCTAAGAAGGTGGAAGACGTGTGCACTGAAAACCAGCAAGCACTGCCGGGAAGAAATTAAAGACGACCTAAGTAAACGGCAAGACAACTGGTGTTCCCAGATGGGAAGCCTTGATATTACCAGGATGTCAATACCACCACAAGTGGGGTGCAGATGATTTAGCATAACCCAGATAAAAATTCCAATGGCCTTTCTTTGCAGAAGTGGAAAAGCTGATCCTCAGATTCATGTGGAACTACAAAAGGGATCCCCCTAGCTGAAACAATTTTGAAAAAGAACAAAGTTGGAGACTCACACTTCCTGATTTCAAAATTTACTACAAAACTCAGTCACCGAAACAGTGCGTTAGTCCTGGCATAAGGACAGACACGTAGATCAAGGAATGAGAACTGAGAGTCCAGAAATAGACCCACACCTCTATGGCCAGTGGATTTTTCACAAGGGAGTCCAGTACAATCCATGGGGAAAGAACAGCCTCTTCCAACCAGTGATGGGAAAACTGCATATCTACATGCAAAAGAGGGAGATGACCCTTACTTTCCATCATATAAAAAAATTAGCTCACGTGGATCAAGGACCTAAATATAAGAGCAAGTCACCATAAAGCTCTTAGCAGACAGCATAGGGCCAAATCTTCATGACCTCGAATTTGGCTGTTGGGTCTTAGATATGACACCAAAAGTACAAGGAAAAAAAGTAACAGCAGGTAAATTTATTTTATCAAAATTAAAACTTTTGTGCAAAAAATATTATAGAGAAAAAAAAGTCTACAGAATAGGTGAAAATAATTGCAAATCATATACCTGATAATGGTTTAATATCCAGAATATATAAAGAACTCTTACAATTCAACAATAAAAACAACTCAGTTAAAAATAAATGGGGGGGGGGGGCGGCGGCAGGCAAGGTGGCTCAGTGGCAGAGTTCTCGCCTGCCATTCCAGAGACCCGGGTTCAATTCCTGGTGCCTGCCCATGCAAACAAAACAAAACAAAACAAAACAAAAAATAAATAAATAAATAAATGGGGGGCCACGGTAGCTCAGCAGGTAGAGTTCTCGCCTGCCATGCCGGAGACCCAGGTTCAGTTCCCAGCGCCTGCTCATGCA
This sequence comes from Tamandua tetradactyla, assembly GCF_023851605.1. Taxonomy (NCBI): domain Eukaryota; kingdom Metazoa; phylum Chordata; class Mammalia; order Pilosa; family Myrmecophagidae; genus Tamandua; species Tamandua tetradactyla. Next base: position 59,450,189 of record NC_135327.1, on the reverse strand, counting down.
AAAAATAAAAAAAATAAACAGTTATGATAAACAAATAAATAAATAAATGGACAAGGGCATTTAAATAAATAAATAAGCAAGAGGCGTGACCAAGATGCATGCAGTGAAGTAGCGCCTTGAGATACTTCCATGTATTTCTTCAGCTGCCCCTGAAGGGAGAAGACAGACCCCCGTCTGCACCAACAGTTACAGTCTCTTGATAAACACCTTTTGCTTCTCACACTGCTGGGATGAAGGGGGAAACCGAGACCTGAATGGGTTTGGTCATCTCTAGCAGCTCATGGGATAAGTGTAGCCATGGCAGCGACAACTTAGTATCAACATGAAGCACTGATAACTGCGAACAAAGGAACATTTGCCAACTAACTGTCATCACAATGCCAAGTGAGTTGTACAAGCAGAAACAAGCTGCAACAGACCTATGTGTCAGCCAGCTGTAAGGAGGATGCTTTCTTCTGATAACATTGACTTAGAAGCAGTTTTAGTACAGATCATTTTAATTATATCAAATGAAATGAAAATGAGTGAAGCCCCTAGATTCTTTGTTGGGTCTGAAGATAGAGAAATAAATCCTGGAAGTTGTCGACATTTCTTCCACCACACACATGGAGAGGCTGATGACGAGGATGGCCACTGGACAAAGCAGCTGTCTGTGCAAAACTCAGGAATGCATTTGTAATCAATGAGTTGAAAATGCAGTATCTCATTCAAGATAGGAGAGAAGTGGATAATATTCTTCAAGCTAAAGGTATTTTACATTCTCGTTATGCAATCTTGAATCGTGACCCAAATAATCCCAAAGAATGTAATCTGATTGGAGGAGAAGATCATGTGCAAGTAAATGGGGAAGTTTTCCTAAAGCCCTTCGTAGAAAAGCCAGTAAGTGCAGAAGCTCACAACGCTTGTGTTTATTATCCAACATCTGCAGGTGGTGGGAGTCAAAGGCTCTCTTGAAAGATTGGCAGTAGAAGTAGTGTGTATTCCCCAGAAAGCAGTGTACAAAACCCGGCTCATATATATATATACATATAAAGAGTTTACGCCTACAGATGGTACTGATGTTAAGGTTTATATAGTGGGTCCAGATTATGCCCATGCAGCAGCTCGAAAATCTCCAGCACTTGATGGCAAGGTGGAACGAGATAGTGAAGGAAAGGAAATAAGATACCCTGTTATTCTCAATGCCTGAGAGAAATTAATTGCTTGGAAAGACTGCCCTGTTTTTAAGCGAACAGTTTATGGCTTTGGTTTGTAAAGGGGCCAATGGACAGTCCTATGCCTGATGTCAATGGTTTCAGGTTTGTGAAAAATTGCATGAAGTATTATGATGATTGTGCAAAAATACCTGGCAATATTATAATGCAAGAGCTTGCTCCACAATTTCATATTTCCTGGTCAATACCCTTAGAAGCTGAAGATATTCCAATTGCACCAACTGCATTTGAAACTATGATGGAACTTAGATGTATGGTAGCAGTCATAGATCATGGGGATCGAATACCAGAACAAAAAATGAAAATGGAAGCGAGGCATCAAAATTTTTTTGATCTCTTAGAAAAGTGTGATGGATATAAATCTGGGAAATTAAAACTCAAAAATACAAAACAATTACAGGAAATTTTGGATATTGTATGACAACTTCTTATTGAGCTTGGGCAAAATAATGATTCTGAAATTGAAGAAAATAAGTCAAAACTTGAACAATTTAAGACTGTATTAGAGATGTATGGCCATTTTTCTGGAATGAATTGTAAGGTCCAATTGACTTATCTCTCTTGTGGTTGTCCTAAAACATCTAGCGAAGAGGAAGACAGCGGAAGAGAAGAACCCTCCTTACATTTGGTTCTAAAATGGGAGGAGAACTAAGCAGGCAGGGTCCAGGGTGAAGAATTTGGAAGAGTTTTCAGGCATATGTATCTTGGAGGTCAAGGAGATTATGCAAGTTTTCCTGGTTGTAGTTTACTTAGATTACATAGTGTCATGGTCAGGTTCATGTGTCAACTTGGCCAAGAGGTTGGACCTGTTTGTCTGGTTAGTCAAGTGCTGGTCTGTCTGTTGTGATGAGGACATTTCAGAGAATTAAATCATGATCATGTCAGCTATATCCACAGATGATTCCATTTGTAATCAGCCAAAGGGGAGTGTCTTCTGCAATGAGTAATGCTTAATCTGATCACTGGAAGCCTTTTTAAGGAGGATTCAGAAGAGACAGGCTCTTCCTGTTTCAGCTGGCGAGCCTCTCCTGTGGAGTTCGACCAGACCCTCCATCAGAGTCGTTGGCTTCACAGCCTGCCCTGAGGATTTTGGACTCTGTGTTCCCATGGTCACGTGAGACACTTTTAAAAATTTTATATTTGCAAGTGTTCCCTGTTGATTCTGTTTCTCTAGAAAACCCTAACTAATACACATAGTATCTACCGACATGACTTCCAAATGTATGCCTCTGGTGAGGGACAAGTCCAGATGACTGCAGCTGCTTTTGCAAAGGGATTCTTAGCTTTAGAAGGAGAGCTGACACCTGTTCTGCTTCTGATGGTAAAAAGTGCCACTGTGAATGGTCTTTTGCATAGTGACAGTGACTCTTTGAGCAGTTGTCAGCAACGTGTAAAGGCAAGACTTCATGAAATACCTCAGAAAAACAGAGCTTTTACTTCTGAGGATTATGAAAAGCTTTCTCCATCTGGAAGCATTTCGCTTATCAAATCAATGCATTTAATTAAAAAGCCTATGAAGACGTTGTGACAAAGTTTATTCCTTGATTCAAGGTTTGACTTCTCAAATCAGACATTGAATGGAAGAGCCCAAAAAAGTCATCAGATATTCAGCGTTACCATAGCAAGACATTAGAGCTTATACTACGTAGATGGTCCAAGTTGGAAAAGGACTTTAAAACAAAGAATGGAAGATATGACATTAGCAATATTCCTGACATATGACCGTATGAAGTATGATGTCCAGCATAATGGTTCCTTGAAATTAGAAAGCACAATGGAATTATATAGGCTTTCAAAAGCATTAGCAGATATTGTTATCCCTCAGGAATATGGTATAAGTAAAGCGGAAAAACTGGGTATTGCCAAAAGATACTGTCCACCTCTAGTTAGAAAAATTCACTGAGACCGTCAGAGGACACAAGATGATGACTCCATAAATAAACTCCATCCTGTGTATTCCAGAGGTGTTCTTTTCCCCAAAGGTCATGTCCCTACCAGATTTTATCTCACCAGTGAAAGTCAAGTACATTTTTTGCTATCTGTTCTTCGCTGTGGTGCCTTATGCGATGAATCAAAGATGAACAGTATGTTATTTAAAATAGTACATTCATAGCTAGGATACCTATACCTTTGTGCATAGAAGTTTGCACATTAATTTTTAGAAAATATTTTCTTTTTATATTACATTATAAGAGGTGCTTTTGTTCATCAGGAAGATTTTTGCTTCATATATTGGCAAGTAAATACCTTTTGAATTTCTTTTTAAGAGAGATGATTGAAAAATCTGTAAATATTACATATTTAAGTTCTTTTTAGATCTAAGGAACTCAGTTCAATGTTAGAATAGTGTCTGAATTCTATAGTTAGATTTTATATATAGCATCTGTGTTTATCATTTCCATTCTTATCTCTAATGTGTCAGCTGATCTCAGAAAGTTTGAAGACTGAGCATTTCAAATAAATGCTCTTTCCAAATAGACTATGAAGGGAAATTGAGATCAGTGTGTTGTGATTTCATCATTGATGTGAAATACATTTTATTATCCTTGGTGCTTTTCCCCCTGATGCACAAATAATTATGAACCACTTGAAATGACTTAAATTATAAATCAAAATAGTGTAACTCGATAAATATTACATGTATTGCAAGTTAGATAATATAAATCACTAAAACTTTGGTTCAAAGCTTATGTTTAGAAAAATAAATGTATTGAATTATCTAGTATGAATACTGTTACTGTAATTTTTCAAAACAGACCACTAACTTTAAATCATTATACATGAACTGACGTTTAGAAAACAAGCATATTACATGTTAGTTGTTTTAAAAGGTGCCATATACAAAAAGGCACCAATATGTACAATTACATAAGTTCATATATTCACATGAATGTAAATGTATTCTATGGAGACATCTTGTAAATAAGTAAATGTACCTACATTTTCTGTCTGTAAAAATGTAAATAATATGTTTGTTTTGGGGGTGAGGAAACTAATCTTGTTTTTTAAGTGAGGCTGAATTAAAATATGTTCATTTCCAGAATCAGAAATAAATAAATAAATAAATGGGCAAAGGGCTCGAACAGACATTTTTCCAAAGGACATATACAAATGATCAATAAGCACGTGAACAGTGGCTCAGCATCATTAGGGAAATGCAAATTAAAACCACGATGAGTTGCCACTTCACAATGACAAGGATGGCTCTTATGAAAAATTGGAAAATGACAAGTGTTGGAGAGGATGCTGAGAAACCGGAACCGTGGTGAATGGGCGGCGGGCATGTGAGTGTGAAATGGTATAGCTGCTGAGGAAAGCCGAATGACGGTTCCCCAAAAGTGACACATCGGGTAACCACGTACCCTAATTCCGCTCCTGGGTCTGCCCCACAAAGGGTGAAGACAACGCCCATGGCCGCGTTACTCACAACCGACAAGGCAGAAACAACCTGTGTGCACCCGCGAACGAATGGATAAAAAACAGGGTCCATAGGCACCATCCAACACTACTTGGCCATAACAAACAGGAATGAAGCTCTGTTCAGGCTGCTGCCTCGAGAGTTTAGAAGGCATCATGCTGAAGGAAATAGGGACAATTGTCACATGCATCTACCTATATGAGCTACCTAGACATGGCAAATTCAGAGACAGAGTGGATCAGAGGCCATAGAGGGACGAGGGGAAGGGGAGATGTTGTTTGGTGGGTACAGTCGGGTTGTAAACATCAGAAATTCAAAAATTAGAAACAATTTAAATTTGAAAAAAGCAAAAAATTAATAATTAGAGCTCAAGGTAAAATATTTCTGCTCAGCAAAAGACACCATTAGGGAAACAAGAAGGGAAAGAGAAAACAAGAAGACAGAAAAGCAGCACTGCCCGGGCATCCAGGGCTTGTGTTCAGACCTGAGCTGCCAAGGCAAACCCTGGGCACACCAAGAAGGTTCCTGGTAGCTACATTACAGAAGCAAGATAAACAGGCCTAATTAATTTTAATAACGTACCTTATTTAACCTTGTAATTTCAAAACAACATTTCCACATGTAGTGAATGTGAATTATCAAAGACATTTCACGCTCTTTCTTCAGACCCGCATTTAGGGGCGGTGCACCAGACCGTGCAGCCCGCGGACACTCGCCCCTTCTGTGCTCACAGGGGTGGGGTGGGGGGCGCGCCGGACCCCTATCGGTGGAATATAAACAACTCCGAGAACTCAGTAATAAGAGAGAACCCAATTTAAAAAACGGCCAAAAGCCTTGTGCAGGCGTTTCATAAGAGGTCACAGGCCGGAGGTGGACGCGGGAAGGGGCTGTTTGCCACCAGGAGATGCGCGGCCACGGCGCCCCGCCTGCGGGGACGCGGGACCTGCAGAGCTCAGCGGCGGCACGTGGCCCGCGATCCCCGTGCAGGCCTCCACCCGGAGACATGGGAAGGCGCCCACCGAGCTGACTCCTGGGTCCCTGCCACAGGCAGCCAGGGCAGGTCGTAGGGACCTTCTGATGCCATTTAAACCAAGTAGTGGGAACCAAAGACTGCAAAGGGAATCTCACGGGGTGGGGTGAGGTGGGGTGGGGGGTGGGGGTGGGCTAGCGTTGGTTGGGGTGTGGCAGGGGCACTTCCTGGCTGTGGAAACGTCTCGTTCTGTGTGCCTGGGGTTGTGCTGGTGTACACAATTGCCAAACTCTTTGAACTATGCATTGGAGGTCTGTGCATTTCATTGTAGGTGAATTAGGCCTCTCCAAAAATTATGTTCTAATTAGCAGATAGCACATGGAGGCACGCTTCTGCTAGAAGGTGAAGGCACAACAGATAACACGCAAAGCCCCTTCTCCCCAGCCCGCTGAGTCCTGCCTACCAGCCCCACTGCTTCACCACTGCCAAATCCAGCCCCAGTGCTGGTGCCTTCTGCCCCCAGCCCGCCCCTCCCCACCCCACCCCCACCTTCATCCCACAGAGCCTTTTAGCAGCTGCTCCCCCACCCCAGGTAAAAACCAAAGGCAAAGGCAATCCTACCCTTTCCTCAGGTCCTTGGGATGACCCATTTGAGATCTTTTTGGAAAAAGAAATGTTGAGTTACTTTACAAAATTGTTTTGGAGCCCTAAGAATAACACTGGCCTGCCTGCTGAGCTTGATGCAGCTTTGGCTAAAGGACACCAGCTCAGAGAGGGTGAGCAATGTGGCCAGGGCCACACAGCAGCAAGGATTGTCCAAGCTGGACTCTAGCTCGACCCCTAGGCTCAGACTTCTCCCCCCACTGCTGACCCCACCTCAGCCCCATCTCACTGGGCATTACCGCTTACCTTCAGACCACAAGGGGCCAGGTGGGCAGCACTTATCTGAAGCTTAGTCCTCCCACTGCAGGGCAGCTTCACCAAGTGACAGTGAACGTGCCCTCTGAGTTGCTCAGATCTGTCTACCCGGCCAGCCACCAGACCTGCTTTATGGGGCCTCAGGAGCTGGGCCAGGGCAAGGGACTGGCCCTGCAGGCCAGGGGAGGCAATTCTGGAATTCGAATCACTGGGGCCCAGATCAGTGACTGCAAATGGAGGTGGGTGGCTGCTTCCCACCTGCAGATGGGGGTGTGCAGATGACCGCAGGAAGCTTCAAGAATCTGCCCACAGTCAGGTCAAGTCCTCCCTCCCTCCCCTCTTCTTGTCCTCTTTTCATTCCTCCCTCTTCTCCTTTGCTCCACCCATCCCTCCCTCTGCCCTTTCCTCCTCCCATCTCTCTGTCTGTCCTCCCTCCATCCAACAAAGATGGCCTAAAGCTGGCATATGCCAGGCCTTGTGCAGAGTCTGGCAGGTAGGGGTGGATGGCCGCGCCGGCCCCTGGCCCCGCAGAGCTTACAGCTGCATGTGGGGGCTGAGGGTGTGCCGAGGAGGCAAAACCTTACCCCACCTCCATCACCTTCCATGCAGGAAACAGCGGGGCCGAGGCTGAGACTCAGGGGCTGGTGGGGGGGTCTCCTTGATAATTGGCGGGGGCAGCATCTTGGGGCCGGTGGGGGCACCTTTCAAATGAGCCTCAGAGGCTGGGCCGTGATCTCCCACCGGACCAGGAGCCCCTGTAGCTTGGACAGAACCAGCCTTCTGCAGCCCGCCCATGGGCCTGTTGCCACCTCCACCACAGAACCAAAGCATCCGGTCCTGTCCTGGCCTGGGCTGCTGGGAGGTGACCATGGTAGCTGGTCAGCCTGACCTTGGGGGCTGCTGGAGGCCCCGTTCCCACAGCCAAGCCCTGGCAGGGTGTCCCACAGGGGCCTGGGTCGCAGGCATTGCCCCTGGCCTCTGACCCAGGATCGGACCCTGGGGAAATCAAAGTGTGTCCTGGTTGCCAGTGAGAAGAAGGGGTGAGGCTGCTAAAGACAGCCTGCGCTGGACACTTGCTGCAGAGCTGGGCGCCCCCATGCAAGTGGCCAGCTGCCTGCCCATGTGGCCTCCCCATCCTCTGCCGCTTGGGGCTCCACAGCCGAGTACCTGTCAGAGGCCAGCCCTACAAAAATTTTACTATAGAAAAAGCCTATGTCTTGATGAATTTATAATTAAATATAACAAATGTCTCTTCATGGCTGCCCTGCCCACGAGCACCCCCACACTGGGAAGTGAGTGTGCCTGGGGACAGGGCTGTGCACCCCTGGCCATTCATGTACCCAGCTCCCTCTCACCTGCCAGCCCATGGCCATGGGAAGGCCTGAGCCCGAAACGCAGTTGCGGGTTCACCTCTGAACCTCAGTTCCTTATCTGTAAAGTGGGGTGCCCCTTGTCGCCTTCCATGGCTGATTTTGTGGGCCCCAGGGCACGAGACTGGCAGTGGGTGGCTGGTTGCCCCTTCCTGGATCTCCCACCCCATGGGTGGACTCCCTCAGGGGCTGGAAGGTGCATTCACCAAGGCAGGGGGAGGACAGAGTCAGCTTACCCATTCCTTTGCTTGGTTGCTCACTTCTAACACTCTAACACACTTGGCTGCATGGCCTGTGGCCCCGCCTGGAGGAGGCGCTTGCTTCCGCTCACCTCTGACCTCCCCGAGCTGGGAGCTGGGGCCAAGAGGGGGCAGGTAGTCCCGGGGAGGTCTGGGGACCTCCATGGACACAAACCCTGCTGTCCCCAACACTGTGGCCTCCTGGGTGCACAGAAGAAAAATGAGGCAGGCTGAGGCCGACTCTTAAAAGGGGGACTTTATTGGTTGGTCTGGAGCAGCGCGCCACACGCCACACGCCCGGGCATGGCCGCCAAGCCATGCGGGCTCCGCACGGGCCGCAGAGCACAGAAGCACACGGAAAACATGGACTCGCTTCCCTTTTTTTTCCCTTTTTTTTTTTTTTGGTACAAAATGATACAAACGACAATACAAAATAGTTGTGCTGTTGACGATTACAAAAAAAGTGGGAACGTTGGTCTAACCGCGTGATGCTCGAGCCGCAGTTTGAACACATCATACTCCAGTGTCTTTCCCCAAAACAACCACGGTCATGCGGGTTGCTACACATTTTGTCCATTTTCAAAAAGAAACATGCAAAAAAAAAAATCAGAATGAAAAAAGGAAGTAGGAAAAGCAAAACGAGTTCCAGTTATACATGAGGTGGTTCCCGCTGGGCCTGCTGCTGAGCAGAACCTGTCCCGTTACACCCGGGTGCCGTGTCCGCCAGCCTCTGTCCCTGTCTTTTTGGTGCACTTCCTCTTAACTGTGCCCCCCACTACCCCAGCTTTCTACCTTGGAGGAATCAGAGCTGTTGTCCACATGGGCTCTGCTGTTGGGCTGGCGCTCACCTTAGAGAGACCAAGGTGGCCTCAAGGGGCTGGACCATCAGCTGTCACCTGATCTGTGGGTAGCCACAGCACTTCAGATGTGTTCCAAGACCCAAGAAGGAGCAGACCTGCCAGGCCAGGAGCCCAGGGGGTGAGGGCCCAGTGACACGACTGCTCCAGGCTGGAGGTCTGCCTGCCAGTGAGCCCAGGGCATTCTTGCCTCTTTGTACTGTAGCATGGATTCCTCCTCATATAAGACACTTCCCTAAAGAAAGTGAATTGTGCCCTCCCACCCTGCCAGTGGGGCCCACTGGTCACAGAGCTGCTGCATTTACAAGCAACAACAGTGAGCTGCTGCGTCTACTGGTGACAACAGTGAGAGGTCAGGCAATGACCATCAACTGGCGAGTGCTGAGTCACCATCTGGTGAAGTTCCAAGATGGAGAAGCAGGTGTGGGGGCCCCAGCTTTCCCTGGCTTCTAGTGCTGACTTGGGTGGGGAATGTGAGGGGAAAATGGCTGACGGTAGTCACTGTGCCTCCAAACTGGCCACTGCAGATTCAGCCTAGTGAGCTGGGCAGATTGCAGGAGTCCCGGCAGTGCTGAGGGGAATAGTGAGGGGCTGGGGGACAACACAGGCAGACCCCACAGACCCAGTCCTCCAGGCTCCAGCTCCTGCTCCCACTCCAACCCTGGGCAGAGCCTGGGGCATGCAGAGTCCAACAAGGCCTTGAGATTTTGAAGCCTCACCCACCCGACCCACACCTGCCAGGGTGCCTGGGCCTCTTCACACCTGGAAAAATCCTCCCATAGCCTTCAGCTTCTGGATGAACGTTCAAAAACAAACGAAAACAGAAAATTCCAGTTCACATCCCTCCAGCCCTCCACCCCCCTCCCCCGCCCACAGAGACCTGCATCAAAGCCTCAAATGGCCATGACCCCCCAGGCATTCGGGACAGTTCTCACCCACCAGTTGGCCCCCAGCAATTTGCATAGCAGGCAGAGGCCCTGGGGAGCCCTTCGAGGTGTGGCGCCCATGGGGTGGGGGTGGGGGGTTGGCTGTCTGCATAGAGAGGGGAGCAAAAGGCCAAGCAAGGCCCTGGCACTGGCGGCCCCCTCCCTGCCCCACCCCTCCACGGCTTTGGGGAGAAGGGCGACACATTTGGTTTGGGGCAGGACCCTGACGTCCAATGGGACACACCCACATGTCTTGCACATGTGCGTGCATCTTCCAGGCCAAAGCTTTTTGGAAGAAGGGATGAAGATACAGGAGAAAAGGCCACAGGCTGAGGAAAGCCGTGGATCAAAGACACCCCATAGGAGAGCCCCCAGTCGCCCAGGCCCCCGGGTCAAAGCGAGGGCCTCCTGAGCCCTGGAGCTGGCGTGGGCAGGCTGAGGACTGAGCAGATGCCTTACCCCACCTTAGGCATATGATTTCCCTCTCCCCAGGTTCCAGTGCCAACTTCCCTAAGGCACCCTGGCACCCGTCACCCTCTCCTTGGACCCCACCCCTACCAATCCACCAATGTCACCCCCCCGGGGTGACCAGAGAGCAGAATGCCTACCAGGCAGGGGCTTCCTCCATGCACGTGCCTGCCTCCTGCCCGGCTCCCAGGTGCCTTTGCTCCCTCCCCTGGGAGATGCTCCCAGAGAGGTTGGGGGGAACCAGTAAACAAATGCAGCCCGAGGCTGTCCTAGTGGGTCCTCGAGGACGGGACTTGGTCACGGTCCTGGGTACCAAAGTCCTGGTGTCCGTCCTCAGAATATCAGCAGCAAAGCTGTCCCCAGGTGGCTGCTCCAACTGGAAGATATTGGGGTCTGAAGGAAAGGAGATTTGTAGTGTCCAGTTTGCCACCCAGATGCAGCTGAGGATGGGATAGGCCCAGCAGCGCCAGGGACCCCTGCTGTTCATCAACATCCTTCACAGGCATCAGGGTGAACCTCGGCTGGGAGGGGTCAGCAGGGGGAAGCAGCGGTCAGGGTCTCCTGCTCCCACATGATCACCGAGGTGGCCCTGCGAGCGTCGGCTCTCCCACAGCCCTGTGTCGGGCTGGAGCGGTCATAGGGATGCCGCTCGCTGGACCTTCAGTGGGGTCCCCTAGGGGTCAGATCTGCGGGGCGGTGGGCTCGAGCCAGGGGCTGGCAGGATACTGGCTGTTCTGGGATGACGTGCTCTCCTGGACCAGAGGGCGAGGGGGACTGGGTGGCGTTTGGGGGTGACGTCACCTTTGGGGGAGGCATCATGGAGGGCAGGGAGGACCCCGGGGATGACGAGGGCAGACACAGGGGTCCCGGGAATGGGCCCTTGGACCCCGCTTTCCCTGCCCCAGCTGCTGACAGCATCTGGGAGCTGGGGGGCCGCCAACAATTTGGGTGAAAGCCAAACCCACTCAGTGGCTCCTTTTCTCACCAGGGGCAACGCTCAGGGAAGCCTATAGCCTCCTGTGGCCTCGGGACCCCTGATCAGGGGAGAGGCCGCATCTCGGGGGGCGCTGTGGAGGCCGAGAGGTGCCTGAGAAGGGCAGTTGGAATTTGGACCTCAAACTCTCGCTTCTTTGTAAATTTTGCCCAATGAGCCACCCACTTTTTTTCTTAAAGACAAAAACAAAAAGTTAAAAACAAGGAAGAAAGAGAAACATTCTCCCTGTTCCCAATTGCTGCCTTCAGGGGTGGGACCAGCTGGGGTGGGCGCTCAGAATGGGCCGGGGGCGCGCTCTGTCTGCTTGTTTTAGTCACTCCTGAGTTTGAGGGGATCTGATACATGTACCAAAAGGCACTTTCATTTTTTTTTTTTTTTTTATAAACAGTGCTCCTGCTCTAAGAAATTCAAGTTAAGACAGAGCCTCCTGCTCTCCTTCAGCGGCGGGTGGGCGTGGCTGCATGTTGGGGGCTGGGGCGGGGGGGCCTCCTAACACACCACGACAAGGACACAGGCGGCAGGGAGGGGCGGGCGGTGGCCCTGTGCACCAGCTCCTCCGCGCCCGAGCACTGCTGCCTGTGGGGCCAAGCCCGCGCGGCCGGCTAGTCCTCATCGCCGCCCCCGTACATGTCTGCCAGCTTCTTGAACCGGGGCCCCCAGTCGTTGAGGAAGTCGTAGTCCTGGTCTCCGGAGCTGGACGAGCTCAGGGAGCTGACGGAGCCTGCGGTGGAACCGCTGCCCTCGTAGTCGAAGACCAGAAGGGAGTCGTACGGGGGGGCTGTGGGGTCGTTGTCAGCGGCACGGAGCCCCTGGGGTCCAAGACACAGGGGTCAGGCCAAGGGCCAGCCGCCTCCCCCAGGCCCTGGGGTGCTGACCGGACAGAGAGGGGTGCCCGGAAGAGGCTCTGGCATGGTAGTGTGGGAGATGAAGTTATAGGACCTTGCATACAGTAGGGGCTCAATAAGTGCTCCTGTGTTTATCTGAAGGGCATTGCAGAGAAGCAAGTAGGGGAGGTCATAAGAGAGGACAGATGGTAGACGAGCCCTGGACATAGCAGACTTGCTGCCTGCAAAAACTACTGCCAGGCAAGTGGGCTGGGTGGGGCCTGCGGCTAGCGCTCATCCCGCTCAGGTTCCATAGGGGCAGGTCGTTCTCCAATCAGACTTGCTCTCTGTCCCCTCTGTCCACCTCTCTCATATCTGTCTTTCTCTGTCCCCTGTCTGTCTCCCTATGTCAGCTACCTCTGCTCAGAGCACTATCCACTGGCCCCCTGAGGTTCACACAGGGGTGAGCTGCAGGAGCCCTCAGTGGCTGCTGCCGCTGCCCTGTTTGTTGTCCATTTGCCTTTCCCGGTGCCACTTCCCCACCTCCACCTGGCTTCCTGGGGTGTCTTCTAAAGAAACAGCCCACACCTAATCCTCATCTCTGGTCTGCTTTTGGGGGAGCTCAGACCAAGATCGCAAATTACTTCAAACCAAAGCCCCTCAGTGGGCTCAGAAACTCAACCATGGCTCCAGGTCCCTGGGTGGCTTCCGGGTTCTGGAACTCAAGCTGTGCTTTGTGACGACAGGGGCGCATCTGAGGCCCTGCCAAGCCGCTTGCTCTTCCTGCCTAGGGCATGGGGGTGGGGAGCTCGGGCCACACAGGGGGCCGCCCTGCTTTAACTGACCCTCAGGATGGAGCCAGCTGCCCATCTGCCAGCCTGGGGCAGGATTTAGTTAGGTCCCATCACGTGCAGGGAAAAGATATCCTTTTGCTAAACAATTTCTCCCAGCCTTGGGGGCTGAAGAGAGACAGGACAAGATGTTGCCACACAAGGGTCCAGAATGCATCTTGGCAGAAGGCGCAGGGTGCTTGTGGGTGGGCCAGGGTCTCAGGCTGAAGACCAATCCAGTAGGGGGGCGGTAGCGTGCACCGGACATGACCAGCCGCCTTCTGAGTCTCTGCCTCAGTTACTAATTCCATCTCTCTTGGGGATGTCCTGTGCCTTCTCCTAGCTTCCTGAGTGTGAAGTTTAGTTTCTTTAAGTCATTCGGGGAGGACCTGCTGCTGGGTTTTCAGGTGTGTCACCTGCAGATGGTGCATGCCACGAGAGCAGCACAGCTGGGGCCAACACAGAAGCTGCCAGGGCCGTGGTCTGTTTGGGGGATGTTCTCAGAAATCTGTGTATCTCAGCTGAATCACTTGCTGCATTACAGTCTATTAAAATGACTTACCAACAGAGGCTGAGACACAGGTGTTGCCAACCCCCTTTAGAAATACAGTCGACCTGGAGACCCGGCAATAAAACCGAGGGGACCGTGCCTGTTAACAGGGACCAGGGATGCCACCCTGCCTGGAAGGCCGATAGGGAGGCATGTCAGGAGCTGCTTGGCCCTTAACTGCCAAGAGGGCAAGTGCACAGTGCTCCCTGTTTGCCTGATCCCAAAGGCAGAAGGAAGCAAAGATTCGGGCAGTGAATGCAGCATTTCTCTGGCTGAGCTGTGACTTCAACTGTGTCTGGAGGATGGCTGCTGGTCGGGACTAAGTCACCTCGAAACCCCAATCACGGGGCTTGGTACCGGGGCCTGGCCAGGCTCCTGCTCCGAGAACACCTCAGGCCCCCAAACCTGTCCTCACTGCCTAGTCCCTCCCTCCTGTGGCTTCAGGTGGCCCGAGCCCTGTGTGAGTCCTCTCCAGGCCCCTGGGCAGGGGCATTGAACCGAGGGAGGGGGGCATTGGCCAAGGCCTCTGGCTGGCAGTGGCAGGGGCTGAGCTCTGGCCCCTGAGCTCCCTGGAGGCTGGCCCAGCAGGTGGAAACAGCATGTGTGTATGTGTGTGTGTGTGTGTGCATGTTAACAGGATTTTATTTCAATGGGGAGGTGGTATCACAACCACAGGGGTCATCTAGAGCCATGCATCCCCCCCACCTCCCACCGTGCAGGCAAGGGAGGCAGGAGGAAGGAAAAGGGCTGTGGCTGTGAGGACGCCCTGGAATTACAGACAGAGGCAGCAATGAACCTGGCAGGGCAGGGTCTTCCCAGACCCCTACTCACACCAGAGGGGACCCTGCCTGGGGACCCCACCACCCATCTCTGGGACACCCTTTTGGGGTTGGGAGTGGACATATGTGGTCCAAGGCTGAGGCTGGGGGTCCCCTAAGAGCTGACAGCTATCCTGGTGGGGATCTTAGTTCTGTGGGATGTGTGGTCCCTGCTTTCCTGGCACCTGAGCTTGTGCTGGCCCAAGAGGCCAGGGAGGTGGCCTGCTCCAGTCCCACACCTGTCCCATGGGGGGAGCCATCCCAGGAGCACCTACCTCGCTGATAAAGTCGCCGATGTCTCCTGGGTGGGGCACCACAGGCCTGACTGGGTACTGGGGCTCGGCGCCCACCGGCCTCTCGTCTACCCGCCGCACGCCAGGGCCCTTGCTAAGCACGTGCTCCATGGTTTCCGGTTGCTGCAGCTGGCTGAGGTCATAGTCCTAGGAAGAGGGGGCAGGGGAGCCAGAGGAGGGAGGCGTGGACAGGGGGCAAGGGCAGGGGGACACCCAAGAAAACCCACCGGGCAGAGTCCCATTGTTATGCTCCTTACCTGGTCCCCAAGCCCCTCCGTGTTCCCCCACCTGGTCCTAGAACCTACTGTCTGTGTCCTTATCTGGTCCCAGCACTTGCTGTGTCCTCACCCGGTCCCAGCACCTGCGGCTTGTTTCCCGACCTGGTCCCAGCACATGCTAATTCTGTAACCCTCATATGTTCTGCCTGTCACCAGGACCCCTCTGTGGTCAGCTGTGTCCCTGGGCAGCCCTCCCTGATGGGGGCATCTCCAGAAGTATCCCACAGATAGAAGAGCCTACTGGTAAACTGAGTCAGGTAGGACTGGTTGGGGGAGCATGGGTCTGGGTTCCCAGCACGTGCAAGGAGTGAGAGCCCGTACGTCCCTCTGGCATGAACCTGACATCTCCAGGGACCTGCCTCAGGGGAGCTCCCAGGGCAGGGCGCTGTCACACCTTACACTGTGGAACTCTGCCATGCCTGGGCCCCGCTGCTTCCCTCACCCCAGAGTTGGCACCCAGAGGCCCAGGGTCTCTGAGTACCCCCTTGAGGAGCACCAGCTGTTCACAGCCCCAGAGGCTGGCAGCCCTCGGAGAAGGAGAAGAGTCTCCAGAAACCTTGGGACACCCCCACCCCAGCTATCTGCCAGGGCAGCCCCACCCCCTGGTCACCTGTGCGCCTCTGCTCTGCTGTGCCCCACCAAGGCCTGCCCTGCTTCTCCTTGTCTGCCCCTGCCCACCCGCTCAGAACTCTGCCAAGCATGACCCTGCCCACTGGACTCACCCTCGCATGCCCACCGGGGCCCACCGCGTGGGAGCTGTGCAGAGACCCCGTCACTCCAGGAGTGGAGCCCCGCCCCCACGGCAGACTGCGTTTTTCCCCTGAGCCCTGCGCGGCCTGGCAGGTGTGAGAGGGTGAGAGGGGCCGCCTCCTCCGATTGTGGTGTGCGGGCGGGCGCTGAGCCCGGGTCAGGGGCAATGAGAAGAGGCTAGATT
Source organism: Tamandua tetradactyla (assembly GCF_023851605.1). Lineage (NCBI taxonomy): Eukaryota > Metazoa > Chordata > Mammalia > Pilosa > Myrmecophagidae > Tamandua > Tamandua tetradactyla. Next base: position 59,434,288 of record NC_135327.1, on the reverse strand, counting down.
GGCCGGGAGCCCCTGCAGCCCGCGCGGAGCCTCCCAGCGCGTGGTGCCGGCCCTGGACCGCGGGACAGCGCAGAAGGAGGCCTGGGCGGGTCTGGGGGGCCCATCTGCGCACGCGCGGGACGGGTGCGGCCCCCACCTGGTCCTCCTCACCGCCGCCCTCCTCGTCGTATTTGAGAATGTTGTCGCGCACGTCGTCCTCGGGGTCGATGAGCAGCTGCTTGGTGTGGCGCTCCTTCTCCCGCCGCTTCATCCACACCACGAAGAGCAGGACCATAACTGCGGAGGGCGGGCCGCTCATGTGAGCCTGCGTTTGCCCGCGCGCGTGCGTGTGGGTGCACGTTTGCAGTCCCCTGCCCTCGTGTGCCATGTGAGCCTGTGTGTCGGGTGTGTCTGTGCATGGGATGGTGTACCTTTGTCCATGCATGTGGTTTGTGTGCACCTCTGTGTGCACAGGATACATGTGCATGTACCTGTGTACTTGTGGATACATATACACAGATCTGTGTATGCACGTAGGTGTATCTGTGTGTGTGTGTGTGTGTGTGTGTGTGTGTGTGTGCTGTTTCCAAGGCCGCCTCCTCCCACTCACCACCTGGGCTGGGCCCCTATTTGGAGCTATTTTCTAAGGTTCCTCTCCTGCCCAGCACCTCTGGAGCAGGGCCAGCACAGGGCTCACCCCCATGAGGGCAGGTGATATGGGGGCAGGCTGGGGACCCATGGCTTTCTCTGGCAATTGCCCTTCCAAACAGCAGGAGAGGAGAGGGTTCAGGAGCCACAGAGGGAGGGAGGGGAGATCCCCATGCTGGAAAGAGGCTCTGCCTGGGGCAGAGTGGGGAGCCCATGAGGGGCCTGCCAGCAGGGGGCAGGTAGAGATGGCAGGCAGCCTGGGGACAGGCAAGGGGGAAAGAGAGAGGGAGCTGCCCTTTACCCCAGCCAGGGGGCAGCCAGGACCTTTGGTGCAGTCACCCAGGTGGGACCCAGGAGTGGGCTGCAAGCCCAGGGCCTAGGTTCCCCAGTGAAATCCAGAGACACATAAGGCCCTTTCCCTGTGCTTGCCAGTGGAGGGACCCCACCCGCTTTTCCCTGCCCTTTGTTCTTGCCCCGTGGCCTGATCTGCTTGCTCCAGCTCCCCCTGAATGCTCCAGCCCCTGGAGGGGCCCCACAGCCCTATCTACACGCCCCCCCCCCTGGCTGCTTCCCAAAGGGATGGAGGGCAGCACGGTATCCTGGGAGCTCACACTGACTGCATGGGGCATGACTGCTCACACACAACGGCAAGGCTTCACCTCACTCACAGCCCATTTCACAGCTGTGGGGACCGAGTCCAGATCTGATGAAGATACTCCCAAGTACCACAGAGGAGATGCAGAGAGGACAAGCCAGAGGCTGCCTACCTAAGAAAGGTTCTGGGGCTAATAGGTGGTGGCTGCTTCAGTGCTGTGTTAGGAAGGATTCTGAAGTACAGATTTGGAGGAAAGTGCAAATCTGTGGTTATTCGAGTGGGTGTTGATGTCTTCTGTGGGGGTGGAAGGGCCAGGGGATGTGGAGAAAGACCGTGAGGGAGCTGGACACCGGAATGGGGGAGCCCACGGACCGTGTGAACAATGCCAGGAACCCTGGTCTTGGCCAGATGCAAATTCCACAAGAATGGCCAGAGCGGCCAGCTCCCAGCAGGAATTCAGACACATTCGCCCAATAAAAGATGAACGATGGCTCAAGGAGGGGTGTGGGCAGAGGACCCCCCACTTCCTAGATGTACTAACCAGGGCAGACATGCTGAAAACAGTGGGCAGGGGCCGGCCCTGCAGGCATATCTACCACTGATCCCTGGCACTGGCCGGCTTCCTTCCCATGGGCCAGGGTGCTGCACTGGGGAGCAAGGTCCCCATGCCCCCAGTAAGCCCAGGTGCCTTTTCAAAGGAGGGAGTGCTGTAAAGAGGTGGAGCCCCCCCAGCACAGAGCCACTTCTCAAAAATTACTGCTTTAGCTCCTGCACGGAAAACGCCCGTCAGACTGACAGTGCCTGGCAGAGCTTTAAGAGCAGACCAAGCTCCAAGGGGGCCACAGATCTTGTGAAAAGAAACAAAACAAAATAGCATTGCTATGGCTGAGAGACTTAAAATTGGGTCAGGAGGCCATCCTGGAGGTCACTCTCCGTACACCTGAGTCAAAGCTCACCCGTGCCCAGTGAGTGCAGAGCCTCCACACCCCTCCACCCCCAAGGCCATGTGGACCTGAGATTGAGTCCAAGATAGAGAGCTCAGCAAGTTGCTAATCTGAAGCATGACCAGAGCACCCCGAATTCCCGCCACCCTCAGACAACTGCACTAATTTCTCCCTTTAAAATTGCATGCCTGGAAATGCCCATTCAGGGCACGATTTGGGAGCCACCTGAATCAATACTCCCTGAATTGCAATTCTAATACCACCCGCCACCACCACCATAAATGCCTCCATTGCCTGGCAGCTCGAACGACAATCTGAAAATGGGAAAAAGGCCTCATAAATCAAAAGGCCTGTGGAAAGGGCTCATTTTAGCTGCCGGGTGAAGTCAGACCAGCACGGGAACCCACCTGCCTGGATCCGAGGGGTGGGTAGGGGTCCCTTGGATCGGGTCTGAAATGGAGAGGTGGTGCCCCAGCCCACTGCCTGCCTCTACATGCCCCTGCCAGGACAGGGGCGAGTGTCCAGAGGGGAGTATTTAGGATTAGAGGACACCTGGGGTGGCTTCTCCAGCATTTCTCCCCTGTCCCCACGGCCTTACCCCTGTTTGGAGGTCCCACATGGTTTTGGGAAAGCAAAAACCTGGCAGAGCATGTGGCCTGGGCTGAGCCAATGAGTACTGGTCATTCCACGGGTCCCAAGATGTGCATGTGACCTCAGCCATTCCAGTCTGAGGGGGCCTTACATTTGGCTGGGGAGGTCAGGACTTTGGCATCCCCCAGTGTCCATCCCCCAGAGTCCATCCCCCAGTATCTGTCCCCCAGTGTCTAATTCCAGCAAACATCCCCCAGGATCTGTCCTTCAACATCTGTCCCCCAGTGTCCACCCCCCAGCACCTGTCCCCAGTGTCTATCTACCGTGGGGGCTGCACATAGGCTCTCAGGGCCCTACAGAGACAGCCTCAGGGTGCAGGGGCTCCTGGAAGCAGAGTGGGGTCCTGGAAAGGGGCCTGGCCCTTGGAGACATCCTGGGCTGTCAATCAAGTTGGCCTGTCCCTGGCACTCGACAGTAATGAGAGACTCCACCTTCCCACCATCCTAGTGGTGGGTTCCTAACAGACCAGCAGGGCTGAGAAGTACAGGCTGTGGGCAAGCCTAGACTCTACCTCTTCCCAGCCAACTGGGACGGAGCCACCGTGTCCCTACTGCCCTGTACCTGCCTGCACCTGGACACTCCTGGCACCCCAAATCCGCCCCTGCTCCACTGCACTCACTCAGCAGGATGACGATGCAGAGGAGGATGGCCACGATAGCACCTGTGCCCAGGCCAGCCGCTGCCACAGCGCCAATGGTGGTGCAGTCACCGTTCTCGTCGCATGGGCACACCTTGACCTTGATGACGGACGTATTGGACAGGGGAGGGTTCCCCGAGTCAGTGACAGTGATGGGGACGTCGTACACCCCAGCCTCCAGATATAGGATGCGTAGGCTGAGCTGGGCATAGTCACCTGTGCAGAGTGACAGAAGAGCCTCTGTCAGCAACCAGCCAGCCCCCTTTCCCAGCACGGTGTCCCAGGGAAGGAAGGGCTGAGTTCTCTTGTGGCGTGGAGATCTAAAAGGCGGAGGGGCTAACACAGGACACATGTCACACCATAAGCAAATTTAAAAGGTACTGGAGATTCAAGAGAAAAGCAATCATGGGGGTCAAGATGGCGGCTTAACAACGTGCGCGTTTTAGTTCGCCCTCCAGAACAACTATTAAATAACCAGAAACAGTACAGAACAGCTCTTGGGGCCACGTCAGTGACCAGACACACAGCGTACCCCAGTCTGGACCAGCTGGACCGGCTGCGAGCACCCCCCCGAACCGCGAGTTCCCAAAGCTGCGGCGGCCAGTGCCCCTCCCCCACAGGCTGCTTCCCAGAGGGGAAAGGAAAGGACTTTACCAGCAGCAGGGACTGGGCACAATCAAACGCCAATTGTGGAACTAATTAACAAATTCTGACTACTAAAAATAGGTCCCCAGCTTAGGTGAACCTGATCAAAGCGGAGGTTGCTCATTTTTGCCCCAGCGCCAAGGGGCAGGACTGACAGAAAAAGGGGAAAAAAAAAGAAGGAGCTCTCCCTCTTTCTCCACCGGTGGCGCCCCCGCCGCCAGCCAGCCCTCCTCTCCCTCTTTCTCCGCTGGGTTGGCGGTGCCCCTGCCGCCAGCCAGCCCTCCTCTCCCTCTTTCTCCGCTGGGCTGGCGGTGCCCCTGCCGCCAGCCAGCCCTCCTCTCCCTCTTTCTCTGCCGGCGGCGCTCCCACCGCCAGCCAGCCCTCCTCTTCCCCCTTCTTCGCTGGTGGTGCTCCTGCAGCCATCTTGCCCTTCTCTTTCCCCTTCTGCTCCGGCGGTGCTCTATCTGCCATCTTATCCTTCCCTTTCTCCTCCTGCTCCAGCGGCTCTCCAACCACCACCGTGCCCTCTTCCGCCTTCACTGGCTCCTCCGCCACCGTCCTCGACAGCCTTGCCACCCTCATCTTTCCTCCTCCAGAACAGCTACTGGGGGAGTGGAGACTATACAGAGCAGCTCCCGGAGCCACGACGGAGATCAAAGGGACGGCGTACCCCATCCTGGAACGGCTGACTGTCTGGGAGAACCAGCTTCGGTGAGATCGCCGAGGGACGCAGGCTTTCCTGGGTGGGACGCCAAGTGGCCGGAGTCCCTCCCTTCCTCCTTCCCAGGCCAGCTGGCAGAATGGGGCAGGTGGCCCCCTTGGGCCGCGGCGGCTGGAGCCCCAACCACGCGAGGCCCCCCCGGACAAACTGAGAGAGTTGGGTCGGAAATCCCCAGACTGCGGAGAATGGTGACCAGGGGGTCCCTTCCAAACACGTGACTCCCCGGTCCGGCTGGGAACAGTGCACTCTCCCTGGTGCGGTAGCTGGCACCCTTCCGCCACGCTTGGCGCCCCGGGACGACTAGGAAATTCGGTCGGGTGCTCTCCCGGGCTGCGGCGGCCGGCGACCCTCCCCGTGTTCGGACCCCCGGGCCGGCTGGCACTCTTCCAAGCCGCTTCGGCTGGCGAACCTCCCCCATGGCAAGAGTTTTCCAAAGTTAAAGGACCCACAGCACCTTTTACTGGTGGAACCGGCAGACAAACGTGTGTCACGAGCGCCACCTACTGGGCAGGATAAGAAAAACAGAACCCGGAGATTTCACAGAAAAATCTTTCAATCTGTTGGGTCCAACACCCAGGGAAATCTGACTAAATGCGCAGACACCAGCAGAAGATAATGGATCACGCTCAGAAAATTGAAAATATGGCCCAGTCAAAGGAACAAACCAATAGTTCAAATGAGATACAGGAGCTGAAACAACTAATGCTGAATATACAAACAGAAATGGAAAACCTCTTCAAAAATGAAATCGATAAATTGAGGGAGGACATGAAGAAGACATGGGCTGAACAAAAAGAAGAAATAGAAAAACTGAAAAAACAAATCACAGAGCTTATGGAAGTGAAGGTAAGTAGAAAAGATGGAAAAAATAATGGATACCTACAATGATAGATTTAAAGAGACAGAAGATAGAATTAGTGATTTGGAGGATGGAACATCTGAATTCCAAAAAGAAACAGAAACTATCGGGAAAAGAATGAAAAGTTTGAACAGGGTATCTGGGAACTCAAGGACAATATGAACCGCACAAATATATGTGTTGTGGGTGTCCCAGAAGCAGAAGAGACGGGAAAAGGAGGAGAAAAACTAATGGAAGAAATTATCAGTGAAAATTTCCCAACTCTTATGAAAGACCTAAAATTACAGATCCAAGAAGTGCAGTGCACCCCAAAGAGATAAGACCCAAATAGGCGTTCTCCAAGACACTAACTAGTTAGAATATCAGAGGTCAAAGAGAATGAGAGGATCTTGAAAGCAGCAAGAGAAAAACAATCCATCACATACAAGGGAAACCCAATAAGACTATGTGTAGATTTCTCAGCAGAAACCATGGAAGCTAGAAGACAGTGGGATGATACATTCAAATTACTAAAAGAGAAAAACCTCCAACCAAGACTCCTATATCCAGCAAAATTGTCCTTCAAAAATGAGGGAGAAATTAAAACATTCTCAGACAAAAAGTCACTGAGAGAATTTGTGACCAAGAGACCAGCTCTGCAAGAAATACTAAAGGGAGCACTAGAGTCAGATACGAAAAGACAGAAGAGAGAGGTATGGAGAACAGTGTAGAAAGAAGGAAAGTCAGATATGATATATATAATACAAAAGGCAAAATGGTAGAGGAAAATATTATCCAAACAGTAATAACACTAAATGTTAATGGACTGAATTCCCCAATCAAAAGACATAGACTGGCAGAATGGATTAAAAAACAGGATCCTTCTATATGCTGTCTACAGGAAACACATCTTAGACCCAAAGATAAACATAGGTTGAAAGTGAAAGGTTGGGAAAAGATATTTCATGCAAATAACAACCAGAAAAGAGCAGGAGTGGCTATACTAATATCCAACAAATTAGACTTCAAATGTAAAACAGTTAAAAGAGACAAAGAAGGACACTATCTACTAATAAAAGGAACAATTCAACAAGAAGACATAACAATCATAAATATTTACGCACCGAACCAGAATGCCCCTAAATACGTGAGGTATACACTGCAAACACTGAAAAGGGAAATAGACACATATACCATAATAGTTGGAGACTTCAATTCATCACTCTCATCAATGGACAGAACATCTAGACAGAGGATCAATAAAGAAATAGAGAATTTGAATATTACAATAAATGAGCTAGACGTAACAGACATTTATAGCACATTACACCCCACAACAGCAGGATACACCTTTTTCTCAAGTGCTCATGGATCATTCTCAAAGATAGACCATATGCTGGGTCATAAAGCAAGTCTTAACAAATTTAAAAAGATTGAAATCATATGCAACACTTTCTCGGATCATAAAGGAATGAAGTTGGAAATCAATAATAGGCGGAGTGCCAGAAAATTCACAAATACGTGGAGGCTCAACAACACACTCTTAAACAACAAGTGGGTCAAAGAAGAAATTGCAAGAGAAATTAGTAAATATCTCGAGGCGAATGAAAATGAAAACACAACATATCAAAACTTGGGATGCAGCTAAGGCAGTGCTAAGAGGGAAATTTATTGCCCTAAATGCCTGTATCAGAAAAGAAGAAAAGGCAAAAATGCAGGAATTAGCTGTCCAATTGGAAGAACTGGAGAAAGAACAGCAAACTAATCCCAAAGCAAGCAAAAGGAAAGAAATAACAAAGATTAGAGCAGAAATAAATGAAATTGAAAACATGAAAACAATAGAGAAAATCAATAAGACCAGAAGTTGGTTCTATGAGAAAATCAATAAGATTGAGGGGCCCTTAGCAAGATTGACAAAAAGAAGAAGAGAGAGGATGCAAATAAATAAGATCAGAAATGGAAGAGGAGACATAACTACTGACCTCACAGAAATAAAGGAGGTAATAACAGGATACTATGAACAACTTTACGCTAATAAATACAACAATTTAAATGAAATGGACGGGTTCCTGGAAAGACATGAACAACCAACTTTGACTCAAGAAGAAATAGATGACCTCAACAAACCAATCACAAGTAAAGAAATTGAATTAGTCATTCAAAAGCTTCCTAAAAAGAAAAGTCCAGGACCAGACGGCTTCACATGTGAATTCTAGCAAACATTCCAGAAAGAATTAGTACCAACCCTCCTCAAACTCTTTAAAAAAATCGAAGTGGAGGGAAAACTACCTAATTCATTCTATGAAGCCAACATCACCCTCATACCAAAACCAGGCAAAGATATTACAAAAAAAGAAAACTACAAACCAATCTCTCTAATGAATATAGATGCAAAAATCCTCAATAAAATTCTAGCAAATCGTATCCAACAACACATTAAAAGAATTATACATCATGACCAAGTAGGATTCATCCCAGGTATGCAAGGATGGTTCAACAGAAGAAAATCAATTAATGTAATACACCATATCAACAAATCAAAGCAGAAAAATCACATGATCATCTCAATTGATGCAGAGAAGGCATTTGACAAGAATCAACATCCTTTCCTGTTGAAAACACTTCAAAAGATAGGAATACAAGGGAACTTCCTTAAAATGATAGAGGAAATATATGAAAAACCCACAGCTAATATCATCCTCAATGGGGAAAAATTGAAAACTTTCCCCCTAAGATCAGGAATAAGACAAGGATGTCCACTATCACCACTATTATTCAACATTGTGTTGGAGGTTCTAGCCAGAGCAATTAGACAAGAAAAAGAAATACAAGGCATCAAAATTGGAAAGGAAGAAGTAAAACTATCACTGTTTGCAGACGATATGATACTATACGTCGAAAACCCGGAAAAATCCACAACAAAACTACTAGAGCTAATAAATGAGTACAGCAAAGTAGCAGGTTACAAGATCAACATTCAAAAATCTGTAGCATTTCTATACACTAGCAATGAACAAGCGGAGGGGGAAATCAAGAAACGAATCCCATTTACAATTGCAACTAAAAGAATAAAATACCTAGGAATAAATTTAACTAAAGAGACAAAAAACCTATATAAAGAAAACTACAAAAAACTGTTAAAAGAAATCACAGAAGACCTAAACAGATGGAAGGGCATACCGTGTTCATGCATTGGAAGACTAAATATAGTTAAGATGTCAATCCTACCTAAATTGATTTACAGATTCAATGCAATACCAATCAAAATCCCAACAACTTATTTTTCAGAAATAGGAAAACCAATAAGCAAATTTATCTGGAAGGGCAGGGTGCCCCGAATTGCTAAAAACATCTTGAGGAAAAAAAAACGAAGCTGGAGGTCTCGCGCTGCCGGACTTTAAGGCATATTATGAAGCCACAGTGGTCAAAACAGCATGGTACTGGCATAAAGATAGATATATCGACCAATGGAATTGAATAGAGTGCTCAGATATAGACCCTCTCATCTATGGACATTTGATCTTTGATAAGGCAGTCAAGCCAAGTCACCTGGGACAGAACAGTCTCTTCAATAAATGGTGCCTAGAGAACTGGATATCCATATGCAAAAGAATGAAAGAAGACCCATATCTCACACCCTACACAAAAGTTAACTCAAAATGGATCAAAGATCTAAACATTAGGTCTAAGACCATAAAACAGTTAGAGGAAAATATAGGGAGATATCTTATGAATCTTACAATTGGAGGCAGTTTTATGGACCTTACACGTAAAGCAAGAGCACTGAAGAAGGAAATAAATAAATGGGAGCTCCTCAAAATTAAACACTTTTGTGCATCAAAGAGCTTCATCATAAAGTAGAAAGACAGCCTACACAATGGGAATCAATATTTGGAAACGACATATCAGATAAAGGTCTAGTATCCAGAATTTATAATGAGATTGTTCAACTCAATAACAAAAAGACAGCCAACCCAATTACAAAATGGGAAAAAGACTTGAACAGACACCTCTCAGAGGAGGAAATACAAATGGCCAAAAGACACATGAAGAGATGCTCAATGTCCCTGGCCATTAGAGAAATGCAAATCAAAACCACAATGAGATATCATCTCACACCCACCAGAATGGCCATTATCAACAAAACAGAAAATGACAAGTGCTGGAGAGGATGCAGTGAAAGAGGCACACTTATCCACTGTTGGTGGGAATGTCAAATGGTGCAACCACTGTGGAAGGCAGTTTGGCGGTTCCTCAAAAAGCTGAATATAGAATTGCCATACGACCCAGCAATACCATTGCTGGGAATCTACTCAAAGGAATTAAGGGCAAAAACTCAAACGGACATTTGCACACCAATGTTTATAGCAGCGTTATTTACAATTGCAAAGAGATGGAAACAGCCAAAATGTCCATCAACAGACGAGTGGCTAAACAAACTGTGGTATATACATACGATGGAATATTATGCAGCTTTAAGGCAGGATAAACTTATGAAGCATGTAATAACATGGATGGACCTAGAGAACATTATGCTGAGTGAGTCCAGCCAAAAACTAAAAGACAAATACTGTATGGTCCCAATTATGTGAATCGACATTCGAGAATAAACTTGGAATATGTCATTGGTAACAGAGTCCAGCAGGAGTTAGAAACAGGGTAAGATAATGGGTAATTGGAGCTGATGGGATACAGACTGTGCAATAGGACTAGATACAAAAACTCAAAAATGGACAGCACAATAATACCTAATTGTAAAGTAATCATGTTAAAACACTGAATGAAGCTGCATCCGAGCTATAGGTTTTTGTTTTGTTTTGTTTTGTTTTGTTCTTACTATTATTACTTTTATTTTTTTTCTCTATATTAACATTCTATATCTTTTTCAGTTATATTGCTAGTTCTTCTAAACCGATGCAAATGTACTAAGAAACGATGATCATGCATCTATGTGATGACGTTAAGAATTACTGATTGCATATGTAGAATAGTATGATTTCTAAAAAAAAAAAAAAAAATGGACAGCACAATACTACCTAATTGTAATGTAATTATGTTAAAACACTGAATGAAGCTGCATCTGAGCTATAGTTTTTTTTCTTATATATGTTTGTATTTTTTATTTTTATTTTTATTTTTTCTCTATATTATCATTTTATTTCTTTTTCTGTTGTCTTGCTATTTCTTTTTCTAAATCGATGCATATGTACTAAGAAATGATGATCATACATCTATGTGATGATATTAAGAATTACTGATTGCATATGTAGAATGAAATGATTTCTAAATGTTGTGTTAGTTAATTTTTTTTTTTTTTTTTTTTTACATATTTTTTTTATTAATTAAAAAAAGAATTAACAAAACAATTAGAAATCATTTCAATGTACATGTACAATCAGTAATTCTTAATAACATCACATAGTTGCATATTCATCATTTCTTAGTACATTTGCATCGATTTAGAAAAAGAAATAAAAAGACAACAGAATAAGAATTAAAACAATAATAGAAAGAAAAAAAAACAAAAAAAGCAAAAACAAAAAACCTATACCTCACATGCAGCTTCATTCAGTGTTTTAACATAATTGCATTACAATTGGGTAGTATTGTGCTGTCCATTTCTGAGTTTTTATATCCAGTCCCGTTGTACAGTCTGTATCCCTTCATCTCCAATTATCCCTTCTCTTTTTTTTTTTTTTTTAATTAACAGAAAAAAAGAAATTAACCCAACATTTAGAGATCATACCATTCTACACATGCAATCATTAATTCTTAACATCATCACATAGATGCATGATCATCATTTCTTAGTACATTTGCATTGGTTTAGAAGAACTAGCAACATAACCGAAAAAGATATAGAATGTTAATATAGAGAAAAAAATAAAAGTAATAATAGTAAAATCAAAACAAAACAACACAAAACAAAACAAAAACCTATAGCTCAGATGCAGCTTCATTCAGTGTTTTAACATGATTACTTTACAATTAGGTATTATTGTGCTGTCCATTTTTGAGTTTTTGTATCTAGTCCTGTTGCACAGTCTGTATCCCTTCAGCTTCAATTACCCATTGTCTTACCCTGTTTCTAACTCCTGCTGAACTCTGTTACCAATGACATATTTCAGGTTTATTCTCGAATGTCCGTTCACATCAGTGGGACCATACAGTATTTGTCCTTTAGTTTTTGGCTGGATTCACTCAGCATAATATTCTCTAGGTCCATCCATGTTATTACATGGTTCATAAGTTTATCTTGTCTTAAAGCTGCATAATATTCCATCGTACGTATATACCACAGTTTGTTTAGCCACTCTTCTGTTGATGGAGATTTTGGCTGTTTCCATCTCTTTGCAATTGTAAATAATGCTGCTATAAACATTGGTGTGCAAATGTCCGTTTGTGTCTTTGCCCTTAAGTCCTTTGAGTAGATACCTAGCAATGGTATTGCTGGGTCGTATGGCAATTCTATATTCAGCTTTTTGAGGAACCGCCAAACTGCCTTCCACAGTGGTTGCACCCTTTGACATTCCCACCAACAGTGGATAAGTGTGCCTCTTTCTCCGCATCCTCTCCAGCACTTGTCATTTTCTGTTTTGTTGATAATGGCCATTCTGGTGGGTGTGAGATGATATCTCATTGTGGTTTTGTTTTGCATTTCTCTAATGGCCAGGGACATTGAGCATCTCTTCATGTGCCTCTTGGCCATCCGTATTTCCTCTTCTGAGAGGTGTCTGTTCAAGTCTTTTTCCCATTTTGTAATTGGGTTGGCTGACTTTTTGTTGTTGAGATGAACAATCTCTTTATAAATTCTGGATACTAGACCTTTATCTGATATATCATTTCCAAATATTGTCTCCCATTGTGAAGGCTGTCTTTCTACTTTCTTGATGAAGTTCTTTGATGCACAAAAGTGTTTAATTTTGAGGAGTTCCCATTTATTTATTTCCTTCTTCAGTGCTCTTGCTTTAGGTTTAAGGTCCATAAAACCGCCTCCAGTTGTAAGATCCATAAGATATCTCCCTACATTTTCCTCTAACTGTTTTATGGTCTTAGACCTAATGTTTAGATCTTTGATCCATTTTGAGTTAACTTTTGTATAGGGTGTGAGAGATGGGTCTTCTTTCATTCTTTTGCATATGGATATCCAGTTCTCTAGGCACCATTTATTGAAGAGACTGTTCTGTCCCAGGTGAGTTGGCTTGACTGCCTTATCAAAGATCAAATGTCCATAGATGAGAGGGTCTATATCTGAGCACTCTATTCGATTCCATTGGTCGATATATCTATCTTTATGCCAATACCATGCTGTTTTGACCACTGTGGCTTCATAATATGCCTTAAAGTCCGGCAGCGCGAGACCTCCAGCTTCATTTTTTTTCCTCAAGATGTTTTTAGCAATTCGGGGCACCCTGCCCTTCCAGATAAATTTGCTTATTGGTTTTTCTATTTCTGAAAAATAAGTTGTTGGGATTTTGATTGGTATTGCATTGAATCTGTAAATCAATTTAGGTAGGATTGACATCTTAACTATATTTAGTCTTCCAATGCATGAACACGGTATGCCCTTCCATCTATTTAGGTCTTCTGTGATTTCTTTTAGCAGTTTTTTGTAGTTTTCTTTATATAGGTTTTTTGTCTCTTTAGTTAAATTTATTCCTAGGTATTTTATTCTTTTAGTTGCAATTGTAAATGGGATTCGTTTCTTGATTTCCCCCTCAGCTTGTTCATTACTAGTGTATAGAAATGCTACAGATTTTTGAATGTTGATCTTGTAACCTGCTACTTTGCTATACTCATTTATTAGCTCTAGTAGTTTTGTTGTGGATTTTTCCGGGTTTTCGACGTATAGTATCATATCGTCTGCAAACAGTGATAGTTTTACTTCTTCCTTTCCAATTTTGATGCCTTGTATTTCTTTTTCTTGTCTAATTGCTCTGGCTAGAACCTCCAACACAATGTTGAATAATAGTGGTGATAGTGGACATCCTTGTCTTGTTCCTGATCTTAGGGGGAAAGTTTTCAATTTTTCCCCATTGAGGATGATATTAGCTGTGGGTTTTTCATATATTCCCTCTATCATTTTAAGGAAGTTCCCTTGTATTCCTATCTTTTGAAGTGTTTTCAACAGGAAAGGATGTTGAATCTTGTCGAATGCCTTCTCTGCATCAATTGAGATGATCATGTGATTTTTCTGCTTTGATTTGTTGATATGGTGTATTACATTAATTGATTTTCTTATGTTGAACCATCCTTGCATACCTGGGATGAATCCTACTTGATCATGATGTATAATTCTTTTAATGTGTTGTTGGATACGATTTGCTAGAATTTTATTGAGGATTTTTGCATCTGTATTCATTAGAGAGATTGGTCTGTAGTTTTCTTTTTTTGTAATATCTTTGCCTGGTTTTGGTATGAGGGTGATGTTGGCTTCATAGAATGAATTAGGTAGTTTTCCCTCCACTTCGATTTTTTTGAAGAGTTTGAAGAGAATTGGTACTAATTCTTTCTGGAACGTTTGGTAGAATTCACATGTGAAGCCATCTGGTCCTGGACTTTTCTTTTTAGGAAGCTTTTGAATGACTAATTCAATTTCTTTACTTGTGATTGGTTTGTTGAGGTCATCTATGTCTTCTTGAGTCAAAGTTGGTTGTTCATGTCTTTCCAGGAACCCGTCCATTTCCTCTAAATTGTTGTATTTATTAGCGTAAAGTTGTTCATAGTATCCTGTTATTACCTCCTTTATTTCTGTGAGGTCAGTAGTTATGTCTCCTCTTCCATTTCTGATCTTATTTATTTGCATCCTCTCTCTTCTTCTTTTTGTCAATCTTGCTAAGGGCCCATCAATCTTATTGATTTTCTCATAGAACCAACTTCTGGCCTTATTGATTTTCTCTATTGTTTTCATGTTTTCAATTTCATTTATTTGTGCTCTAATCTTTGTTATTTCTTTCCTTTTGCTTGCTTTGGGGTTAGCTTGCTGTTCTTTCTCCAGTTCTTCCAAATGGATAGTTAATTCCTGAATTTTTGCCTTTTCTTCTTTTCTGATATAGGCATTTAGAGCAATAAATTTCCCTCTTAGCACTGCCTTTGCTGCGTCCCATAAGTTTTGATATGTTGTGTTTTCATTTTCATTCGCCTCGAGGTATTTGCTAATTTCTCTTGCAATTTCTTCTTTGACCCAGTCGTTGTTTAGGAGTGTGTTGTTGAGCCTCCACGTATTTGTGAATTTTCTGGCACTCTGCCTATTATTGATTTCCAACATCATTCCTTTATGGTCCGAGAAAGTGTTGTGTAAGATTTCAATCTTTTTAAATTTGTTAAGACTTGCTTTGTGACCCAGCATATGGTCTATCTTTGAGAATGATCCATGAGCACTTGAGAAAAAGGTGTATCCTGCTGTTGTGGGATGTAATGTCCTATAAATGTCTATTAAGTCTAGTTCATTTATAGTAATATTCAGATTCTCTATTTCTTTGTTGATCCTCTGTCTAGATGTTCTGTCCCTTGATGAGAGTGGTGAGTTGAAGTCTCCAACTATTATGGTATATGAGTCTATTTCCCTTTTCAGTGTTTGCAGTATATTCCTCACGTATTTTGGGGCATTCTGATTCGGTGCGTAAATATTTATGATTGTTATGTCTTCTTGTTTAATTGTTCCTTTTATTAGTATATAGTGTCCTTCTTTGTCTCTTTTAACTGTTTTACATTTGAAGTCTAATTTGTTGGATATTAGTATAGCCACTCCTGCTCTTTTCTGGTTGTTATTTGCATGAAATATCTTTTCCCAACCTTTCACTTTCAACCTATGTTTATCTTTGGGTCTAAGATGTGTTTCCTGTAGACAGCATATAGAAGGATCCTGTTTTTTAATCCATTCTGCCAATCTATGTCTTTTGATTGGGGAATTCAGTACATTGACATTTAGTGTTATTACTGTTTGGATAATATTTTCCTCTAACATTTTGCCTTTTGTATTATATATATCATATCTGATTTTCCTTCTTTCTACACTCTTTTCCATATCTCTCTCTTCTGTCTTTTTGTATCTGACTCTAGTGCTCCCTTTAGTATTTCTTGCAGAGCTGGTCTCTTGGTCACAAATTCTTTCAGTGACTTTTTGTCTGAGAATGTTTTAATTTCTCCCTCATTTTTGAAGGATAATTTTGCTGGATATAGGAGTCTTGGTTGGCAGTTTTTCTCTTTTAGTATTTTAAATATATCATCCCACTGTCTTCTAGCTTCCATGGTTTCTGCTGAGAAATCTACACAAAGTCTTATTGGGTTTCCCTTGTATGTAATGGATTGTTTTTCTCTTGCTGCTTTCAAGATCTTCTCTTTCTCTTTGACCTCTGACATTCTAACTAGTAAGTGTCTTGGAGAACGCCTATTTGGGTCTAATCTCTTTGGGGTGCGCTGCACTTCTTGGATCTGTAATTTTAGGTCTTTCATAAGAGTTGGGAAATTTTCAGTGAAAATTTCTTCCATTAGTTTTTCTCCTCCTTTTCCCTTCTCTTCTCCTTCTGGGACACCCACAACACGTATATTTGTGCGGTTCATATTGTCCTTGAGTTCCCTGATACCCTGTTCAAATTTTTCCATTCTTTTCCCGATAGTTTCTGTTTCTTTTTGGGATTCAGATGTTCCATCCTCCAAATCACTAATTCTATCTTCTGTCTCTTTAAATCTATCATTGTTGCTATCCATTATTTTTTCTATGTTTGCTACTTTATCCTTCACTTCCATAAGTTCTGCGATTTGTTTTTTCAGTTTTTCTATTTCTTCTTTATGTTCAGCCCATGTCCTCTTCATGTCCTCCCTCAATTTATCGATTTCATTTTTGAAGAGGTTTTCCATTTCTGTTCGTATATTCAGGATTAGTTGTCTCAGCTCTTGTGTCTCATTTGAGCTATTGGTTTGTTCCTTTGACTGGGCCATATTCTCAATCTTTTGAGCGTGGACAGTTATCTTCTGCTGCTGGCGTCTGGGCATTTATTCAGATTTCTATTGGTGTTGGACCCAGCAAGGTTGTAATATTTTTCTGTGAAATCTCTGGGTTCTGTTTTTCTTATCCTGCCCAGTAGGTGGCGCTCGTGGCACACGTTTGTCTGCGGGTCCCACCAGTAAAAGGTGCTGTGGGACCTTAAACTTTGGAAAACTCTCGCCGTCCTGGGGGTTCGCTAGCCGAAACGGCTTGAGCCGGCCCGGGGTCCGAACGCAGGGAGGGTTGCTGGTCGCCGCAGCCAGGGAAAGAGCCCGTCCGAATTTCCTAGTCGGCCCTGGGCAACAAGCGTGGCGGGAGGGCGCCAGCGGCAGCGGCCCGCCCGAGAGAGTGCACGTTCCCCGGGAGTCACGGGTTTGGAAGGGGCCTCCCCCACCCGTCACCGTTCTCCGCGGCCTGGGGGTTTCCGATCCAATTCTCTCAGTTGGTCCGGGGGCTGCGCGTGGTGTGGGCGCCAGTCGCCTTGGTTTCAGGGGACCGCCTCTCCAATTCTCCCAGCCGGCCCGGGAAGGGGGAAGGGAGTAACTCCGGCCGCTTGCCACCCCGCCCGGTAAGGCCCGCGCGCCTCGGCGATCTCACCTGAGCTGCTTCTCTCAGCCAGCCAGCCGTTCCAGGATGGGGTACGCTGTCTTTTTTATCTCTGTTGTGGCTTTGGGCGCTTTCTGTATCGTTTCTACTCCCCTAGTAGGTGTCCTGGAGAAGAAACTAAGATCCGCGCGTCTTACTAAGCCGCCATCTTCCTAGTTAATTTTTTTTAATTAATAAAAAAAAATCTGTAGCATTTCTATACACTAGTAATGAACAAGCTGAGGGGGAAATCAAGAAACGAATTCCATTTACAATTGCAACTAAAAGAATAAAATACCTAGGAATAAATTTAACTAAAGAGACAAAAAACCTATATAAAGAAAACTACAAAAAACTGTTAAAAGAAATCACAGAAGACCTGAATAGATGGAAGGGCATACTGTGTTCATGGATTGGAAGACTAAATATAGTTAAGATGTCAATCCTACCTAAATTGATTTACAGATTCAATGCAATACCAATCAAAATCCCAACAACTCATTTTTCAGAAATAGAAAAACCAATAAGCAAATTTATCTGGAAGGGCAGGGTGCCCCGAATTGCTAAAAACATCTTGAGGAAAAGAAAACGAAGCTGGAGGTCTCGCGCTGCCGGACTTTAAGGCATATTATGAAGCCACAGTGGTCAAAACAGCATGGTACTGGCATAAAGATAGATATATCGACCAATGGAATTGAATAGAGTGCTCAGATATAGACCCTCTCATCTGTGGACATTTGATCTTTGATAAGGCAGTCAAGCCAACTCACCTGGGACAGAACAGTCTCTTCAATAAATGGTGCCTAGAGAACTGGATATCCATATGCAAAAGAATGAAAGAAGACCCATATCTCACACCTTATACAAAAGTTAACTCAAAATGGATCAAAGATCTAAACATTAGGTCTAAGACCATAAAACAGTTAGAGGAAAATGTAGGGAGATATCTTATGAAACTTACAATTGGAGGCGGTTTTATGGACCTTAAACCTAAAGCAAGAGCACTGAAGAAGGAAATAAATGAATGGGAGCTCCTCAAAATTAAACACTTTTGTGCATCAAAGAAATTCATCAAGAAAGTAGAAAGACAGCCTACACAATCGGAGATAACATTTGGAAATGACATATCAGATAAAGGTCTAGTATCCAGAATTTATAAAGAGATTGTTCAACTCAACAACAAAAAGACAGCCAACCCAATTACAAAATGGGAAAAAGACTTGAACAGACACCTACCAGAAGAGGAAATACAAATGGCCAAAAGACACATGAAGAGATGCTCAATGTCCCTGGCCATTAGAGAAATGCACATCAAAACCACAATGAGATATCATCTCACACCCACCAGAATGGCCATTATCAACAAAACAGAAAATGACAAGTGCTGGAGAGGATGCAGTGAAAGAGGCACACTTATCCACTGTTGGTGGGAATGTCAAATGGTGCAACCACTGTGGAAGGCAGTTTGGCGGTTCCTCAGAAAGCTGAATATAGAATTGCCATACGACCCAGCAATACCATTGCTGGGTATCTACTCAAAGGAATTAAGGGCAAAGACACAAATGGACATTTGCACACCAGTGTTTATAGCAGCGTTATTTACAATTGCAAAGAGATGGAAACAGCCAAAATGTCCATCAACAGAAGAATGGCTAAACAAACTGTGGTATATACATACGATGAAATATTATGCAGCTTTAAGGCAGGATAAACTTATGAAGCATGTAATAACATGGATGGACCTAGAGAACATTATGCTGAGTGAGTCCAGCCAAAAACTAAAGGACAAATACTGTATGGTCCCACTGATGTGAACGGACATTCGAGAATAAACTTGGAATATGTCATTGGTAACAGAGTCCAGCAGGAGTTAGAAACAGGGTAAGATAATGGGTAATTGGAGCTGAAGGGATACAGACTGTGCAACAGTCTCAAAAATGGACAGCACAATAATACCTAAGTGTAAAGTAATCATGTTAAAACACTGAATGAAGCTGCATCTGAGCTATAGGTTTTTTTTTTTTTTACTATTATTACTTTTATTTCTTTTCTCTATATTAACATTCTAGATCTTTTTCTGTTGTGTTTCTAGTTCTTCTAAACCGATGCAAATGTACTAAGAAATGATGATCATGCATCTATGTGATGATGTTAAGAATTACTGATTGCATATGTAGAATGGTATGATTTCTAAATGTTGGGTTAATTTCTTTTTTTCCGTTAATTAATAAAAAAAAAAAAGAAGGAGACAGAGGTTTTTGGCTGTGTATCTACAAAGGCTTGACTGCCTCTGGATACAGCGGCAGGACTTTTCAGGCTGCAGCTGCCCCAGGCATAGGCAGAAGTGAGCTCTTTTGGGGGCTTGTCTGGAGCCTATGCCTTCCCCAGGGGAGGGGTGAAGCCCAACTCAGGTGGAATCCCTCCATCAAGGAATTCAGACACCAGGGCTTGGTAATTTGAAGCCATTTAAACCAGCCTACAACCTCTCCTCTGTCTCCACCACGCCCCCAGCAGGGAGAGTCTGCCAAAGTTAAAGGTACCACATCATCTTATGCTGGTGGGACCTGCAGTCAGACAAGCACCACACACAGGGCAGGATAAGAAAAACAGAGTCCAGAGACTTCACAGGAAAGTCTTTCAACCTGCTGGGTCTCACCGTCAGAGAAAACCGATGCAGGTGACTCTTTCCTCCTGATAGGAGGCCAGTTTGGTCTGGGAAAATATGGCGGGGGTTTATAATATCTGGGTAGACCCTCCTAAGTGTGTGGTGGGGGAAGGCACCACACAAACAGGGCAAGAAACAAGAAAACAAGAACTGAAAAATTCTCCTCTGTTAAACAAAACTGAAGCTAAAGGTCCAGATAAAGCTAAATGGAATGTCAAAGAACAGATAGACAACAAATTCATCCAGCAAGAAAACCCTAGATAAAAGAAGTGAAAGCAATCTCCAGAATAAACTAATTAAGGTAATTAAATGCCTAGATGCCAGCAAAAATAACAAATCACACTAGGAAAATTGAAGATATGGCCCAGTCAAAGGAACAAACCAACAATTCAAATGACATACAGGAGCTGAAACAATTAATTCAGAATGTACAAACAGACATGGAAAACCTCATCAAAAACCAAATCAATGAATTGAGGGAGGATATAAAGAAGGCAAGGAAAGAACAGAAAGAAGAAACTGAAAGTCTGACAAAACAAATCACAGAACTTATGGGGATGAAAGACACAGTAGAAGAGATGAAAAAAACAAAAACCTCCAATGGTAGATTTTGAGAGACAGAACATAGGATTTCAAAACTGGAGGATGGAACATCTGAAATCTGACAAGAAACAGAAACTATAGGAAAAAAAATGGAAAAATATGAGCAGGGACTCAGGGAATTGAAAGACAATATGAAGTGCACGAATATACATGTTGTGGGTGTCCCAGAAGGAGAAGAGAAGGGAAAAGGAGGAGAAAAACTAATGGAGGAAATTATCACTGAAAATTTCCCAACTCTTATGAAAGACTTAAAATTACAGATCCAAGAAGTGCAGCGTACCCCAAAGAGGATAGATCCAAATAGACATACTCCAAGACATTTAATAATCAGAATGTCAGAGGTCAAAGAGAAAGAGAAGATCTTGAAAGCAGCAAGAGAAAAGCAATCCATCACATACAAGAGAAGCCCAATAAGACTATGTGCAGATCTCTCAGCAGAAACCATGGATGCGAGAAGACAGTGGGATAATATATTTAAATTATTAAAAGAGAAAAACTGCCAACCAATAATTCTATATCCAGCAAAACTGTCCTTCAAAAATGAGGGAGAAATTAAAACATTTTCAGACAAAAAATCACTGAGAGAATTTGTGACCAAGAGACCAGCTCTGCAAGAAATACTAAAGGGAACACCAGAGACAGATACGAAGACAGAAGAGAGAGGAGTGGAGAAGAGTGTAGAAAGGAAGACTATGCGTAAAGGTCAAAAGAAGGAAAATTAGATATGGCATATAAAATCCAGAAGGCAAAATAGTAGAAGAAATTACTACCCATGCAGTAATAACACTGAATGTTAATGGATTAAACTCTCCAATCAAAAGACATAGTCTGGCAGAATGGATTAAAAAACAGGGCCCATCTATATGCTGTCTCTACTCAAAGGACACGAGGCCAAGGACACAAATGGACATTTACACACCAATGTTTATAGCAGCACTATTAACAATTACCAAGAGATGGAAACAGCCAAAATGTCCATCAACAGACAGTTGGCTAAACAAACTGTGACATTTACATAAGATGGAATATTATGCAGCTATAAGACAGAATAAAGTTATGAAGTATGTAACAACATGAGTGGACCTTAAGGACATTATGCTGAGTGTGATTAGCCAGAAACAAAAGGACAAATACTGTATGGTCTCACTGATATGAACTGACATTAGTGAATAAACTTGGAATATTTCCTTGGTAACAGTGACCATCAGGAGATAGAAATAGGGTGAGATATTGGGTAATTGGAGCTGAAGGGATACAGATTGTGCAACAGGACTGAATATAGAAACTCAGAAATGGACAGCACAATACTACCTAACTGTAATGTAATTATGTTAAATCACTGAATGACGCTGCATGTGAGAATGATAGAGGGAGGAGGGCTGGGGACATAAATGAAATCAGAAAGAAAGATAGATGGTAAAGATCGAGATGGTATAATCTAGGAATGCCTAGAGTGTATAATAATAGTGAAATGTACAATGTACAAATTTAAAAAATGTTTTTGCATGAGGAGGAACAAAGGAATGTCATTATTGCAGGGTGCTGAAAATAGATGATAATTAATACTTAAAATGACACCTTATGTGTGAGACTAAAGCAAAAAATGTTTATTTGTTACAAAATTTATATTTTGACTAGAGCATTTCCTAATATAACTCATGTAGATAGTTTGATTGAATGTCACAAGTACTTGGAATCTCAGGTAGGATATGAGATTTTGTTGGTTTGTCAGAGTGATTCCCCGATGAATCCCAGAGTGATTTGATCAGTGACTGGAAAAGTATTTGCAAGCCCCCTTCGGGGAATGGTGAGAGTGGGGAGAAATTCAACTTCCCCAAGTTGAATTCTTGATATTCTCACAAGCAGTGTGGACAACCAAAGCTATAGGCTGAGCCCCCAGTCTTGGGGTTTGTTCATATGAAACTTAACCCCACAAAGGATAGGTCAAGTCTACTTAGAATTTAGGCCTAAGAGTCACCCCCAAGAGAGCCTCTTTTGTTGCTCAGATGTGGCCTCTCTCTCCAGCCAACATGACGAGCAGTCTCACCACCCTCCCCCTCTCTGCATGGGACATGACTCCCAGGGGTGTGGACCTTCCTGGCAATGTGGGACAGAGATCCTGGAATGAGCTGAGACTCAGCATCAAGGGACTGAGAAAAACCCTAGAATGAGCTGAGAATTAACATCAAGGGATTGAGAGAAACTTCTCGACCAAAGGGGGAAGAGTGAAATGAGACTAAGTGTCAATGGCTGAGAGATTCCAAACAGAGTTGAGAGGTTATCCTGGAGGTTATTCTTATGCATTAAGTAGATCTCACCTTGTTGTTCAAGATGTAGCGGAGAGGCTGGAGGGAACTGCCTGAAAATGTAGAGCTATGTTCCAGTAGCCATGTTTCTTGATGATGATTGAACAATGATATAGCTTTCACAATGAGACTCTGTGAATGTGAAAACCTTGTGTCTGATGCTCCTTTTAGCTACTCTATCAACAGAAGAGTAGAACATATGGAATAAACATAAATAATAGGGGGAACAAATGTTAAAATAAATTTAGTTTGAAATGCTAGTGGTAAATGAAAGCGAGGGGTAAGGGGTATGGTATGTATAATCTTTTTTTTTCTCTGTTTTCATTTTATTTCTTTTTCTGTTGTCTTTTTATTTCTTTTTCTAAATCGATGCAAATGTTCTAAGAAATGATGAATATGCAACTATGTGATGATATTAACAATTACTGATTGTATATGTAGAATGGAATGATATCTTAATGTTTTGTATGTTAATTTTTTTAATTAATAAAAAAATTTAAAAAAAAAAGAAAAGAAAAGCAGTCATGACATGTAGGATGAAGACTTAACTTCCTTAAAATGTAAACAGTTTTAGTAAATCAATTAGGAAAAACACTCTCCAAGGAAAAACAGGCAAAGATCTTGGACAATTTTCATGTGAAATAAATATAGAGACAGTAAATATATAAAACAATGTCCACTGGTAGTCAAGAGGTGCGAATGGAAACAATGACTTTCCCTGTAAAATTGCCAACCTCTTTCTTATCATGATACAAATTCAGTTGGTGAGCATTCGGGAAACAGTCACTCCCCTGCACTCCCCGTGGAACTAGAAACCAGTATGGCCTTTCCAGAGGGCATTTTCAGGATACTTTCAAAACCCAGAATTTTGCTGTACCTTTATACTCCAAATTTCCATCCAGGACAGCGCCCTGAGAACGCGTCTGGGTCAGGGTCTGCTCACTTGGTCCTGGCACAGGACGTGGTGAAGGCTGCGCAGTAACCACATGGAGGGAGAGTGGCTGTGCAAGGGACTGGGAACAACCTGGCCCCGTGGGGTGGACCAGGGCTTGGCCAGCGTCTTGTCCTCGCAGGGGAGGCTCCCCTGCAACGCTTTGACGTGGCAAGGTCCTCGCTCAGGGCCAGGTTTCCCAGCTGCCATGGGCACGTGTCAAGGGCTCACCGGTCAAGCGGGTGACGGTCCAGTTCCTCCGCACGGCCGACGGCACGAAGGGCAGCTCGAAGACGTAGGGGCCGACGTTGGGGTCGATGTCCGCATCAGCCGCTGTGATATTGATGGCACTGGGGCTGGGCCTCTCACACACCTGCGCCTCCTTGGGCAGCAGCTCGGGCGCGTTGTCATTAATGTCGATGAGATAGATTTGGAGAGTCCCCGTGCCGCTGGCCGGGGGGATCCCTGCGGGACAGGTGCACAGCTCACTCCCAGGGCACCCAGGAGCACGCACATCCCACCTACCACGGCCCTGCGCAGGACAGACTCATGGCTGCCGGCACTGATACCCATAGCCAAGCACAGCCCGCAACTGAGTACGCTGTTCATGCAGACAGAGGTCCCCAGAGCATGCAACTTCCACAGGTGCCCAGCTACACCCCAACTAGCCATGCAGCCACCCCAGGCCTCCAGCTGCACCCCAAACTAGCCATGCAGCCACCCCAGGTGTCCAGCTGTACCCCAACTAGCCACGCAGCCACCCCAGGCCCCCAGCTGTACTCCAGCTAGCCACATAACCACTCCAGGTCTCCAGCTGCATCCCATCTAGCCATGCAGCCATCCCAGGCCCCCAGCTGTACCCCACACTAGCCCACTAGCCGTGCAGCCATCTTAGGTTCCCAGCTGCACCCCCACATGCAGCCATGCAGCCTCCCCAGGCTCCCACCTATCCACAGGACACATAGCCACGCAGCTGCAAGCAGCATTCACATAGAGCTGCATGTGACAGGCATACCCTATGGTGAGACACAGCTGCACAACATGGCATTTGCTGAACTAAGGGCCCCCTGCAATCACAGCCCCCTGCCTGGGGGCTCCACACACCCCACAGCTGGAGCGAGGCTGCCTTTTATCTTTCCCTAGCTTGGGGCTTCTCGGGCAAACCTTCCCTGCCCTCCTGCCCCAGCTGGGCCCTCCGTGTCCAGAAGCCTCTGTCAGGTCTCTAATAGTCAAAAGGAAGAATTTCTGCTTCTGTAACTGTCTGTGAGAGAGGGGGAGGGTCTCAGGATGAGCTTTGGATTGAGGACATGCCCATTGCCAGTGGGTGGAGCCCCACATCCACACCCCCTTTCTGCTGCACCCCAAGCTCCCAGGGATCCACTGGATGCTGCTGTGCCCTGAGCTCCCATGTGGCCAGCCCCTCCTCATCCTGGGCTAGCGGTTTCGTGGACACCTCTGGGGCAGGCGGAGAAGCACAGATGGAGACGGCGTCCTGCCCCTGGGCTTGGAGGCGGCGGCAGCAATATTCTGACCAGGACCCTGCCTTTGAATGGCAACTTCTGACCCTGCACAAATAACCACCCTCCTTGGGGGAGGCAGGCAGAGAGTGTAAAAAAGCTATCCTATCTCTTTAATCTTCCAAAAAATACACCAAATGCATTTTAAGGTAACACACTGTGGCGCCTGCCTCTGAAACCTGCTTTGGTAATCCAGCACATAACTGGATGCTGTGAGCCAGGGCATGCCTGCTTGACTCGCACTCCAGGTGCTTTGCACACACCGTGGTGGCTTCAGTGCCCCCCTGATGCATTAAGACAGTGAGAGATTCATTTCTAATTACTTTTTAATCTCGGCTCAGTGCTTGGGCTGCTGGTGGAGAGGGGGTGAGGAGAGGTGCTTCCCCTTGTCAGGGCTTGGCGGGTTGGGGCAATGGAAGGGAGGCTGGCAGGACATCCGATGGACAGGTCTCAACTTCCACTTGCTACCAGCTTTTGCACAATGACCCCTTTGCTCCTGAAGCCTCAGCTGCCCTGCTGGTGTGGTTATTTTAGGATCAGCCAGGATGTTCCCACCCCAGGGCCTTTGCACTTTCTGCTTCCTGACCCCGGAACCTTCCCCTCTTCCCCCATCTTCCTTCCTTGGCTGTTCCTGCTGGTCGCACAGGTCAGCTCCTCATAACTGGGAGAATGGCTCAGCTCTCTCTAGCTGAGAGACACCAAGTGTCTTGCCCCCAGCCCTCTGTTTTGTTTCCCTTCTTGCTACCTGAAGTTTCATACTGGCTTGTTTCCCACCTGTCTCCTGGGGCAGAGACTGCTGAGTTATCCCCCAATATGAATTCTTCCTTATCTTCCTGAATAACAGAATTGGAGCCTCCAATTTTAACTGGGATCCTCATTGGCCAACAAGAATACCTTTCCCAGACTCCCCTGCAGCCCAGCGAGATGTGGCCATGTGACTAAGGTCTGGCCTTCGGGAGCTGTGAGCCGAAGCCTTGTGTAAAGGCGGTGATAGCTGGAGCACCAGCAGTCATTCTAGGCCATGCTGTGGCATGCTAAAGAGAGTGGAGTGGCCATAGAGGGAGCCTGAGTTCTTGTACCTGACCCCAGGCTATCTGTCTCTAGCTTTATTTATGCAAGAGAAAATAAACCTCAATTTTGTTGAAATTACTATTATTATTTTTCAACATGGAACTGAGTTTCAGAGTTCTAGTTGAGGTGCTCCGCCTTTGGAATGTCAGCCATGCAAGGGCAGGGAGCTTTATCTGCTTCGCTCACTGATAAGCACCTGGCACATAGTGGGTGCTCAGTGAATAACGAGAACAACAGTGAGAATGGTCAGGGCAAGTGTTGGTCAAGTGCCTCCCCCTTGCCAGGCCCTGTGTGACAAGCTCTGGGAGATGCTAATACATTCAACGCTATCACCTGCACAGTGTGTAGGTGTAGGGCGCCCCCACCTGGCAGAGGGGGAAACAGAGACGAAGAGAGGCAAAGACCCCCAGGAAGTGGTGGGCAGGGGCGCACTCTGGTTCTAGAATCCTTCCTTCTACCCACTCCTGCTCTGTGAGCCGGGAAGGGCTGGGGTCTCCCAGTGTCCAGGTGCCCTAGGTCCAGGGAGGGGTGGCCTCTGAGAGCTATGACTCCTAGAACCCCACTCCTCGAGAGTCAGCCCACGTCCCCCAGAAAACCCCAAGTGCTCTGGAACCTTCTTTCTGCCCATGACCACTCCATGTGGCTACCTCTGCTTAGCCCATCCTCGTCCCTTCCAACCTTGGCACCTGGGGGGGGACAGCTCCACCTGTGCCCAGGCGTCTCACCTCTGCCCTCTTGTGCTTCCAGGGTGCCTGTGGCTAGATATGAGCCCTACCCCCAAACTGTGACACCCCATCGCCAGCTCTCAGGACCCCTGCTCTGACCGAGGACTACAAGGGTCAGAGCCCCGTGTGGTCAGAGCCCCAAGTGGAGGCAGCCAGAGCCTCAGCCGTTCAGAGCCAGAGCGGGCCTCGCGCTGTGTGCCGGCCTGCCCCGTTCCCTGTGCCCGCTGTGTGGTGGTGGAGCCCACGGCCCCCACGGCACACTCAGAGGTCACTGGGTGGAGTGGCAGTTGTTGGAGGGAGGGCAGCCTGGGTGACGGAGCCCAACACCCACAGCACCGCACCCATCCTGCGCCCCCACCCCCAGGCGGGGCACACCGTTGTCGGCGGCCAGGAAGGTGGCCTCGTAGACATTGTTCTTGGTGTAGACGGACTCGCGGTCGAGGACGGCCGCCGTGGTGATCTGACCGTTGGTGGCGTTGATGTGCAGCCAGTTCGCCGGGTCCGACAGCTTTGAGTACCTGCGGGGGAGGGGCGAGGTGTGAGGCCTGGGGAGGGCCTGGGAGCACGGTGCTGACCCAGAGGCCACCACCCCTCCTCTCTGCCCATAGGTGGGCAGCTTGGCCAGCCTGCCGCCTGCACATACAGGGCACCAGCTGGCCCTGACCTACCTGGCCTCCTGCCCCCATCGGGTTCCTGCTCCCACCTGCAGGTGTCACCCTCTGTCCCCAGAGTAGCCCACGTGTCCATCTTTGGGGGGCCTGTGCCTGGGGTCGCCACTCCTCGGCCTCCCATGGGTTCACCTGTTGCAGGCGGTGGGGCAGCAGGCTGTGAGCTGGAGGGGAAAGGGCACTGAGGAGGAGGGGGCCCCAGAAGGAGGCATGGCCCCTTGCCAACAACTGGTGAGGGCAGCGGGCTTCACAGTTTGCAGACGCACAGCCGTAACCCCCCTTAGTCACATGGCCATGGTCAGTGTGGGTCCCTGGGCTGAGGCCCGAGATCTGGGCCCAGCGAAGGCTCCGCCTCAGTCCCCAAAACCTGTGTACTCCCCCAACCACAGGAGCCAGCACTGTTGCAACTTGGGGCCGGGCAGCCTGTGGACAGCACTGGACTCGGCTCGAGTCCTGGCTCCACCACTCTGAGCCGGGTGGCCTTGGACCCGACCTCTCTGGGCCTCAGTTCCCTCATCTGCACAATGGGTGAGGATGGCTGGCCCTGCCAGAGCAGCTGCGGAGTCAGTGAGCTAACGCTCAAGGGCACGGGGCACAGGGCGTGGCTGCCCAGCCTCCACATGCACACGTGACTATTGATAGGGCCCACAGCTTGAGTAGGTGAGCCTGGAAGGGCCCTGGCCTGGGGTCTGCATACTGGCCACGCTGGATGAGAAACCCGGACCATTTGACCCAGGTGACTCGAACTTGCAGGTGTCCTTCACATAAAACAGCTGCAGCTGCCTGCCTGCCTCGGCCTCTCTGGCTGATGTCCACGCCCCTGCCCTGCTGCAGGGTGGGTGAGGGGGCTGCTAGTGGGTGAGGAGGGCTACAGGGTGGGAGGTAGAGGCAGCAGGGTGGGAGATAGGTGCTATGGGGGGGACAGATGGGGCTGCAGGGGGTTGGTGGGGGCCGCAGGGTGAGTGATGGGGCCTACACAGGGGTGGTGGGGACTGCAGGTGGTGGGGACTTCGGGGAGAGGTAGGGGCTGTAAGGATGGTGATGGTGGGGTGGCAGGATGGGAACTGGGGGCTGTGGGGGGAAGTGGGTGCTGTAGAGGATTGGTGGGGATTGGTGAAGGTTGTAGGGGTGTTGGTGGAATCTGCAGGTCGGATGTGGGGGCTGCAGGAGGGAGGTGAAGGCTACAGGGTGGGAAGGAAGGGCCACAGGGTGGGAGATGGGGACAGCAGAATGGGTGATGGGGGCAGTAGGGGGTAGGTGGGGGCTCTAGGGGGTTGTAGGGATAGCAGGAGGGTGCTGGGGACTGCAGGGGGAGGCTGGGATTGCAGGGTGAAAGACGAGGCCGGGATGTGGTGGGGACTGCAAGGTGGGAAGTGGGGGCCTCAGGGGTTGGTGCTGGGGGCTGCAGGGGTCTGGAGGAGTGTGGGTGGGGGAGCCTGGCCTGAGCTCCCAGGGCAAATGGTGTGACTGGGGCAGTTTCTCCCCATGTCCTGCCTGCCTGCCTGGACAGAACTGCCTTGTGACTTAGCCATGGCCACGGGTTCTGGGGGACTTGGTTTTGCCCCTTAAATTCTGGGGGGCGGGGGGGTCTGTTTTGGAAAGAGTCATTAGCCCCAGGAATGGGAGGCTGGGGTGTCTCTGTAGGAACTCAGTTGTCTCTTGTTTTTTTTCAATCCCAAAGCACACCTGTTTTCCCTAATTTTAGTTCAGCTGTCGCTGAAGCCAGTGTAGGTGGACAGGTCGTGGGCCCCTGGGCTTTTGTGATAAGTTGTTGGAAGTAGGGGCCCCGGACCTGAATGTCTTTCCAGGGCAGCTGGCATGTGGGGTCCCTCCCTCTGTGGCCACCCACCCACTTGCCCCACAAGGCCTCAGGGCAGACGTGTTGCCATCCATTTGACAGACAGAAACAGCGACAGTGCCAGTGGCTCACCAAGTTGTGCAGCTGGTGAGGGTGAAGCCGGAGCGACCCCAGCTGTGTCCACGGCTTCCGTGGCTCCCGGCCCCCAACCCCCACCCGGAGACTCTCCTGGTTGTGGGATTCACTGGGCTTCTGCGGACTCTTCTCTCTGAAAACGGGGAGCGTGAGGGGTTTGAGGCCCCATTCCATGGCCCCAGCAAGCACCCACCTCACTGCCTGCTGCATGAAGCGGTCAGGGTCCACGGCGGAAAACGTGGTCAGCACGGTGCCTGTGGGCACGCCTTCCTCCAGGCGGATCAGCTTGTGGTCCGAGGGGAAGTAGGGGGCCTCATTCACATCCATGACAGAGATGGTCACCCCTGCTGTGGACTGGAAGGACATCTGGATGCCGCTGGCTAGGGGCGCCTGGTTGGACACCAGCACGGTGAGCATGAAGGCTCGGTTCAGCTCGTAGTCCACCGCCTGCAGTGAGAGAGGCCCAAGAGGCTGAGCCAGGCAGCGGTGGCCCCCGGGGACATTGCTGGGTGTGTCTCCACTTGCACCCCGTTCCCATCCACTCTCTGCTGTGCACCCCAGGAGTCTGGTCTCCGAGGACCGTCTTCTGGCTTCCTGCTGGGCTGGCCAATGGGAAGGGAAGGAGATCAGGGTGAGTGACCCCCCACGCCCGCTGCAATGGCACAGGTGGCCTTGGCCTCAAGAGACCTGGCTCTACTCAAACCAGGCTGTGGAGATGCTGTGTTCCCCACCCCCTGCTCTCCAGCTCCACACTGTTGCCCACCCATGGGTGCCTCGCCAGCTGCAGGGGGTCAAATGGTGGCCCCCAAAGGAAAGAGCCTGTGGAGGTGACCTGGTTTGGAAACAGGGTCACTGCAGATGTGATTAGTTAAGGATATTGAGGTCTCCCTGGACAGGGGTTGACCCCTCATCCAACAGCAGGGCCCTTAGAAGAGACAGAGAGGGCAAGGCCATCAGGGATGGAGGTAGAGACTGGGGTGATGCATCCAGGAGCCAAGGGGTCCAAGGATGACCAGCAAACCCTGGAAGCCTGGAGAGATGCTGAGTCCAGAAGGACCCAGCCTTGCCAACGCCTCTGGAACTGGGCATTTGCAGTGATTTGTTATGGCTGCCCAGGAACATACTCCCCAGGCTGTGCGTTCCCTCCCCTGCCATGCCACCTCCTCTGCAGAGTCCCTTCATTCACTTATTTCCAGTGAAACCCCTGTGGGTGGCCAGGACCCTAGTGTCCTCTGTCTGCAGGCCGAGGTGATTATTGCAAAAGCTCTTCTCAGGCCTCTCGTATGCATGCCTGGGAAGAAGGGAAGTTGTACAGGAGCAACTTGGTGCCCTGAGAAGGTTCAACTACAAAGCCTGCAGCAGACTCACAGTGAAGCACAAAATCCAACCCAATCCAACAAACCTGCATTGCAACTGCAGTTTAAAAAATTCTACTTAACCACATGCACAGTAGCATATGCACAAGGGTGTTTGTTGCATTATTTGTAGAGGCAAAAATACTGGAAAGAATCCAGCATGCATCCACAGTGGCTGGTTGACTGGACAGCAGCCTTCCCATGTAATGGAGGAATTTGCAGCTGTAAAGAAGAATGAGATGTTCTAAAATTGATTGTGGTGATGAATGCACAACTGTATGATGCTACTGTGAGCCACTGCTTTGGATGTATACTTTGGGTGATTATATGGTATGTGACTATAGCTTGAAAAATTGCATAAAAAAATTAGAAAGGTCTCTCTGGGCACTGAAGCGGACAGATCTCCATGACCTACTGGTGAGAAAGGAAACATACATGGCAGAAAGAGACTGAGGAATGTAAATTTATATATGCATGTATTTGCTCAAAGAAACACTGCAAGGATAAACCAGAAACTAATAAAAATGGCCACTCATAAGCAAAGGGAAGGAGTAGCTGGGAGAATGCCTTCTCCATGTATCATCATGTAGCTTTGACTTTGAGTCATTCAACAGCTAATACACTCACGTTTTAGCTGTCACAATAAAATTATATTTCTATAAAGGCAATCCCCTCAAAATTATAAACAACTGAATCAAATGAACTAAGTATATATCAACTGGCAACATAACATAATATAACATAATATAATATAACAACATAAAAATCATTGTTTCCAGTGATGCTGGAATAGAGTATTCAGATAGTAAGTCCCTGGTGAAATACCTCCTAAGGACAACAGTACTTGCCAAGAAATCTTAAACTCATTGGCTCTCCTTCCTCTTGGTAGTGATTTTAGATTTGTTATTTTAAAACATTTTATTGTAGGAAAAGTAAATAAGAAATTATGCAACTGTTTTAAGAGCTAGGATTTTTAGTGTAAGAGGAATGAGAAACAAGTTGAAAATCAGTGATACTACGTAAAAGCCCTCTAATGCTAAATCTGAATAAAAGAATCATTTGAAACAATGAAGTAAATGTGAAATAACCAATGTGAGCATGTGCTTGGAAATGTCACTTCCTTGCTCTTCCCTTGGAATGCCCCTGTCATGGTCAGGTTCATATGTCAACTTGGCCAAGTGGTGGTACCTCTTTGTCTGGTTGGGCAAATGTTGGCCTGTCGGTTGCAATGAGGACATTTCATGGAATTTGATCATGATCACATCAGCTGCATCCATAGCTGATTCCATTTGTAATCAGCCAAGGGGAGTATCTTCTTCAATGAGTGATGCTCTATCTAATCACTGGAAGCCTTTTAAGGAGGATTCAGAAGAGACAGTTTCTCTTCCTGCTTCGGATGGCAAGCCTCTCCTGTGGAGTCTGTCCAGATCCTCCACCGGAATGGTCAGCTTCACAGCCTGCCCTGCAGATTTTGGACTCTGTTCCCATGGTCACATGAGACACTTTTACAAATTTTATATTTGCGAGTGTTCCCTGTTGATTCTGTTTCTCTAGAGAACCCTAACTAAAACAGCCCCAAAGTGAAGGCAGGGCAGTCGTGGTGACATCTCTCATGTCCAGATTTTGGTCTCTAAGTACCCCTCCTCCCTAAAGAAATGGCTGATGTGGACATGAAGCAAGAAATCCACAACCTGCACTGGGCTGTCCTGTTGGATGGAAAGTGGAGGTGCTGTGTCCACAGCTGGGGGTGGGCAAGTGAGTGCCAGAAATGTGGACAACCATTAAATGAGTGAGTGCACTAAGGTAAGAGCCCATGCATTCCTAATGATAGTGAGAACATGAAAAAGAAAAAAATATCTTTGGTCACTGTGGTGGGCTAGACAGCGACCCCAAGACACCAAGGTCTGTCCCTGGTTGCTGCCTCCTTCCCTCGTTCAGCAAAGGGGCTTGGCAGCTGGGATCAGGAGGACCTGAAATGGGGAGGGACGGTCCTAGTGGCCCCAATGCCATCATGTGTGCCCTTCCACGGGGTAGGTGGGAAGCAGGCACAGTGGCTGTAGCAGTGAGATATATATCACTTCCAGCATGCCCTTCAGGATAATATTAATTGTAAATGTAGAAAAAGGGTTAGTTTAAAAGGCCGAGTCTCACTATTAATGTAATTATCTGCTTATATAAATAAATTCGAAAAATTAGATGAAGTGGACAATGTTCTAGAAAAACATAACTGACCAAAATCATAAAAGAAATTGAGCTAATGATTGCAAATCTCTCTTCCCACAATATAAAAAACAAAAGTAAAAGAAACAAACCAAAAAAAACTCCAAACCTACAACCCAGGCCCAAAGGATTTCATGGCTCTAAGTTCCACAGGTGTTGCAGGAAGGATAATCACAGCCTTACACAACCTGCTGCAGGCAGTAGGAAAAGAAGGAACACTGCCCAGCACATTTCTTGAGATTAACATATAACCTTGATAACAAAACCCAGATAAGGACAGTATGAGGAAGGAAAAATATAGGCCTAAATTGCTTAGAAAAATGCATGAAAAATCTTCAGGTATTAGCAAAACAAATCTACGATGTATCAAATAAATACTGTTTCACGACTAGGTTGGATTTGTCTTAGGAATGCAAGGATGGTTTAACATTAGAAAGTCCATTTGTAGAATTCACTCTCCTGGAAGATTAAGATTCACTTTCAGAGAACAGCTGCATGAGAACCTGTTGGGGGTGGCAGGCAGCAGGCGGCAGGTCCTTCTGTGTCCTTGGTTCACATCACAGGTCCTTGTAGGTGTGTTTCTGCCATCACCAGGCATACACAGGCCTTGTGCTTGGACACTGGGGGTGGACGTACTTTACACTGAACATCATCTCAGGTACATACCAGGAGGCAGAACTCACCTTGCCCAGCAGAAGTGAGGAGGACACCTACCTTCACCACGGTGACCATGCCCTCGTTGGTGTCAGGGTCCGTGCGGATGCTGAAGTGCCCAGAGGGGTCCCCACTGATGATGCGGTAGACGGCCTTCCAGTTTGGTGAGTGGGGCTGGTCTCGGTCCATCACGGTAAGGTTCGCAACCACTGTCTCCACGCGGTTCTCAGGGACCTCCCCAGCGTACTGCAAAACACAAGGAAGGGCAGTGTAAGGGGCCCACAGGGGCACCTGGGGTGATACTTAGCTGATGCCTGCAGAGGTGCCTGTGATGGAACTGCCCCTGGGCCATGGTGGTTTGGGTGATCAGGCCCTTCCTGGGCATCGAGAGGGTGAGTAAAGGCTTGATGAGACCTGAGGCTCCATCTTTAAACCAAGCCCCCCATACCAGGCCTCCCTCCTAAATCCGTTCATGTCACACAGCTATGGTCTTGGGATCAGCTGCTGTGGGTGGATAGATGGTCAAACATGGACCCTCAACCCTTTCCTCAAAGCACAAAGAAGCTACAGCCCATTTTTATCACAGCTGGGGCTCACTGCGGCAGCGACAACTAAGGAGCAGGAGCCGACAGTGTGTGTGTGCATGTGTGTGCATGTGTGTGTGTAGTGTACGTGTGGGTGTGTGCTTGTGCATGTGTGTGTGTATACAGTGTGTGGGTGATGGGTATGTATATGCATGTGCATGTGTGTATGTACGTAGGTGTGTATCTGTGTGTGCGAATGTGTGTGTGTGCATGTGCGTATGTATGTGGATGTGTACCTTTGTGTAGGTATATACGTGTGTGTGGGTGGTGTGCATGTGTGTGTGTACATGCATGTATGTACATGGCTGTGTGTGTGTGTGGGTAGGGGGCATGTGTGTGTGCACATGTGTGTACATGTGGGTGTGTGCATGTGTTGGGGTGGTGGGCATGGTGATACGAAGTGAGGAATTCCGACTAGTTGAGGAACATTGCATTTGTATGGGGGCCCAGCATTTGCTTTAATGCCGTGCTCTCACCACCTTGAAATTCTTGGTACGTTTTGAGTAAGGGGCCCCTAAGTCTCTTTTTTGACCTGCAAATTATGCATTCAGTCCTCTCCCTGTGGTATACTTTTGAGTCAAAAAGC
Organism: Tamandua tetradactyla; assembly: GCF_023851605.1. Lineage (NCBI taxonomy): Eukaryota > Metazoa > Chordata > Mammalia > Pilosa > Myrmecophagidae > Tamandua > Tamandua tetradactyla. The sequence continues at coordinate 59,399,240 of NC_135327.1, read as the reverse complement.
TTGGAGGCAAAGGCTGGACAAACATCTCGGGATTCCTGTTTGTGCTCACAGTGGTAGTGCCAGCCCTGGCAATGATTGCCGAGTGCCTGTCCAGTTCCAGGCACACCCTGTGCGTTACTGCACCTGTTCCCGGAACAGCCTCTTTGTATCCTTGTTTTATAGAGGAAGGAACTGAAGCAGGCCAGGTTGACAGGCCTTAGGGTATCGCAAGGGGAGAAGCCCCAGAGTATCCAGTCCTCAGGCCAGGCCATGAGGGGGTCAGCTGGAAGCTGAGCCGGCTCCTACCAGGCCTGGGAAGGTCAGTGAGGGACACAAGGCTTGGCAAGGGCAGGCAGGCATGTGGTGGTCGGGTCCCCGTGGGTGCCCCCGGCACCTGCTTGTTTGCAGCCAGCGGCAGGAGGAGGCGGCACCAAGCCTCACTTGGTTCCTGGGCGCTGCGGCCCCGCTTCACCCTCAAAGTGCTTGGTGGTGCCTTTTCCACTGGATGCCTTTCCCAGGGTGGTTCCTGTGCCCCCCGGGGCAGCAGCCTTTTCTCAACCAAGAATGCAGCTTTCGCCTCACTATAGCTGCGCCTGGGTATGGGGGTGCATGTACAGCCAGCCTCCTGCCCCCACGGCTGAGACACTCCTGTTGCTCTGGGTAGCCCCACTACAGGGGCCCCAGCATTGCCACAGGCATCACAGACACTGTGGGGAGGGTGGGGCTACCCAGGCGGCTGGGCCAGCTTGCTGCCTGCTTGGACCCCCCACCCCTGGGGGCCTCTGGGCCAGGGAAAGGTGCTGGCCGTGGGTTCTGCCTGGGTGCTGGCTGATGACACTCTGCTGGATGCACAGGATCCCAAGGGCCCGCTGGTGCCCGTCAGCACTCAGGTCCTGACAGTACTACCACGCTAGCTGGGAAAATTGGGAAGTATCCCAAGCAGGGTCTTGCCCAGCGGCGATGGGTGCTGGCTGCAGCATGGGGCCTCTAATCAATGGCTGCACTTGCAACCAAATTTCCTGTCGCGGGACTCAGGGGAGTGGCAGTAGTTCTACCACAGGCCAAATATCTGTCGTGCTCTTGCTCCTGGGCCTAGGGCTTTGTGCCAGGGTGCTGACGAGGTGGGCCAGGCCCCAAGATCTTGCCCTTAGCATGCTGGGTGGGGGCCTTGGGGCTCAGCTCCTCTCCTCCTTGCACGCGTTTGTTAAGCCACCCAGGACATGGCACAGGCAGCACGCCTACCCTTGGACAGCTGGTTTCTCATGGGACAGCAAAACCCTGTAGGTTGGGGAGGAGCATGTCCTGGAGGTGTGCAGTGCCTGTGCAGCTGTGTGTGGTCCCCTTCCTGTTGGGTGCAAAGAAAGGACTGCCCTTCTCCACCCACTTGGACTTGGGCATGGCCACGTCCCTTGCTTCAGCCAATGACATGTGAGCAAAAGGGACACAGGTCATCTCCAGGCCAAAGCTCCAAGGGCTTGAGCATGTCCACTACACTTTGTCTCCCTCCCTCCCACTCAGTGACCAGCACTGATGTGGCCCGTGTCCTGGGAACTGGTAACACTTAACATCAGCAGCTCCTGGCTTGCCCTGGTGCAAGGAGTAATGTGGAGTGGAGGTGGGGGCATGGGGAGAGGGCACTGCATGCCAGGGGAGAGGTCAATGGGAGGGGGCTTTGGAGAGAGACTGCAGGAGTGTGAGGTCAGTCAGGCCTGAGTCTGTAGAAGGAGCCTTCCAGGCAGAAGGACGGCATGTGCAAAGGCCCCAAGGTAGGAGTGAGCTAAGGCCAAGGGCTGGCATGTGGGGTGGAGGGGGAAGCAGTTGAAGAGGCCTGTGGGCAGCTTCGGACCCTTGGGCTTTGTTCCTGGGGGCAGGGAAGCACCTGGAGAGTTTAAAGCAGATAGCTAGAAAGCATGTTTCTGGCTGCTGAGTGGAAGCCAGGCCTTGGGGCTGGAGGAAGCAGGGATCAGGGACAGGGCATGGGCAGTGGCTGCATTTGGGCTGGGTTAAGGGAGAGCAGAGGGTTTGCCGATGTGTGGAGGGCAATGGGTGGGTTCAGATGGCTCCAGGTTGGCAGCTGACCCCAGGTGGGCGTGCAAATTTAGGTCTCTCACTTGTGCAAACTGAATGATACTGGCCAGCCAGTCACACAGATGTGAGACCAGGCATGACCCTGCATCAGGGCTCAGGGCTGCAGAGGTAAGTCGGGGCGTTTCTGGTGTCCCGAGGGGATTAGAAATCAAGTATGTGGTGAAACTGCCCAAGAAGAGAATAGCGAGACAGACGGGGCCAGCTGGAGCCTGGACCCTAGGATTCTAAAGGGCAGGAAGGGAAGGGGGCAGCAATGAATTCTGAGTGGGCCAGGAGGAGGTGAGGGCCTGGAAGTGCAGGGAGCAAAGGGTTTCCAGATGGAAAGAGTGGGCTTCTTTGTCTGTCACTGCTGGGGGCCAGGTGAAGGGAGGGCTGGGGCCGATCACCGGAGGGACAAGGATGAGGGTTTGGTGACCCCAAAATACAGAATTTCCCTGCAGAGGAGTGTGCTAGAGGGGTGGGGGCAGGTGAGGCCGCAGTGGGGACCCCTTTTTGAGGGAGTTTCCCTATAGAGGATGTAGACACGTGGTGGTGGCAGACCAAGGCAGACATCAGGGAGGGTGCTTTACAGATGGACAGAGTGACCTGAAGAGACAGGATGCTGATGATGCAGGGAGAGGGCAGGAGGCTGGAGAATGTCCGTGGAAGGCCAGGTCGCCCATTTTAGCAGGGTAAGATGGGGGGAGGACATTCCGACAGTCTCGACGTCTCATGGATTAAAAGCTGACGTGGCTGGGGGTGTAGGGGTTGGGGAGAGGGCGGGGTTTTGGGGAGGGGGAAAAGAGAGGGGGATGGTGCCAGAATATGCCTGCTTGGGACCACACAATATGGCAGATGCCCCGTTGGCTTGGCCTAGGACAGGCTGGCAAACTGCAGCCCCTGGGCCACATCTGGCTCACAGTTCATTTCTGTAAATTAAGTTTTATTGGAACACAGCCACACCATTAGCTGTGTGAGATCTCATTGTCTTCAGGCGCTCACAGCACAGGAAACTTATGTAAAAAATATTTACGAGAGAAGGCTGCCGACCCCTGCTCTAGATGTCCATGTCCCCTCCTCAATAACTGGCTCAGGAATGGGCATGCCCACATCAGCCATCAGGGCTCAGTTCAGATGCCCGCCCCTCTGGCTGGGGATGTCCAGGACATGAGCCTGAGGTGTTGGGGTGGGGTGGGGGCTGCCACACAGAGCCTGAGAATAAAGTGAGCCCCAAGGAAGAGAGGCTGAGGGGAGGGGTTCTACTGGCAAAGGTGAAGCCTGGATTGAGTCATGCCTGAAGCTGACCTTGGACATCATAGCTTCTGGGAGATGAGGTGCTCCTTTTTGGTTCAAGTTGCCCAGGTCAGTGGAGTGGACACCTGTTTGGCTTCCTAGATCTCTGGCACCTTTGGAATTCCCTTCCTTTATTTCCCTTACAAGACAGAAGCCAGAAACATGCTTTCCCAGCTTCCTTTATAGCTACAACCCGGCCATATGACCCAGCACCTGCCAGTAAGCCACACCTGTATGGCTTGGATTCAGAAGCAAGTGGCCTGGAGCCCTGAGGAATTTGTCACAGTGAGCGGCAGAGAGGCCTCACTGGGGCAGGAGGAGGTGGAGCCCAGGGGTGGGGACAGGAGGCACCTCCAATGGGGCAGCTCTACACCTGACGCACCTGCTCCCAGACTCTGTGGACACTCAGACCCTTTAAGGGCTTCCCTCCCTGCTGCAAGGACCCGAGTGGATGCTGCTGTCATCGGAGTGATTTCTGGGTGTCCCCCCCTGGGGGGGCTGTGAGCCAGAGCCTGGGAGGGTCCCGATTGCATCCACCCCTGGCTCAGGTCCCCCTGGGGGGTTTTCCTACCTGGAGAAGAGCTGGCCTGTGAGCTCAGGGTGCAGGGCAGCTGCAGTCCCTGCATCAGTTCCCTTCCAGACTCCTGGGTGAAGTTCATTCGGAAGAGTCTCTTTTAATGCATGCAAGTTTAATAAAGGTTCACAAAGAAGGGCCTTAAGCAGATAAATCTGGTCTAGGATTTTCTTATTAACCTTCCCCTACCTGTAATGAGTTTTAAATTTAATTTCTTCAGATTTCCCAGCACAGAAAAAGCTTCTCCCATGCCCCATGGGATGCAAAGGCAGATATTTGGAAAAGGAAAATTTTAAGGGAATTGGAGTGGGATTTCTCACCTAGATCGTAAACTAGAATTCACCTCTCCCCACCCTGTGCGGCAGTGTGGATTACATTCTCATATACACATCCATGTGCACGGTCTTTCTAGCACAATCCCAGCTCTGCAGAGGAAAGTGCACTTCCAGGGTTAGCACAGAGGAGGATTTGGGGGGTCATGGCCAGGCAAAGCCTGACTGCTGATGGCCTGTGGGCTCGGGACGACAGAGCCTGGCCACACAGAGACCAGTAAGGCCCTTGGACCTTCCGGGTCCCAATTCCATGTGAGACCCCGGGGCTGGGGTGGTAGGACACAAAGAAAAGGAGAGACGAGCCAGATGTGTGCATACCCATGATGGGCCTCCCGCCTCCTGTAGCTGAGTAGTACGTACGCGTCATCTCTAGAAGCTCCGTGATTCAAGTGTCATCATGAGTCCAAACAGAGTCAGGGGACAGGAGCCTGGAGAGGTCACATGGCCTCGGTGGCCTCAGTGGCTGAGCTGGGGCCTCTGGCGGCTGGTCCCAATCAGGTTGGGGCGAGGGGACCTTGGCATTCCCTGCCACCCCACTGGGCATGGGAGGCCACCTCCTCCCCTCCTGGCACTGTCCTTTAAGTGCAGTTAGAAGCTGCTTATCCAGCATCCACCAGCCTGGCCGCGATGAGGCCATTCAATGGGAGGCAGCGTTGCTCCTGCTCAGTCCTCTTGCGTGCCAGGAACTCGGGGACCTGCCACTGGCTTTGGCACAGCTCTGGGGTGGCCCTGGGGCGCTCCAGCCCCCACCATCCCCCCTGACCGTACCACCGTGACCTGGTCCCATGACAGGCGTAGATGAGTCTTTGTTCCGTGCCTGTCTCCCCTGGGCACCGTCTAGTGGCCTCCCTTGGTCATTATGGTGTTTTTAATGTCAAGAGTATGTTTTCTACCCTGCAAGATGATATTTCCTGTGGGGTCCTGAGTCCAGAAACTGGAGTTGGGGGCTCACAGACCAGGGTGGTTCTCGCCGTTTCCAGAAAGGACACTGGCAAGTCTTCTCGTCACGGTTCTATTCACACCTTTGGACAGCTGCTGGGGTGAAGAGCAATGCTCCACAGTGATTGTCATTACAGAGGGGATAAAACTGCATCCCACCACTGTCACTGCTGCTGTCTTATTTCTAGAGTCTTGCTGTGCCAGGGACGTTGCTAAGTGACCGACGTCAGGTGGCCATGCCATCTGCACACAGCCCGTAAGGTGGGGACTCAGGTTTCCTGTGTGGCAGGTGAGGAAACTGAGGCACAGGAGGCTGCAGCACTTGTCCGATGTCAGCAGCTGGTCAGCAGTGGAGAAGCCAGGCTAGAAGTTGGGGATCTGCCTCCGGGGCCCTTGCCCTGACCCCTGCAGCCACACCTCTCCAGGAGCCCCAGGGCACAGGCAGTGCAGGACCACGGGCAGCAGTTAGCTCTTGGTTGGGGATGCGGGCGCCACGGGTAGGGCCTGGGAGTTTCTATCCCCCTCTGTGGTTCTCCAGCCTGTACCTGTGTGGCTGTAATGACTTGGGCCTCTACCTCCCACGAGGCCATTTCCTGGGCCCGGGCCACCCAAGGATCCCAAAGCCTGGGGTGGGGGGAGAGTAGGGGCTGCTGGGTGTGGTGCCAGGCCCCACAGCTGCCGTGGCTCTCAGAGAAACTGGCTCCAATCAATTATTTATGGCAAGAGGTTTGCACCGAGTGCCCGAGCATAATTAAGGGCACTAAATCCATTCCAATTTTAAGATGCCAAATTGTTCTTCGCAGGAACTCAAGCTGAATTGCAATCAGGGTAGGTCAGGGCTGGGGTGAGACCAGAGGGGCCAGGTCAGTCACTGGTGGGGGCAACGAGGTGTGGCTGCCATAGGCGAGGCTAGCCCATGCCAGGAAGGTGCCCAGGCTAGCCCTTCCTCCAACCCGCAGAGCCCAGGCTGCCTCTTTTCTGGGTCAGGCAAGCTGCTCCTGGGCTTCCAGGGGCAGAAGCTTCCAAAAAGCACCTCCAAAACATGGGGACCACAGACCCTGAGCTGCCTGGGGCTCCTAAATTCAGTTGAGCCTTGCTTTTGGCAAACTCTTTTGAATGAGTGAACTGTACGTAAATGTTAAGATAATGACCAAGAGTGAGCTAAATGCTCTCCAGCCATCCCATCATCTCAACATTACTGAGTACCCATCCCCCAACTTGGAGGAGGCTTAGGACAGTAGGACATGGGTGACTTTGTTGAAGGAAGCGCTGGGACGGACCCTGGGTCTGTCCAAGCCCTGGAGCTGGTTCGCTCACTCTCTGGCCCCACATGACGTGACACTTTTCGAGCAGAGTATCGTGCAAGGCAGAAACTTTCACAGATTAGTGCATGCTCCTGATGGCGTCTTGAGGTGGAGGGCAGGCCTTATGCCGAATGTGCGATGGAGACAAACTGGTGCACAGAGAGGTGTGGCTATCAGCCCATGGTCACACAGTGGGGAGGGCCCCATGGAGCCATGCTTGGGCTTTCTGACTCCAGGAGCAGGCACGTGACGGGTGGGTAGGGGGAAGCCTGGGCCTCTGGCTACCTATGCTGGGTGGGCTGGGCAAACAGGAGGCCTTCAGGGCAGCATCTGAAGGCTGGCCCTGCAGGGACACCAGCCCCCTACCCCAGTAGACCCCCAGCTTTCCCCACAGGGCACAGTGGGTCCCCCTGGACTCATAGCTGCATGTGCAGAGCAGGTTAAGGGAAAATAACTTTTAATTAACATTGAAGAAAAGGAAGTGGATCATGTTAATACCCTGCATCTCTTTAGCTTCTGCTGATTGTTCTTGATTAAACGCGATAAAAATAGCCCTGCTGTCCCTGGGCTCCTCCCCTGGCTCGGCTCTGCTGCTCCCTCCAGGGTACCTAGCCTGTCACCTACCTCCAGTTCCCCCCAAGACCCCCATAATTGCTGATACAGGTGGTCGCCCCCCCCACCGCCCTGTGACCCGGCCATGGGGACGGTTCATGCTAGAGTAGAGCTAGCCTCCCCCCACCAGGGACGCAGGTCACATCAGGGCCTTGCAGGTCGGGTGCCAGAGGCCACCATCTCCCACCTCTTGCCCGTTTTGGACTCTGAGGCCCGTTTAGGCCTTTGCCCTGGTTCAGGGGGTGAGCCTGCTTGTCCCCAGCCCGGTCCTGGGGGGTTGCCCCTGCCCGTCCCCGCCGCTTGGGGTGGATAGAAAGTGTGGAAGGGGACTCCTGCTCCCGGAGGGGCCTCTGCCTCACCGTCCCATAGAGTTGGGGAGGGGGCCTGGGGGCTGATTCCTGGTTTATAGGATTTAGGACCACCTGTGGCCTCCTGGTGATGGCGCCTGCCTTGGGAGTGGGCTTATGCTAAGATGTGACATTAGTGAGGGCTAGATTTGGTACCTGCTCTGCTCCTCACAAGAGGTCATCTCGGGCAAGTTTCCCTCTCTCCAGAACGGATTAAATCATGTTCACCTGAGAGCACAGTGAGGGGTGAGCTAGCACAGGTGCGGCATCTGCACATGTGACACACCACACAGCTGACCTATCCACACAGGTGACACTCTGCCCATATGACACACCTCCACAGATGATGCATCTGCATAGGTAAAGTGTCTGCACAGTTGATGTGCTGAACAGGTGACAGGCCACACAGGTGATACACTCATATAAGTGATGCTCCAGTATAAGTGGCATGCCAGCACAGGTAATGCACTGGCACAGGTGAAACACTCACGGAACTGACACATCTGCTTGGAGCCTGGCACATGAACGATGACAGCTGTGGTGTGTTCTCTCCCTATCACAGAAGCTAGGGGTGGACTCGGAGGTTTTCTTTACGGAAGCCCAGGTGGAAGGATGCCTGGATCTGCCAGCCAGGTGTGGGTGAGGCCCTGCCAGGGTCCGAAGCCTAGGGGTGATTATTCTCCCCAGTCCCAGGGAACTCCAAACTTCCCAGACCCTGGCTCTGAGCCTTTGGTGCCCACTGCCACCAGCCAGAAGAGTGTAAGAAACTGCTGCTTGAGAGAGGGAAGGGGAGTTTTTGCCCACCAGTTAGATGGGGGCTTTCCCAGGCCAGCTCCCCATGAGCTCCCAGCTGCGCTGGCCAGCTCTTCTGGCTCTGGTAGCTCATGGCCAGGAGGCATAGGGATGCCCACTGCCCCCCCAGGCCAGCCAGCCTGATCTTGGAGAACCTGCTCTGGCTCCCTTCCTGCAGTCTGCTGTCCGCCCACTGGGTGGCGCTGTGCCCTCACGCCTGGGGCAGGGGCTGCCTCTGTCGGGCCCAGGCCGAGTGTGAGGCAGGAAGCAGTGAAGGGTCTGTCCCAGGGAGGGGCTCTGGCCTGTGTGTTGCCTTAGGGCAAGCCACCCTGCCCCCTTTCCTCCAGGCCCACCTCCTCCCAGCCTGTCCTCCCCCTCCCCCACACTATGAGCCCCAGCTCTGCATCCCAGTCCCTGCTGCTCCGCCTGCCCACAGGCTGTGTTGCCCCTGCTGACCCCTTGCAGGGTGGTGTGGGATGGAAGAGGACACCGGTGCCTGATGTGGGGGTGGGATGGGGTGGTCCACAATGGGTTTGTGGCGGCTGTGACTGATCTGGCTGTGGACTCCAGGTCTCCTCCCATCGGCCCTGGGATGCTGCCTGGCCCTGGAGAGGGGCGGGCTCAGAGCCGAATGGGAACTGCAGGGAAGGAGGCACTTGCACAGGTAATTGCATTGGTGATACGCTGGGGCCTCCCAGCCTGCCGGGCACAAGCGCCCCCTCCTTCCGGATGGCTCGGCCCAGAGTGGTGGCTGAAGACCCTGAGAGTCGCTGCAGAGGGTGGGGGGCAGGAAGAAAGCTGAGTGGGGTCCCCGAGGGCAAGCCAGTGGCACAGAAGTAGGGTGGTCTGTGGCCTGATGGGCCCCAAGTGAAGAAGGGGCAGATTCACAGGAGGCCCCTCCCTGCGGCACAGTGTCCCCCAAACCAGAGGAGATGGAGTCGCATGGCTTGTGGACCCAGGACCCTGGGTTTTCCCGTGAGGGGGTGGGCTTGTGGGTAGCGGGCTCCCAGCCTTGGTCAACGAGAACCCGTTGGCCCGCCCAGTCACACCTGCAGGGAGCAAGCGCACAGGGTCCTCCCCGCACCCCCAGGTCCCCTTTCTGTGACAGCAAGGAGAACCCGTTAAGTCCTCCTGCCTCCATCCGCATGCACAGCCACCTATGCCTCCAGGGTGCTGAGACGTCAGCCTCTGGCCAGAGCCCAAACACAGCCCGTCAGCTCCTCTGTGCTCCCCAGCGTGCCCTGTCCTGGGGACCTCTTGGCTGTCAACACTGGGGGGCTCTGCTGAGCCACAGCTCTGGGCACCCCTCTTGCCCCCTGCCCCCTCCTCCCGCTGGCACACTGGGTGGTGCCAGGGCCTCACCGTGCTCGTGGTGAATTCCGGTGGGTTGTCATTCACGTCTGACACAGTGATGATAGCTGTGGCCGTGTTGGACAGGCCATAGTTGAGGTTGCCTTCCATGTCCGTGGCCTGCACGATGACTGTGTACTGCTGGACTTTCTGGAATGGAGAGAGGGGTGGGGTTGTGGACACCTTTCCTCCTTTTAGAATGGAGTCACTTGAAGCTGGCTTCCCATGCTGGGCGTAGTCCCTCCCTGCCTCCTGGGCAACGCCGCCTGTCTGAAGAACACACTCTCACTTGCTTTTGGTGCAGTGTGAAGCGGGTGACTGGGTTTCCATGCTGTGGCCCTGGCTGTGATGAGACATGTCATATTTGGTGCCAAGATAGAAGCCTGGAGATGGACAGGGGTCCTGAGAGCACAGAGGCTGTGTCTGCTCTGGAAGACCGGGCATAGGGTGGGGGGGGGTTGCAGAGCAGGGGCCGAGCCCACAGAGAGAGTCTCTAGGGCCTGCGTTGCCCCTGCATTTACAGCACCCAGCTCCCCTGCAGGCTGGAAACTCAAATGGGGTAAGGAAAGGCAAACCCCTCTCCTCCCTCTGCAGCTGCTGAGACACACACACTTTCTGTTTGGAAATGCAGTCCTGAAGGAGCATTCAGGTGCAGGTGTGAGCCTTAAAAGGCAGGTAAAGTTGATGGAGCAAGCACTTTATTAGGTGGTCGAAGGATTCACAGCCTACTCCCTCTAGTGGAGAGCATGTTAGTGCTGTAATCCCACCACAGGCCCAAGGGCCTCTTCTGCACCCCTGTTCTGCCCCGTGGGTCTCAGGTGCCCCGTGCAGCCATCAAGGACAGGCCTGGCAGGCAGCTGTCTGCTGGGACCACAGCTCCCTTCCATCTGACCTTTAAGGGAGGCTGGATCCTGGCTCTGTAAGGAATCATACACTGCAGATGGGCCATCAAACTTTCTCTCTTTCCATCCATTCATCCCTCCACTCACTCTCAGCATTCCCTCTATCCATCTGTTCCTCCTTCCATCATTCTCTCCCTTCCTCCCTGCCTCATAGACCAGCCAGCTCCCAGCCAACTGACAACTGATGACAGATGCATGGAGGAGCCCAGTGGAGCCCAAAATGTTAATCTGTAGCACTGTGAGCTAAATAATGACTCCTGTTTGAACTTGTTGAGTATAGGGATGTTTTGTTATGCAGCAGAAGCTAACTGATACACACCCAAATCATTAATATGGTCCACGAAGTTCTGCAAGCTCATGGTTGTCCATTCTTCTGGCTCCATCTTGAACCCTCTCCTTCCATTTCTTTAGCTGTGTCCCACTCCCTCCCATCACAGGGTCTTGCTCATGCTGTCCCTGCTGTGGAATGCTTTCCTGTCCTCCAGATAATGCCTACCTTCCTTCCAGATCTTCGCTCATGTGTCCTTCTTATGGAGGTTCCCCACAACACGCCCTCAGCCATGGCTTGCACCATGGCTCTATCTTTCCCTTACTGGGTCATTGTGGGATTACATCTGACCCTTCACTGTGCTATGGTCCTGGGCAGCCATGGTTGTCTTGCTGACCATAGTGTGCCCGGCTCTAACATGGTGCCCAATGCCTAGAAGGCATCTTACGGGTGTGAGGTGGATGTTGCCAATGGCTACAGAGGCCAGAGAGGTTCTCAGGGATGCAGGTCAGTCCAGAGAGTGCTTGCATGCCCATGAGGGGTCTGGATGTTACCGCACAGGGGGCTGGCACCTGAGGGGCTTTGCAGGGAGTTATGGGATCCAAGGTGGGCAAGCCACAGCCTGTGGGCCAGTTCTGCCTGTTTGTAAATAAACTTTTATTGGCACGTAGCCACACTCACTCCAGCTCACACTGCTGTGGTGAATTTGTGCTGCAATGGCAGCGCTGAGTGGCAGCTTTGGAAATGGCCTGGCCTGCAGAGCCTGGCCCTACAGGAAACGTCTGCTGACTGCTGGTCTACAGGCCTCAGGTAGCATAAGCCAAACACCCCCTGAATAGGCCACAGATGATACAGAGAGAGTGGCTAGGGAAACCAAGGGAGGCTTTCAGGAAGAGGGGGCCACGCAGCCCGGAGGTGACAGGATAATCTGAGGGCAGAGGGGAGGTGTGGCCGAGGCCGGGAGGTGGGAGTGGCCAGGGGCTTGGCTGCTGGCCTGGGAAGGGGTCAGGGCTTTGGGAGCTCAGGTCTTGCCCCACCCAGGTCAATGCTGGTTCCGCTGCTGAGTTCTGTAGAATGAAGCCTGGCCCAGCGCACCCTTGGGCAGGGCCTGCTGAGGGTGGGGTGCACTCCTCCTGGATCCCCTCCCACTTAATCTCATGCATGGCCCTCCCAGTGAGCAGGTGTCAGAGGATGCCAAGGCACAGGACGCAGCTCCTCAGCCTTCACAGGGATGAATTATGGGAGAGAGGAAAGGAGTGCAGCAGCTGGGCTGCACAGCTCCCAAGGGGATGGGCCTGGTAGAGCAGCAAGACCTGCTGGGCTTCAAGCTGCCAGTGACCACTGGCCAGGTATGCCCTGGCCATGCTGCCCTCGGTGTCTGATACGAGCCACTGCAGTCACACCCACACTGACAGCGAGGGGGACCCAGGCCAGAACCTGACTTACTGGCTCTCTCCCATTGTTTGCCTTCTCCCTGCTCTTGTGCATCCCAACATCAACCACAAACCACTCACTGCTCCCCACGTAGTGTGTCTACATGTCCGGGCCCATGCCCTGTGGCTCCAACTGCTTACTGCACCTTATCCCGGCTTCTTACTCCCGTGAGCTCCACCCCCTTGCTTCAGGGGAATCTCAGTGGGGGAATTCTTTCTCACCTCCCTGAATTTACTTATCTAATGAAAGGATGAGAGGACCTCAGTGGGCTTTTGTGATCCAACTGAGGGGAGGAGGGGTCTCCATAAATGATGGGTGGGTAGGTGGGTATGTGTGTGGATGGATGGATGATGGGTGGGTTGGTGGATGTTGGGTGGATGGATTGGTGAATGGGTGGATGGATGATGATGGGTAGATGGGGGATGGATGGATGATGTGTGGATGGATGGATAATGGATGGATTATGGGTGGACGGATGGATGATGGATGGATGATGAGTGGATGGATGGATGATGGATGGATTATGGGTGGGTGATGGATGGATTATGGGTGGATGATGGATGGATGATGGGTTGATGGATGGATGATGAGCGGATGGATGGATGATGGATGATGGATGGATTATGGGTAGATGATGGATAGATGATGGATTATGGGTGATGGATGGATGAAGGATGGATGATGGGTTGATAGGTGGATGATGAGTAGGTGAAGGGATGGATGGATAGATGGACAGAGAAGGAGGAAGGAGAAAAGGGTCAATCTTCTATGAGGGAGGGGCAAGGGAACTTTCAAAATATGACAGAGCACCCACATAAGCTATTTCTATTATTATTTCTTTCATGTTTTCTTCCTGTTTATTTCATGGTTCCAAGTTCTCTTCCTTTTGGTGACTTGCAGCTGCTAGCCATGAGCCCTGGCCTGAGCACTGATGGAGTGCCTCCTGTGTGGCACTGGACCAGGCACCAGGAACACAAATGTGAGCCACACACACCCCTCAGGCACCTGCAGTCTCCAACAGTGGCAGGGCCCTAATAGAGATGGTGCCCATTCCTGTCCTTCAAAGCCCACCCTGAGCTGTATTCCTCCTTTGCCACTGTCTCCATGGTGGGCAGCTGAGCCTCGCCCTCCAGCTGGATAGAGGGGTAGCCATTCACACCTTCCCCTCCAAGGGACCTGGTGGCTGCTGGAGCTGCTTGTCACCAAGCCACACTCTGTGGCTGGGACACTGCAGGCACAGACTGAAGACAGTGCCAGTGGTGTAGAGACTGCAAACCCAACCCCAAGCGCCATCTCTCTATGCAAACCTCGGCAAGGGGTGACTGTCCTGCCAGGGGCCCTCCTTTCACCAGCTCCCGTTGCAGGGGAGGGGAGCTGGGCCCACTACCATCCCTCCCCTGGCCTGGTCCACTATCAGTGGCCCTCCCCTCCCCTCCCCAAGGAAAGTGGCGAGAGAAATCAGTGAGGAAGCAGCAGGCTCACTTTGGAAACGTTTTCATTTCTTACCCAAGTTTCCTTCCTTCTTATAAATCTGATTTTCTCTGTCTCCCAGGACCTATATGGAAAGCCAAGCTGCAGGGAGCATCTCGGCAGCATCTGGGCGCACGGAGGCTCAGTGCTGGAGGATGGACCAGGCGAGGTTGTGCCCGTAACATACCATCCATGTGGTTCCCTCTGTGAGACCTGGGTGCCCATAGGCACTGGGTGGCTGGTCTAGCAGGTGGCTCTTGCTTGGGATACCCACCCCCTGTCGTCATGTCCCTTAGCTTTGGTCCACGTGGCTGGGGCTGGGGTGGAGTCCTGCATGGCTGCATAGGCTGACCCGTGGTCCAGGCCTGGCCAATCGGCAGTGTCCATCCCCTTACCCCACAGTGCTGCAGGGAAGGGCACCAAGATGCTCTGATGGCTGGACCTCGTGGGAACCAGAGGCTCCCTCCCCTGTGCTCAGGGTCCCCCATTCCCACACACACCCTCTGTGCTGGTTTGAAAGGATGGATGTCCCCTAGAAAAGCCATGTTTTAATCTAAATCACATTTCATAAAGGCAGAATAATCCCTATTCAATACTGAATGTTTGAAACTGTAATCAGATCATCTCCCTGGAGATGTGATTTAATCAAGAGTGGTTGCTAAACTGGATTAGGTGATGACATGTCTCCACCCATTCGGGTGGGTCTTGATTAGTTTCTGAAGTCCTATAAAAGAGGAAACATTTTGGAGAATGAAGGCAATTCAGAGAGAGCAGAGCAGAACGATATAGCTACGAGAAGCAGAGTCTACCAGCAAGTGACCTTTGGAGATGAAGAAGGAAAATGCCACTCCTGGAGCTTCATGAAACAGGAAGCCAGGAGAAGAAGCTAGCAGATGACATTGCGTTTGCCATGTGCCCTTCCAGATGAGAGAGGAACCCTGATTGTGTTCATCATGTGACTTTCCAGATGAGAGAGAAACTTTGACTGTGTTTGCCATGTGCCCTTCCACTTGAGAGAGAAACCCTGAACTTCATCTGCCTTCTTGAACCAAGGTATCTTTCCCTGGATGCCTTTGATAGGACATTTCTATAGACTTGTTGTAATTTGGACATTTTCTCGGCCTTAGAATTGTAAACTAGCAACTTATTAAATTTCCCCTTTTAAAAGCCATTCTGTTTCTGGTATATTGCATTCTGGCAGCTAGCAAACTAGAACACCCTCTCACAGGCGATCTTGGAAAAGTGACAGAATGTCCCAGGTGCCTGAGGCAGGGGAAGGGAGCATGATGCCAAGTTTTCCCCACATCCCCCAATGCCACTGCCCTGTTCCCTGACAGGGAGAGGCTCCAGGCCAGGTTCTTGCGGCCACGTCAGGGGTCATTGTGGAGCAACCCCCACCCCCTGCCACATGGGTGTCACCCTCATGCTGTGGCCAGGTGCCTGCCACCTGCTGCTATGCCCCGCTCACACAACTTTACTCCAGTGACGACGTTTTGTACTTCACTAGATAGGCTTAAAAGTAAGCCTTATGTCACCAGTGTAACTGCAATGCCAGCATTACTGCCACAAATACAAATTAATCCTAAGTGCAAAGTCCATTTTTTAAAAGTCCACCTGGGAATATGTATACCAGCTTGGAAAGCACACTGGGAAGTGCAGGGTGGAGGGAGCCAAGCCGCCCACTGAGCTCCCCCTCACCTCTCATGGCACAGATGAGAAACTGGGGTCCTAGGGTTGGGGGCCCCTGCCCATGCCCCTGGGATGTGGTGCTGAGCCTGGACACCCCCCAACCAGGGCAGGCCAGGCCACATCCACCTGGCTGTCCCTTGCAGCAAGAGCTGCTCATATAGCTGCTCGACCCAGGTCCTGCCCTGCCACCCGGGTCCCCAGCAGAGGGGCCACTGTGGCCTGGCTGGTCCCCTGCTCCCCCATGCCCCTCACCCACTTCCCTGCCACCCCATGGGCCTCCTCGCTATACCCATGCGCTGGCACACTCCCAGCCTGGCCAGAGTGGGGCCATCCATCCTTTGGGGCCTAGCCGGAGGGGCCTTCCTGGCACCTCAAGGAAATCTGTAGTCTCATGCACTGTGCCCCGTCTGCCCCCACCTCCACTGTCTCCATGGCCCAGGCGCCGCCTGTACTCTGCCTGCTGCCTGCTCTGTGCTGTGCCCTATGTCATGCCTGCAAGGGGTTCAATGCCCGCGCCCCATGCTGGCCCCCACGGGCACCAGGGGTGACTCCCGCTGGGCAGTTCCTGGGCAACAGTGTGGGCTGCAGGAGCTGGACATCTATTCTGGCTGTGCCCACAATGCCCAGGCCGAGGGCATGGCAGGGCCAGGGGTGCAGCTTGGACAGACCTGCCCCGTGCCAGGAAGGGACATGGTGGGCACCGCAGGGGGATGCAGACACTGCCAGAGCCTCTGCCAGGCAAGCCTGGGTGGGAGATGGGGTGAGGGGGCTGGCAGCTGGGGGCAGGCATTGCTGGGCCTCTAGGGGGCTTCTGTACCCCACAGCTCTGCCGCAGATTCCTGGGTCCCATCGTGAAAAAGGACGCTGGCCACCCCACGCAGGCAGAGTCACAGGTAAGAGGCTACATGAGAAGGTGAAGTCACAGTCTATGGGCGGAGCAGGTCTGAGCGAGTGTGCAGAAGTCACCGGGCAAAGAAACCATGTCTGAGGCGCAGGGAAGCACACCCATCTCGCTGTGCATAGCAGGGGAGTATCCCCACCACAGCCATAAGGCGCCCCCACCCCACAGCCAGGTTTCTGCAGCCTCTACTCTCCAGGATGACCCACGGTGAGGCCGAGGGAAGTGGCCAGGGAATTAGAGGAAGGTCCTTTCTCAGAGCCATCCCTGCTGGACGTCGGCCAGGCAAAGAGCATGGCAAGAGGCACCTGGAGCTGGTGGCACTCTCAACAGTGGGTGGTGGGTTCATTGGAACATGATTTGGCTATTTTCAAGTTCAAGAGGAGGGAAGAAAACCGCCAGCTGGCTGTCCCTGGGGTTTTCAACACCTCTCCATAGCTCAGCATTTACATTTTGCAGAATATCCATCAATAATGCAGCTAGCTGGCCTGCCCTAGAGAAGCTTCAAAGCGCCCCAGGTTGAACCCTTGCCATTTCTACTCTCTGGATGCCAGCCAGAGCCCTAGCTGCACCTAGCCACCCTAGGCAGAGCCCCAGCTGCACCCACCCTCACTTAGTGCTGTCCACCTGGCCACACTCCCGGGTCAGTGTCACCTACACCTTCCCACCTGCTCTGGGCTCTCCACACTGAACTGGACTTTGACTGACAGCTGTGGGCTGTTTGAGAGCGAAAGGTGGCCTGGGGGGGGGCCTGATTTGGGCATCGGCAAGTCCCAAGGGCTTGTCCCCAGGGCTGAACACCTGGCCACTTCAGGTCATAACTGCAAACATCTGTCCTCTTATGGCAGCTGGGGGGCTCACACTCTTGGGGAGGGGAAAACACAGACGCCTCGCCCCACCCCCCTCAGCTTATGCTCTAAGGGTAGTGCTCCCCAAACTCGTACAGTATCTGGGGTGGGTCATTCTCTGCGGGTGGCTGTGGGAGACGTGCTAGGTACTGCAGGACATTTGGCAACCTCCCTGGGCTCTGCCCACTACACACCAGAGCACCCCCTGCACCCCAGTTCTGACAACCTAAAACATCTCCAGGCACTGCCAAAGGTCCCCTGGGGGCTGTCCTTGAGAACCGCAAAAAATGTCACAGCAGAAGGTAACAACGGCTGTGTGGAAGAGTGAAGCAGGAGGAAGGGGCAGAGAATAGTGGGGGTGCTGGTTTCAGTGGGATGGTCAGCCCCCCTACCATGTCTGGGGTAGGCAGGGGCAGTCAGGTGGACAGGCAGGAAAAGGCCCTGGGGCAGCAGCTTCTATCTGCCCCAGGAAGAGGCCAGCAACAGAGAGCGGTGGGCTCAAGGGTGGTGAGGTGGCAGGGCCTGGCCGGGCCTGGGTTTTCCTCTGCGGGGAGGCCTGGGGAGGTGAGCGATTTCCCTGGCTGCAGGGTAAGGAGGTTGGGGGCTAGCGGAGCAGCTGGGGTGGGGTGGAGGGGTGTGGGGGAGCTGGAGGCGGTTTTGATCTGGTGTGTGCGTGGGGAAGGGGGAGGCAAGATGTAACCAGGTGCACACACCTGAATGGCCTGAGGGCGGGAAAAGTCAGGTGTGGAGACGCTGACGTGCCCCACCTGCCACCCACCTGGGGTACCTCCTCCTTCCACCTCAACTCCTTGGAGCCCACAGTCCCAACTGTCCTTCATTTCCCACGAGGGAGCGTGGCCAGAGGCCAGAGCTCTCTGAATTTTAAGAGAATCTGGAAATCAGGAGTCCTAGACAAAGCTCTCCTGCTTAAATGTGGATGGAGTTAAAAAAAAAAAAAAAACCCCAAAACCAGAAGTGTCACTTGCCAGTTGCTTCCACCTCAGGGGTGGGTGGAGACCCTGGCCACCCCAACGCTCGCCCGCCGGGTGTAGAAGCCTCTGCTTCCCCACGCCGAGGAACAGCCTGCAAGCCATCACCTGGGATGCCTTCACACAGCCTGCCAAAGGGTCGGAGAAGAAGCCCTCCGGGTTCTGCACCCTGTTTCTGACAGCCCTACTGGGCTCTGCCCTTGTAGCAGGAAGCAGCAAAACCAGCCAGAGGCAATGTGTGGGCAGAGAGGTGGCCGTGGGCCGATAAAACTTACACATAGGCTCTCTGGCCTGAGCATCACTTGTTTGCTGCTCCTCCTAAGGAACTCTCGATGGCTCCCCTCTGCTCGGGGGAGGTGGGAAACCCACAGCCAGGGCCCGCCCCCCAGGCTGTCAGAGTCTCCTGTGAGCCCTTGGCTCCCCACGCCCCAGCCTTGGAGACCCCCTTAGCCAGAACGTTGCTCCCCAGCCCCCCCCCTTCCTCAACACTGACCTCAGAAGCCCACTCTGCCTGCCCCAGGGCTCGCTCCTGACCCTAACCCTGAGGCTGTCCACAGGAGGAGAGGATGGGATTGAGAGGTGCCCCACCACTGCACCTGCCTCCTGCCCCTGCCGGTGGATTTGGTGGAAACAGGCGGAGAGAAGCTAGTTTGTGTTCACTGAAGGCCGACAAGCAGCCAGGTCCTAGCTTTGGAAGGTCTCGTGGCTGGGCGGGGCCCAAGCCTCCCATGACTGCAGGAGAAACCAGGCCAGAGGCCCCTTGCCCAGCGACCCCTCCTCGGATCACCCTTTGCTGTCACACCTTCAGCTCTGTTTTTGAACCTGCTGTGCCAAACGGCAAACAAGATGTGCCTCGGCCGCTCTGCCCCTGTCATCCAGCTGGGCCCTGGGGAAGAGGCCTGAGGAAGGAGGGGCGGGGCCAAGAGAGCTGCGGGGCTTTGTGGAGGAGGAAGGTGGATTTGGCTGGGGCAAGGGCAGGGGCCAGAGCGCCGCGCTCTGAAGAAGGGCCCATCTCATTGGACAACACTGGCTCCTTTCCCAGGGCTCCTGCCCCTTGACCTGTCACATGTCCCCTTCCTCCGGGGGCCCCCTCTGCATGTCATCTGACCTCCCCATCCCAGGCCCCTGGAGCTCACAGAGACCCCCGTGAGCAGGCTGTGCTAGGGGCATCACCTGCAAGCAGCACCCCATTGAGCGCCAGAGAGAAGCGCTCCTAGGGAACTCAGGCAGTGGAGGTTGGGCCTTTTCTTTATTTTTCATGGTTCTTTAAAAGGAAAATGCATTGCTACATTCTTGGGCTCATTTCTCCTTGCTGATGCTAAGGGGAGGCTGGCAGGGAGACAGCATCTGGAAAGCTCTGGAACTGTTGGGAACGGGGTTTTTTTTTTCTTTACATGGACAGGCACCGGGAATCAAACCTGGGTCTCTGACATAGCAGGCGAGAACTCTGCCACTGAGCCACCGTATCACGCCCAACCAGGGCATTTTAAGAATCTAGGAGAAAACGCCCCTGTGTGGCAGGGCCACCCACGTCCTCAGCCAGGGGCCCTGACAACCCCGACCTCTGAACACCCTACCAGGCCACTCGCTCTCTGCTCCCAGCCTGGGGGATTTTCTGAAGTCCCATCCCAGACTCCACTCCCTTTTCTCACCTCCCCGCTGCAGCCTGGGTGATCATGGCTCTGGGACCTGCAGAGAGGATGGGCCCAAGGGTCTGAGACTCCCCCTGCTGCCCTGTCCTCGTCGGAGTCAAAGAGGACTGGGGTTGCGTGTCATCGTGCACACCTGGCGCCTGTGGTGGGGGGGCACCTCACTGACCAGCTTAGTCCCCGAGGACTCCCCTGGTGGGTTGCAGCCTATGTTGGCAGGCCCATTTGAGCTCTGCGGCTCCTGCTATCTCCTCCACCATCCGAACCTCTTCACATGAAACTGTGGCCACCACAGACGGCCTCTCCTGTCCTGCTGGGTGCCTGGGATACCTCAGTCGGCCTTGGCCTTTGGGATTCTTGGAGGCCAGCAGGCGTGGCTCACACGCACCCCTCGCTACAGGCCATGCCTCGTCAAGTGCACCAGAGACTCTCGTGCTGCCTCCTCCCTTGGATGGGGCGCCCGTGGGTCTGGGGGTCTGGGGCTTAGCATGTCCCAGGTGGGGAGAGGGCTACTGGGAGGCCACAAACTCTTGACTCCCCTTTGCACCAGAGGGCCCCAGCCAGGCTCAGGAGATGCCCTGTTGGGTCTAAGGCAGCCTTGGTGGCCATTTCCCTGGCCAGGGACAGGTCGGGCATCGCAGGTCACATTCCTCCTGGGCACGGCCGCAAGAGGTTTCCTCCAGGCCTGACAGGACAGCCGGCCCCTCCTCCACTGGGTCCCCTGGGGCACTGCCAAGAGGGGAGTGGAGGGTGGCCCTGGTCTCAGGAGTCATCCACGTGGCCAAGCTCAGCCCTGGGGCTGCCCCAGTGACAACTTGTTTCCAAGTGATGCAGCCTCCAACCTCTTGGATTTTCATTTTCCCTGAAATGTCCTGCCTGATTCACGTTTACAGCAAGAGAACATGGAAAATAAGTAAACATTCATGGTAGGGAGTTTTGTAAAACTGGTCATGACAGACCCAAATAATGGGAAGCCAGGAGGCTGTTCAAATGACGCATTGTATGTCATGCCGGCTGTGGGATGCAGGACTGTCTCAACCAGGAGCTTCTTGAGAAAGGGGGTGTGATGTGCCCTCTGTGGGCACAGAAGAGGCTGGCGGGAGTCACAGAGGACGTCAGCTGCATTTCCCTCCAGTGGTGGGAAGGGGGCACTTGCTTCTCTGTGCTTCTTTATGTTCCCTACTGCACTGGCTTGAAGTTATCATGTTCCCTAGAAAAGCCATGTTCTTATCCAGTCTTGTTGGGGCAGACCCATTGTTGGGTGGGATCTTTTGATTAGGTTGTTTCCATGGAGATATGACCCTGCCCATTCAAGGTGGGTCTTTTCAGTGTTGCTTCATGTATCTTGGAGCACTCTGGCTTGGTGAGTAAATATTTATGATTGTTATGTCTTCTTGTTGAATTGTTCCTTTTATTAATACATACTGTCCTTGTTTGTCTCTTTTAATTGTTTATTTAAAGTCTAATTTGTTGGATATTAGTATAGCTACTCCTGCTCTTTTCTGATTGTTGTTTGCATGAAATATCTTTTCCCAACTTTTCACTTTCAACTCATGTTTATCCTTGGGTCTAAAATGTGTCTCCTGTAGACAGCATATAGATGGGTCCTGTTTTTTAATCCATTCTGCAAGTCTATGTCTTTTGATTGGGGAGTTTAATTCATTAACATTTAGTGTTATTACTGTGTGGGCAGTACTTTCTTCTTCCATTTTGCCTTTTGGATTTTATATGTCATATCTAATTTTTCTTTTTACCTTTACTGATAGTTTTCATTTCTACACTGTTCTCCACACCTCTCTCTCCTATCTTTTCCTATCTGTCTCTAGTGCTCCCTTTAGTATTTCTTATAGAGCTGGTCCCTTGGTCATAAATTCTCTCAGTGATTTTTTGTCTGAAAATGTTTGAATTTTCCCTTCATTTTTGGAAGGACAATTTTGCTGGATATAGAATTCTTGGTTCGTAGTTTTTCTCTTTTAGTAACTTAAATATATCATCCCACTGTCTTCTCACCTCCACGGTTTCTGCCGAGAAACCTATGCATAGTCTTAATGGGCTTCCCTTGTATGTGATGGATTGCTTTTCTCTTGCTGCTTTCAAAATTCTATCTCTTTGACATCTGCATTCTGATTACTAATGTCTTGGAGTACATCTATTTGGATCTATTCTGTTTGGGGTACGCTGCATTTCTTGGATCTGTAATTTTAAGTCTTTCATAAGAGTTGGGAAATTTTCAGTGATAATTTCCTCCATTAGTTTTTCTCCTTCTTTTTCCTTTTCTTCTCCTTCTGGGACACCCACAACACATATATTCATACACTTCATCTTGTCATTCAATTCCGAGTCCCTGCTCATATTTTTCCATTCTTTTCCCTACATTTTATTTTGCTTGTCAGATTTCAGATGTTCCATCCTCCAGTTCACTAATCCTATCTTCTGTCTCTTGAAATCTACCATTGTAGGCTTCCATTTCTTTTAATCTCTTCTACTGTGCCTTTCATTCCCACAAGTTCTGTGATTTAGTTTTTTAGACTTTTGATTTCTTCTTTTTGTTCATCCCTTGCCTTCTTTATATCCTCCCTAAATTCATTGGTTTGATTTTTGATGAGGTTTTCCATGTCTGTTTGAACATTCTGAATTAACTGTTTCAACTCCTGTATCTCATTTGAATTGTTGGTCTGTTCCTTTGACTGGGCCATATCTTCAATTTTCCTAGTATGATTTGTTATTTTTTGCTGGTGTCTAGGCATTTAATTTCCTTAATTAGTTTATTCTGGAGATTGTTTTCACTTTTTTTTTTACCGAGGATTTTCTTGCGGGATGACTTCATTGTCTGTCTGTTCTGTGACATTCAGTTCAGCTTATTCTAGCCCTCTAGCTTAGGTTTTATTTAACAGATCAGAATTTTTCAGTTCTTGTTTTCTTGTTTCTTGCCCTGCCTATATGGTACCTTTTTTTTTTTTACCCCTTAGGAGAGTCTACTTAGGTATTATAGATCCCAGTCATATTTTCCCAGACCAGGAGGAAAGAGTCACCTGTGTCAGTTTTCCCTGAGGGTGGGACCTAGCAGGTTGAAAGACTTTCCTAGGAAGCTTCTGGACCCTGTGCTTTTCCTATCCTGCCCAGAATGTGGTGCTTGTCTGCCTGTGTGTCCCATTAGCATAAGGTGATGTGGTACCTTTAACTTCAGCAGACTCTTCCTGCTGGGGCATGGTTGAGACAGAGGAGAGGTTGTAGGCTGGCATTAATTGCTTCACTTTTCCAGACCCTGGGGTCTGAATTCCTTGAGGGAGGGATACCACCTGAGCTGGGCCCTACCCCTCTTCTGGGGAAGGCACAACCTCCAGGGAATTACTTCCTTTCATCTGACCAGCCTCTTTGTCTCTCAGACAAGCTTAATTTTGCCCATGCCTGGGGCAGTTGGAGGCTGAGAAGTGCTGCAGTTGTATGCAAAGAACAGTCAAGTCATAGAAACACAGCCACAAAAAAGAAAAGAAAAAAATCTTTTTCAGAGCAGGACCCCCATTTCTCGGTGTGGTAGTTAGATTCATTTGTAAACTTGGCCAGGTGAAGGCACCTAGTTCTGTTGCTGTGGACATGAGCCAATGGTACGTGAACCTCATCTGTTGCTGATTACATCTGCAGTCGGCTAGGAGGTGTGCCTGCTGCAATGAATGATGTTTGATTTAATAGGATGGTGCTTAAATGAGAGCGCTCATCATAGCACAGCCCAAGCAGCTCAGAATACCTCATCTCATCCCTTGCAGCTCAGCCCAGGCCTTTGGAGATGCAGAGAGAAATCACTCTGGGGAAAGTTGTTGGAACCCAGAGACCTGGAGAGAAGGCCAGCAGAGACCATCCTGTGCCTTCCCACGTAAGCAAGAACCTCAGATGAAAGTTAGCTGCCTTTCCTCTGAAGAACTAATGAAATAAATCCCCTTTTATTAAAAGTCAATCCATCTCTGGTGTGTTGCATTCTGGCAGCTAGCAAACTAGAACACTTGGTTTTGCCAATAAAGAGCTTAAGTTGGTACGTTGCTTGTGTATCTCCAGGTCCTATGTGCCCCCTCCTTTCCTTCAGGGCCCAAATCTTTTCAAGTATTTTATGCTGTCCAAGCCAAAAACATCTGCTTTGTTTTTTTTTCTTTTTCCATCAGCCTTGCCCCCTCTGCACTGGGGCAAAAACCAGTGACCTCCGCTTTTACTCAAGGTTCAGCTGAGCTGGGGGCCTATTTTTAGTAGTTAGAATTTGTTAATTAATTCCACAATTGGAGCTTGGTTATGCTCAGCCCCTGCTGCTAGTAAAGTCTCTTTCTTTACCCCTATGGGAAGCAGCCTGTGGGGAAGGGCACTGGCCTCCATGGCTTGGGGAACTCATGGTTCTGGGTGGGCTTGCAGCTGGTCCAACTTGTCCAGACTGGGTACGCTGTGTGTCCAGTCACTGATGTGGCCCCAGAAGTTGTTCTGTACTGTTTCTGACTATTTACTAGCTGCTCTGGAGGATGAACTAAATCCCTCTGCTCACTAAGCCACCATCTTGGACCAGCTCTCTCAAGGTGGGTCTTAATGAGTTTACTGGAGTCCCTAAAATAGCTCAAGGAAAGAGTGAGTGTGCTCAGAGCTCACAAATAGAACAGAGAGATGAAACTAAGACACAGACGTCTGGAGAGGCAGGAGCTGGGAGAGATGTGTGAACCCAGAAGGGAGTGAAGGACAGCAGGTGCCAGCCACGTGCCTTCCCAACTGATGGAGATGTTCCAGATGCATCAGCCTTCCTTGAGAGAAGGTATTCTCTTCTTGGTGCCTTAGTTTGAACATTTCATAGCCTTAAAATTGTAACTTATAACTTAATAAATCCCCTTTGTAAAAGCTAATTCATTTCTGGTATATTGCATTCCAGCTCTCTTCACCCTCTCCTCTGTCCTTGAGGGGAGCTGGCAGACAGCAACAAAATGGTAAAGGTGGAAGCCCAATCCGAGGTGGGTGCACAGGAATGCACCTAAGGGGCTAACGTCTTCCCTCTGAGACCCCAGAGCTCTGTCTGGTGTCTTCCAGGCAGAGTCCCATGAAAATGACTCCAAAACCCCGCGGGCAGGGCTCCCCTGCACCCCCCAGCCCTGCTGAGGCTGCACAAACACTCCTTGCGACAGGACTTAGGAGGAGCTCGTTTTCCAGCAGGAATGACCATCTTCAGGACTTCCCGTGGGGCGCCAAGTCACCCTCAAAACACCAAGGGGGGCGGGCGGGCCGCGGTGGCTCAGCAGGCAAAGTGCTTGCCTGCTATGCCGGAGGACCTCGGTTCGATTCCCGGCCCCAGCCCATGTAACAAAAACGGAGAAACAAAATACAATAAAACAAGAAAATGTTTCCCTTTCTTCCTCCCTTCCTTCCTTCTCTCTGTCTTTCCTTTAAAAAAAAAAAAAAAAAAAAAAAAAACACACCAAGGGGAGGGCTGTCCTGTCACCAGGAACACTGTCTACGGAGGTGGTGCAGGTGAATCTATTGAGGGTGGCAGTGGTGCTGACACTAATTCATCAGTGGCAGATCCAGGCTCTGCTTCCCTTTCTCCAGGAGATCCCGTCTGAGGGCCATGTGGGAGGAGACTCATGAAGCCTGGCAGAGAGCTGTCGGCCTGATTCCCCCACGAGTCCTTTAAATACACGATACAAAACTTCCAGCCTACCCTGAGCATGTGGGGGACCTACCCGCCGACGAGGCTGGCCGCCAACGACCGAAACGTGACAGCCTGAGAGTGGGTGGTGCTTTCAATAACGAAACAAACACAGGCACGTGGCTGCAAGGAGCAGCCAAGACAGACAGCAGGGAGCGGGTGCTGCTGCCCTGAGGGAGCCCACGCCCACCTCTGCATGGAACCCAGAAGTTAACTCGCATCCTCCTTTAGGCCGTCACTCCTCCAAGGGGGTGGCAACACATGAGGGGCCAGATTGCAGCGAGAACATCTCTTTGCAGGTGCCCAAGGGACAGGTGACCACGACTTTCCCGAGCCACCCCAGCCTCATCCTGGAAACGCTCCATCCACCCAGCCCTGCCTCCCTGGCCATGGTGGCTACTCCGTAGGCCCCTCCCCGCCCTGGGAAAAGGCCTTCCTTGCCACCCTGGACGCTGGAGTGGACAGAAAAGAAGCATGGACGGGATTTCCCCCACGGATTCTGTGGCGGCTTTACCTTGGGGTCGGGTTAGAAATATTTGAAAGAGAAAAAATAAGAAAAGGAGCCGTGGATGTGCCGTTTTCAAATTTGAAAGCAGGATAAGCAGGGCCTCGGGGAGAAAGGGCCTGAGTGCTATGTGGCCCCGAAGCTCTGCCTGGCGCGCCCAAGTCCTTGGCGCCACTGCCGGTGGTGAGTGGAGAGACTCGGGCACCCAGGAGTGCCCCGCATGCCCCACTCGAGAGGAATGGCTGCTTGTCACCGTGGGCTCTGACGGTCAGCACCAGGAGTTACCTTTAAAACCCTTAGTCGTTCTATTGTTTGCCCTTGAGCCCCAGACTTGGTGTCGGTCCCAAGAGGAGAATTCCCTGAGCTCCCAGAGGTCAGCTCAGACCACTATGCATCCCCAAGGAGGCCAGCAGGAGCAGCAGGCTGTTGCCACACAAACCCCATCTCCACATGCAAACAGATACCCCCCATGCCCAGGCAAATCCCCCCTCTCTTTATGCTGCTCTCAGGACTTCTATCCAAGGGAAAAGGTGAAACCCTGGAAAGGCATACATGTACAGAATGGACAGAGACCTGGGATGGCTTCCAGAGGGCCCCGTGAAGGAAGGAGGCCCCTCTTGCCCTCCTAGCAGCCGCAGCTAAGAAGGGACAAGCACTGGCCCTTTCCTCCAGGCCGGCTGCCAGGCCTGCCTTGGCTCTCCTTCCTCTCCTGGTGGATCCCGCCTGCTGAGGCCACCTCCTGACCCCAGGTCGCTCACTTGGCCCTTGCCATACACCACAGGCACCTGGCCCATGGGGTGGCCTGTCTCTGTGTGTGGCGCAGAGGGCTGGGCCACAGCCAGCAGGGGGCTGCCCTTGAGGCCTCCTGCTCCCCAAGGTGGACTCTCCTGTGGCTCAGGCCCCTCACCTGGGGCCTGCTCACCCGCCCCCACCAGCCCATCCCCTATGGCCACACCCTTGCCTGGACTGGCCCAGCCCCCCACCCCCAGCCCACCCCCCACACCTCACTCTCCCCATCATCCCCTAGCTCATACCCACCCTCACAGCACCCCCCCCCCCCAGCTTATACCCATCTCCATGGCTCATCCCCCACCCCCCATGGTCCCCACACACTCTCCATGAGATTGCCTTAATGCCCATCCTCCACAGTGGCTATTCCTGGGGCTCCTGTAACAAAGTGCCATAGACTGTGGGGCATAAAATAGCAGAAGTACAGCTTCTCTCATCCTGGAGGCATTGGCAGGGCCTGGGGTTGTGAGGGGTCCCTCTATTGGAAGTAGCTACACCCCCTGCCCCATCTTCATGCCCCTGGATCTCTCCCCTTCTCAGAGGGGCCTGGGCTCTGGACAGAGGGTCACCCTCTTCCTGCCCCAGAGGCAGAGCCTGCCAGCTGCCACCCCAGTCTCCAGGCCCTGAGACAGGACCCCGAAGGCTACAGCCACTTTTCAAAGACTAAATGAGATGCAAACATTGCTGCGGCCATGACCAGACCTGCCACTAGGAGGACAGGTAGGGTGGGTGGGCGGCTGCCAGCCGCGGCCCAAGTTGCCCCCCCACCCAGGGGCCTGGCGTCCAAATCCATGGCCTCTCACCCTCACAACGGGAGGGGCAGGCCTGGGGCCTGAGCAGAGGGAGGGGCTGGGGGCTCCTCAACTCAGTGCTCCTGGCCAGCTGGCAGGACCGCAGCAGGGAGGCTGGGGGGAAGCAGCCGCCAGCCCCCTGTCCAGGCTATGGGCCACTGTACCCTCTTCCTTGGGGCTCTCCTCCGAGGTGCCCTGGGTGTTCGTGACAACAAGACATCAATGGAGGAGAGGACACAGGTGGCTGCTGGGACCTGGGAGGGAAGACCTCACCCTGTGATGGCCACAGGGACTTGGCGGGGGCTCACCCTAGTGGGGGCTCTGGGACCTGGGTGGGAGGCCTCACCTTGGTAATGTTCACTGGGACCTGGAGAGGCAGGGTACTCAACCTGGGGGATGGGGGTGTGTGTGCCAGTTAAAAGTATCATGTACCCCAGACAAGCCATGTTTTGTTTCTGATCCAATCTTGTGGGAGCACCTATTTCTTTCCATGCTAATTCAACAGTGCAGGCTGGAAACTTTTGAATAGTATATTTCCATGGAGATTTGGCACACACAACTGTGGGTGTGACCTTTTGATTAGATGGAGATGTGACTCCACCCATTCCAGGTGGGTCTTGATTAGTTTACTGGAATCCTTTATGAGGGAAAACATTTTAGAGAAAGTCAGAGTCAAGAGAAATGACAGAGCCAACAGAAACTTCAGAGCAGAGCTGACACTGATGCCAACACTTGGAGAACAGAAACACGCATGTTTGGAGATGTTTGGAGCCCAGCGGATATAGCCATGAGATGGTAAGCAAGAAAGAACCTGGAGAAAGGCAAGGGAAATGAAGAGATGAAAGTCAGCCATGAAGAAGCAAAGTGAGGCTGGACACAGCCACAGGAACAGAGGCTGAAAGCAACAGAGTCCAGGAGCAAGGGACCAGCAGATACCAGCCACGTGACTTCCCAGCTGATAGGTGTTCTGGACAGAATCAGCTTTTCTTGGATTAAGGTATCTTTACTTGGATGCCATAGTTTGGACATTTTTATAGACTTAGAACTGGTTGTAAGCTTGTAACTTTTTTAAAAGCCATACTACTTCTGGTATATTACATTCTGGCAGCTTGCAAATGAAACAGATTTTGGTACTAGAGAAGTGGGGTGCTGCTGAAGTTTGCAAACACCAAAATTGGGACAGCTTTTTAAATGGATAAGGGGAAGAATCTGGAAGAGTTGTGAGGATTTGATAGAGAATGCCTGGCATGTTTTGAAGAGGATGTTATAAATGTGAGTCTAAGGATGCTTCTGATAGGCTTTAAACAGAAATGATGAATGTACTGTTGAAAATGGAAGGAAGGTTTTTTTGTTGATGGAAGGCAGAATTTGAGAGTGATGAACTTGGATATTTAGCAGAAGAAATTTCCAAACTAAATGTGGAAAATGCAGTCTGGCTGCTCCATGAATCTTACCGTAAAATGCAAGAGGAAAGAGATAAGTTGAGAACCAAACTGCACAAAAAACAGAAATTGATGGTCTGGAAAATTCTGGGCTTCCAGAAAGTGAGCCACCAGCGTATAGTGCCCCATGTGAGGATTTAAGCAAACATGGAAGCCGTCAGCCATTCCAGAGGAAGCCAGGATCTGGGGGAGAAGCTGCATCCAAGTTCTTGCGGCGTTGGATGGATTTGGTTCCTTACAGCTGTAGGACTGAGGTTCTGCTCCCTGCTGTCTGTCCCTGGGGGGTGGTCTTTGCTCCCAGGGGCTCCCTGCATTCCTTCTCAGGCTGTCCATGTGGCCCCTGCAGCAACGGCACGTTGACCCCTCCCACACCTCGAATCTCTCGACTCCTCCTCTCACCTCTGTCCCCAAGGAGTACAAGCTCTCTGCTCTTTGGGGCTTGTTGGTGTTAGGCCCAGAGAGCTAGACAATCTTCCTAAATGGCCAATGGAAAGTCCCCTGTGCCAGGCCATGTCATATGGCCACCAATCCAGGGGTCAGGGTGTGGCACCCTGGGGGGCTGTTTTTTTGGGTGGAACAGGGCAGACCCCTCCTGCAGCTGCATTGAGGCTGAGCTGCTTCTCTGCCTGGACCTGTGGCTCCTGAAGGGCCCTGGCATCTACCAGGCCCCTCCTTGGGCAACGCCTCTCTCCACGCCACATGGCACAGCATGCCAGGCCCACGGCTGCCCTTCTTCACCTGTTCTCCTCAGTTTCTTTCCGGGTCTCCTCAATCACCCTCCTTACTGCCCAACCCTTCCTTCTTCAACCTCTGAAGTCTGTTCTCGAGCCTCAGGCCATTCGGCTAGTGTCCTTGACTCTCATGCAATCTGCCCAGGCAGTAGGTGCCAAATGGCTCCATGTCCTGGCTGAGATGCTGCTGCCCTGGGGATATGCACCAGGTAAGCCAGGTGAACCCAAGGACTCCGCAGCCCCCTGCCAGGGCCCTACACTCAGAGCTTGCACCCCACACTGACTGCTTTTGGGGCCTTAAATATTTCAGCTATGAAGGGGAATCCACAGATATGTGTGTGTGTGTGTGTATGTGTATTTTTTTCCTTTGGCCTGGAAAATAAAATTTACTCTTTCCTAAAATATAAATCCAAAAAATAGCCCAGACCTAGCAATCCTTTTCCCATCCCGGGCTGCACAGACACAGGCTGTCAGGATTATTTCTGGCAAGAGGAATGTCCTGCTGGTGCATGTGCTGGGAGGCGCTCAGGGCAAGGAGGAGGGGTGAGGACCTGGGTCTCAACCTTGTTCACACCTCATGCCCAGGCCTCGGGGAAATCCTCCCCCATCTGGTCCCAGTCCCCTCCTCTGTCACATGGACACCATCTTATCCAAGGCCCCTGTAGACACCACAAGCATGATGGGGACCTCATGTCTGAGATAAGCTCTCCAAGGGAAGAGGCTCTCCTAAGAGCTGGTGGGTGTTTCACATTCATCCTTGGGGTGTTCCTTTTATAGCTTTAGGCTCTACTCGCTGATAAAATGCAGGTGCCAGTGGGAAGGAAACTGCCAATGATGAACTATCAATCATTCACATTTTAGTATAAAGTGGTTGATCTGATCATCCATAGACTGCAGCAGACCAGTAACAAAGGCACTGAGGAGTTAGGAGTCCTAGATCACAGAACTTAGCAGGTATGAAATGAAAAAGTCACACCCAACACCTGACCTCACTGAGTTACAGTTTGGGGAACTAGCAGTAGACTCATGATGTAGAGAGACCAGATGGGATCACAGAGACCCATGGCCTGGTCAATCCAAGACCAGGTAGAGATGGGCTGGGCTAGGCCACAGCTCAGGGGTGGGGGGGTGGGGGACAGAGGTGGCACAATAGCATTGCTGCATTTCTCATTTGGCCCTGGTACTGTGTCTGCTACTCCTGCCCTCCTTTTCTCCATCTAGTCAACCTTTTAGCATGAGTCAGGGCCTCCAAAGAGCTGGGCACTGGGCAGTCAATGGGGATGGAACAGACCCAGTCCTCACCCTCATGGAGGTTACGGTCAAGAGAGAGAAATACACAATAAAGAAACCCAGTGGCCCCTGTGGCCAGGGTCAGAAGGACCCAGTGTTCCATGAGAGAAGTGCGATGACAGGTGGGCCTGCTCAGGGGGCCCAGGACCGTCTCTCTGCAGAGGAGATGTGAATGCAAAGGTCAGAAGACACTGGTGTGGCAAAGACCTGGGCAGAGTAGAGCCTGGTGGGTCCAAAGGCCTGACAAGAGAAGGACAAGCCCAGTGGGTGAGGGACAGAGTGGGGCAGGGAGTTGGCCTTGCACGCAGGGGCCCCCAGGGAGCCTCCTTGCTCCTGTTAGGCCTGCTGTCCAGACTCTCACCTCCCTCCTCCCTCTTCCCCAGGTGAGCTCCTCCTGCTTGCCTGGATCCAGCGTTGCCTTGCAATGCAGAAGGGTGGGCGGGAGAGCACTGATCATAACAGCAGACCATGGCCTGTTAGCTGTGCCTAATCAGTGCAGACAGCTTATGTCTGTTTCCTTTGACCTGCAGCAGATGCAGAAACCATTGGCTCCAGGGGAAACCAGAATGGTGGAGTTGGTGAGGGGCCTGTGAAAGGCCTGGTGGTCTCATCTGAGACAAGTGCCCCAGAAGGGGGCACCCATGGCTCCAAGGGGCAGGACAGACCCTGAGAAAGAGAGACAGAACCTGGGAAAGTCAGACCTGCTTCCTTTGCCCACCTGGCTGGGGTGTCTGAGCAGGTGCCATGCAACGTCTTTGGTCTTTGTGGAAACATGGGGCGAAGACTGACTTGAAAGCACCTGCTGGTCCATCTGTGGCCCAGAGCCCTGGGCCATGGGGTCCAGTGGGTCTCCAGTGGTGCCAGAGGTGTCGGTGGCAAAGAGACATAGCTGCCCTCCAGCCTCCGGTGGGTCAGCTCCAGCAGGCCCTGAGGAAGACGCAGCAACTTAAGTCTTGAGATCTAGTGGAATTTCCCCTGCTGGGCTTCAGGTTTGCCGGGAGGGAAGCAGTGGCCCCCTTCTTCCTTCCAATTTCTGCCTTCTGGAAGGGGAATGTCCCAGCACCATATCCTGCAAGCAGACAATGTTCTCCAGGGTCCACAGGACCACGGTGGAGGGGGATTTTGCTCTGGGGTGGCCCACGCTCCTAACTGAGGAGGGACGTGGACTTAGCTATCAGCGAAACGGCATAGGCTTTTGGGATGGGAAGAATGCATTTTCCATGCTGAAGGACCTGGATTTTTGGGGCCTGGAGGATTGATTTGTATCCCCCACAAAAGACATGTTCCAGTGTGACCTGGGACCTGTGAGTGTAGATGTGTTTATAAACAGTGTCTGGGAAGATGTTCTTGGTTAGGATGTGGCACAGGGGTTAGGGGTGGCCCTTAAGCCAATATGGCTGGGGTGCTTATGAGTGAGGACGTGGGACATGGAGAAAGCGCATGCTGGGTGCCAAGTGATGCCACAGGCCAGCCCACCCTTGGACTGCCGGACCCCAGAGCCCTGCCCACACCTCATCCAGGCCTGTGGCCTTCGGGACGGGGACCTGAGGTTTCCGGCTGAGCCAACTGTGCATGGTATTTTGTTCCAGCGGCCTGGGAAGCTAAGGTAGTTGTTGGTGGAAAAGCTGAAAAACTGTCCCAGGATTGGGAAAAGTGAAACCATGGTTCAGAGAACAAGCAAATGAGTCAACAGAAGGGACACTGAGGGACAAGAGGAAGGTTTGCACAGGAACTGAGGCAGGGGAGTGGCAGCAAGTAACTTTGGAGGACTTGGGGTTCCTCTGGGGGGCATGGGAGGGTCTCTCTGAGGAGGTAACCTTTGGGTTGAAACCTGGGGAGTAAGGAAATGGCCCTGTGAAGGCCAAGAGGTAGGGCAAGGGCAGCAGCAGCCCTGTAGCTGGAGTGCACTGGTATATGCAAGGAACAGAGAGGGCAGGGAGTGGGCAGGTAGATGGCAGGGCAGAATAGGCATTTTTTCCAAGAGAGAAGAGAGTACAAAGGGTTTAATTAAGGGTGAGGCATGACTGAGGGTCAGAAGAGGGTCCTTGAGAGCTGGGTTGGATGTTCTTGGGGCAGTGGGAGGAGGGTCTTGGGATGGTGGGTGTAGGTCTTGAGGTGGTGGGTGGAAGCTTCAGCAGAGGGTGAAGGGTCTTGGGTGGTGGGTACAGGGTCTTGGTGCAGTGGGTGGAGGGTCTTGGGCATGGGCGGAAGGGCTTGGGGTAGTTGATGAAGGCCTGGGCAGTGGGTGGAGGGTCCTGGACCCCCTCTTCGGCCAGCCCTGTGCAAGCCCATCCTCCGCCCTTGCCTCCACCATCCCTTCCCGTTCTCCTGTGTGTCTGGCTGAGCCACCCCTCCCTGCTGAAGGTGCTCCCATGGCTTCATGGGCCCTGGACACGGGGAGGGTGCTGCGGGGAGGAAAGGGTGTGTCCTGATGAAGATGCGTTTGTGGGGGTTAATGAAGTGAGTCCTCCGTGACAAGCCCAAGTCTTCTGAGCAGGAGTTTTCTGGGAAGGTCACTCTCCTCCAGATAGAAAAACCAGGTGCTTTTGGCAGATGGTGGGGTGGGAGGTGCCGGGGCAGGCGGCCGGATGGCGGGAGGGCTGTGGCACCTGTGTCTGCAGGGCCGGCTCTCTGAGGCTTGTCACCATCAGCATCACTCCATCTTCATCTGCTGCAGGTGTCATCAAGGCACCCTGGGATGCAGGGGAGGTGAGCAGGGGCCATGCTCCTTCAAGACGTGCCACGGCGGGACCGGCAACCGTTCAGGGTGGCTGAGCTGCCCCCACCCTGAGGACACAGTTCCCCATGGGCCACAGGACCCTCAGGGCGAGGAGGCCAGTTTAGCAAATACCCACATGGGACACCCAGTTCAACAAGAATTTCAGGCACAGCTAGTGCTGCTTTAGCAGCAGTATGTCCCGCACGATATTTGGGATACACTTATACTGGAGACTATTTGCCACCTAGCTGAGGTTCATGTGTAACCGGACGTCGCAGGTGGCAGTGGCAGGGGTGGAGTACAGCTGCTGGTCTGTCCCTGGGGGCCTGTTTCGAGCCGCCCACTGCAGCTTTGCGCTGAATGCAGCCCACTGGCCTTCAGGCTCCACACACCCCCGAGGCCCGGCTGAGCTGCACCCACTCCTCAGGCCTCCTGGCTCTGTTCACCCCAAGCGCCAACCCCAGCCCAGGAGCCGAGCTCAGGCTTCCCCATGGCTCTGTGACTTAGGGCAGCCACCAGCATGGGGCAGTGGCAGTGAATGTGCTCTCAGGGCCGCGGGAGGACTGAGTGTGATAATTCCCCGAGTGCAGTGCCTGGTAAATGGTGAACTTCTGTGGGGGTCCCAGGCATACCCCAGAATCCAGGATGGGCCCTGTTCACAGGGGTGCCCCATAATTGTCTGTTAAAAGGACGGAAAACGAACAGCAGACAATGACAACCAGTGTCAGCAATTACTATCCTCGTGTGGTTCTGGGTGGTAGACTACGTTCCCCACCCCCTCCACCTACCTTTTTATTCATAAATAAAGACACCGGAGCACGCCCTCCTGCCCCAAATGCAGGAAGCACTTGGGGAGACAGAGGTGCCACTGACAGGCAGGAGCCCCATATGCTCAGGCCCCAGCTGCCCCCTCCTCCTCCTGCACAGCCTTCTCTGGACCTGCACTTTCTTGCTGGGGACGAGGGGCCCTGAAGACGCCCTGAAGTTCATACTCCACAGACACCAAACAGAAGCGCTCTTTCAGGTGGCTGAGGGCAGCGTGGCTCTGCTGCGGCTGGGGGCCTGTGGGTGGCCACTGAGGGGCTGGAGGGCAGTTCTGAAGAGAGAAGGGTATAGGGGACAGTGGAAGACAAGGGGGCAGGAGGTGGTTGCACTGAGCGGAGTGAACTTCATGGAATGCTGGGTGAGAACTAGCTTGGGGCAGCTAGGACATCCCCCACTTGCCCAGTCTCTGTCCTGCCCGCCACGGCTCTCTGATCTCCCCTTCACCCCAGAAACACAGGAGTCTTTGTCCCAGGGCGGGGCTCCTCCTTGACTGCGGGACCTTGGTACCAAGCCAGGGCTAAGCTCATCCTTTTAAAGAGGCTGTTGGAAGAGCAGAACAGTGACCTTTACCTCCCAGGGGCCATCAGTCAGCTCAGGGGACAGGACGGAGCCAGAGGGTGGCACTCACTGGTGAATTTACATTCCCATGGGACGCCGATGCCAACTTCCATGCCTCGGGTCAGCCTGTGCCTGCTCCATCCCGCTGAGTGACCCTGCTCATGGCCTGTCCTGGACTGATGACACTTGTCTCTCTAGGTAAGGGTCCCAGGATGGCGATGACACAACTCCCCAGCCCCCAGCCCCAAAGCCACATTGCCTGAGGTCACCTGTGAGGACACAGGCTTTGCTCTTAGAGATTCAGAGTCCTTGCACCCAGGCCATGCCCTCCTGGGTTACGGCCAACTACTGCCCACACACCCCCGCTTTAGCCCCCCCATATCTCTCTGGACTGCCTCCTGGTCTTGGCCCAGCTGTTCTCTCTGCTGTTCCCCATGGTACCCCTCGAGTGGAGTTCTGCAGATTCTGCACAGGGATGGAGAGGCGCCCATTTGCATGTCCAGTGTGGGAACCCCAGCCACATGTGGTCACTGAGTGGTTGTGGCGTGGCTGGCCTGAGAGGCTCAGGATGTTTAGTTCCACTCAGTACTCATTAATGTAGGGTGAAATGACCACCCCTGTGGGTGGCTGTGCCCCAGGCAGCTCGGTGCCAGCTCTTGATGGCCGCCTCCCTCTCATCCTTTTCTTGAAGGACACCCCAGTATGACAGGAACTCCAAGAAAAGCGCTGCTAACCTGTAATGGGCTAATTCCCTCCCCAGTCCACGTCCACCCCAAAGCTCAGCAGGTAGCCGTATTTGGAAATCAGTTAAGGATTGAGATGAGTCCATCTGGGATTGGGAGGCCTAAAGCCCAACCATGTGTGTCCTTATAGGAAGAGGAGGGACACATGGATACCTAGGAAAGAAAGCAGACACATGGATACCTAGGAAAGAAGGCGGCCACGTGGAGACGGAGGCAGAAATAGGAGGGCCGCAGCCACAAGCCCAGAAGAGCTGGAGACCCCAGAAGCTGGAAGAGGCCAGTACCTCTTTCCTTATCTGCTAGAGTGAGCATGGCCTGGCCAGTGCGGGGCTTGGACTTACAGCCCCCAGAACTGTGAGGGTGCCAATCTCTGCTGTTTACGCTGCCCAAGTGGTGGTGATTTGTTACGGCTGCCCCAGAAATCAAGTTCAGTGGCGTTCCCAGGGACAGGGACAGGGTGGGAAGGGCCTTGAGAGGCTTCCTGGACTACCCTCACCCCAGGTCTCCATGGCTCATGGTTCTGTCTTATTTTTTTGACAGTATGTGCCACTTGCTGAAAGTATCTATTTGCTTGGTGAACTCTTCCTTGTCTGGTCCTCCCCCAAAGTCAGCTCCTCATGTGGCCTGCCCTGCCCACTCCCATCTCCTGAGTGCCTGAGGCACATAGTAGGTCGTCAAAGTTTTTGATCAAATAAAGGAACAAATGAATCAGCTGAGTGCTATCAGTGATTCTCCAGACAAGTTAGATGGGTGAGGTGCAACTTTCAGGAAAAATGGGAGCTGGTCATTAGTCCTAAAGCACAGAAAAATCTGATCCGGCCCCAAAGCTCAGAGGGCCACCTCCTCCTGGAAGCCTGCCCTGATTTCTCCACAGTTAGTGCTCATCTCACTTGCCCCCAATGACACTTTGCGCTTGCCAATAACCCACCACAAAATATCCGTTTCAGTGTCCGACCCCCTCCCCAACTGGAGTCAGATGGAGGGAAGGAGCCCATCGCACCTGGCTCCACACCCCCACACCTAGCCCTGTGCCTCTGTCCACAGCTGCATTTGCTCCCATTCAGGGCTGTTCTTCCAGGGGTCAGCCTCAATTCTGGACATTAGGCTGAAGTTCCTGGTAGCAGCGGCTACTGTGCTCTCTATGGGAGAAGTGGAGTTCAGCTTCCTTGCAAGGCGATGGGGCGAGAACTAGGCGCTTCTCAGTAGAGGCTCTCAGAGTCTCAGACTGACACTCAAGGCATCCGGTGTCCCCTCGGCTCTCCACTCTGCCAGGGTCACCAGAAGGGGGGAGGGGACCTGAGGAGGGTAGACCCACCTCCATCTTAATGGCTTTGGTTCTGCGCAGTGACAGTTCACCCAAGGCCACGACTGGATCCGGCAGCTCTGGCTCACCATGGGGTCCCCATAGACTGCAGGCCGAGGTCAAGATGCCCTCAGGACAAGAAGCTCAGGGCCCCCAAGACAGCACAAGCCATCAGGAGGCAGCCACTGTGGCCCCACAAACCAGCCCCCTGTGCAGCCACCACCGTTTGCTCTCAGCACTGCGGCGGCTCTCTCTTTCCTGGGAGCTGAACACCTCCTGGGGGATTGTGTCTGGAAATTGCAGACTACAATCCATTGCAGTGGCTGAGCTGTCCATTGCAGTGGCCGAGCAAAGAGGCTGCCAGATGGGTGGGAGAAGTCAGGACATCGCCTGCCTGGGGCCGTGGGGGCCAGAGGCATGGCCTGGGGCTGCAGCCAGGGATGGGTGGGGAACCCTCTGGAGCGACATGCCCAAACATGGGGCTCCTCTGTCCTTGGGGAACAGGTCTCCCAGTGGCAGCAGCACTGAGGATGGGCAGACAAGGCCAGCACAGGATGGATGGCATGGGCGTGACACGGGTGTGGCCTCAGGAGGCCACAGCGAGGGGCCAGAGAGGCAGGGGTCATGGCCTGGCCCAGGTGAGTGGTCAGTAGGTTCAGCTGCAAACATCACTGGCCCCAGTGGAACGGGCCCTGCTTCCTAGGAGAGGGACATGCACGAGGTTGGGGCCCCACACAGATGCCAGGGCCAGTCCTGTGAGCTCGGATTTCTGGTGGGACGGGGTGGGGGGAGGCTGTGCACAGCTCCAAGGCTGGGAGGGCCGCAGGGCCCATTGGAGACTCCTGAGGCCTGTCCCTGCTCTCTGGAGCCCAGACATCTTGCCTCCCACACATCTCAGCAGGGGCCTGAGGTGGAGCCTCCCCCAGGCAACTGCTTAGGGAATTAGCCAGAGTGGTGGAGGGCAGTGCTTGAGAACCTGCTTGGCTGAGTCTTTCCCCCCAGCCTCTGGCAGGGCACCAGTGCCTGCGGCCTGCTCACTGGAGTCTCTGAGGGGCACCCCCCCAGGCACCCATGTCCTGTGGGGCCACGGGCTTGGGGGAAACCCAGCCAGGGCTGAAGCGAGCCCTTCCTGCATAGCCAGGCAGGGCACCCGCCCGCCTGCCTTGTGTCCCCGCCCCTTACCTCTCGGTCCAGGCCTGCTGCCACTGTGACTATGTCGCCCGTCTCGCTGTTGATGGTGAACATGTTCTGGGAAGGGCTCTGCGGGCTCTGCGTCAGGATGCGGTACCGCACCATCCCGTTGGCCGTGGTGCTGTCATCAGCGTCGTTGGCCGTCACCGTCATCACATAAGTGCCTGGAGGGACAGGGCACCACTGGAGCCTCTGCATGCTGTGCTGTCTGCTCCCACCCCCCAAGCCTAGGGTAGACATCACCAGTCCATCAAGGAGTGCTCAGTGGCCCAGGCACCCTACAACTGCTGTCCCCCATTAGGCCCTGCCCACACTGCTGAAGTCAGTATGAGGACATCTTCCATGGGTGGGAAGAAAGTAACGAACAATGCACAATGAGTTTTCAGTGAAAAATCTCTCCAAAAATAAAATGCAGACATATTTACACAAACAAGACAGAACTCATCTATCACAGGTGCGTAGGCTTCAGACAGAAGGAAAATGACCCCAGCGGATGGCTCAGAAATGCAGAAATGAGCGAGGAGCTATGAGGGAATATGGATCTAGCTACATACATATTGCTCATTTATTTATTTATAACATATGTAAAGCAATGATCTATAAAGGATAAGTATATGGGTACATCTCAAGAATATGACTTGTGGGGTTTTTCAACTGCTTAACAATAGCAAAAACAAACAAGCCCTTGCAGCCTCTGTCCTGGCCAGTGGACTGTGGCCTGGCTGAGGCTTCCTCACCCCTGCTGATCTTCATAAGGCCAGGCCCAGCCAAGTAAGGAAAACCAGGCTCAACCCACCCCTACACAGCAGAGCAGGGAAGGTCCCTGGAGAAGCCGCCAGCTTTCCACAGCGCACCCTGCTGCCCCAGCCCCATGGTCCCCCCACCATGCCCTTTTCACAAGCCAGCACGTGCATCTGAAATGAGTGCGTATCGAGTGGGAGGGCCTGTGTGCTGGGCTGGCAGAGGGGCGCCCTGTGCTTGTGAAAAGGGCATGATGGGGGGACAGTGGGGTACACAGAGAAGGAGGGCGGGGGGAAGCCCAAACACGCCCATGGCAGAAGGCATGGCCGCGCCCTGTCTGCTGCCCTCACTCTGAGGAGAGGCGGCCCTGGCTGGGTTTTACAGGAACCTTCACCCACTAGGGCTGCAGGGGCCTGCATGCTCCTATGGATGCCCGGCTTGTCCCTCTCGGGCCCCCATCATCGTCACTGCCTCTTTTTTTTTTTTTTTTTTTTTTTAATATTTTTATTGTCAAACCTTAACAAACAAACATTCTTGACAAGCATTCCAGTATGGTGTACATCAATGGCTCACAATATCATCACATAGTTGAGTATTCATCACCATGATTATTTCTTTGAACATTTGCATCACTCCAGAAAAAAGAATAAAAAAGAAAAAAGAAAAACTCATACATACCATATCCCTTATTCCTCCCTCTCATTGACCACTACCACTCAGTTTTTTTCTACTCAATTTACTTTAATCTTTATTCCCATTATTTGTTTATTTTATTTTATTTTGCATGGGCATACACTAGGACTCGAACCTGGGTCTCCGGCATGGCAGGCAAGAACTCTGCCTGCTGAGCCACCATGGCCTGCCCTATTTGTTTACTTTTTATCCTTATTTTTTACTCATCTGTCCATACCGTAGATAAAAGGAGCATCAGATGCAAGGTTTTCACAATCACACAGTCACAGTGCAAAAGCTATATCATTATACAGTCATCTTCAAGAAACATGGCTATGGAACGCAGCTATGTGAACACAGCTCCATAGTTTCAGGTAGTTCCTTCCAGCCACTCCAGTACACCATAAACTAAAAAGGGGATATCTATATAATGTGTAAGAATAATCTCCAGGATAACCTCTTGATTCTGTTTGAAATCTCTCAGCAACTGACACTTTATTTTGTCTCATTTCTCTCTTCCCCCTTTTGGTTGAGAAGTTTTTCTCAATCCCCTGATGACAAGTCCTGGCTCATCCCAGGACTTCTGTTCCATATTGCCAGGGAGATTTATATGCCTGGGAATCATCTCCCACGTACTTGGGGAGGGGGGGTAGGGCAGAGATTTCACTTGTGTGTCAATTTAGAGAGAGAGAGAGGCCACATATGAGCAACAAAAGAGGTTCTCTGGGGGTGACTCTTAGGCCTAATTTTAAGTAGGCTTAGCCTATCCTTTGCTGGAATAAGTTTCATAGGGGTGAAGCCCAATATCGAGGGCTTGGCCTATTGATTTGGTTGCCCCACTACTTGTGAGAATATCAGAAATTCTCCAAATGGGGAAGTTGAATATTTCCCCCTTCTCCTCATTTCCCCAAGAGGACTTTGCAAATACTTTATTCACTGTCTGAATCACTCTGGGATTTATTGGGGCATCACACTAATCTGGGACAAACCAACAAAGTCTCATGCCCTATTCAAGATTCCATGTATCTATGGTGTTCAACTAAACTGACCATACAAGGTAAAATAGAATATACACTAGCCAAAATATAAATTCTGTATCAAATAAAAATTTATTCCTTTAGTCTCACACAGAATTTGAAGTTTTAAAATATGGATGACATTTGGCAGTGCAATGGTAGCTCAGTGGCAGAATTCCTATCTGCCATGCTGGAGACCTGGGTTCGATTCCTGGAGCCTGCCCATGCCAAATAATAATAATAATAATTATAAAATATGGATGATATCATCCTTTACCCAGTCTTTTGATACATCTTAGTCCTGTCCAGATCAGCTTCATTCGTATTTCTACTCAATGTCTGATCA
The DNA here is from genome assembly GCF_023851605.1 of Tamandua tetradactyla. Lineage (NCBI taxonomy): Eukaryota > Metazoa > Chordata > Mammalia > Pilosa > Myrmecophagidae > Tamandua > Tamandua tetradactyla. The sequence goes on along the minus strand of NC_135327.1, from coordinate 59,358,174 downwards.
CTTTTTCAACTTTAAATAGTTCCTGTATGGGGTACTGCACACTTTCACAGCTTCAGAGCTCTAACTCAGAGCCTCAGGTGTCACATAAATACCCAAAATTTCTGACCATGTTATATACAAACAGCTCAGTATCTGAGAATTTAGAACTAACAGTTACATCTCCTGAATATATGTGACTGCTGTAAGAGCTTACAATCTCAGACCATTTACAATATGCCCCAACCTGATGTCCCATGCTTTCAACTTTAGTTTAATGAATTTTTATATTATACTTAGTCCCTATGATTGAGGCATGATAATATTTGTCTTTTTGTTCTTGACATTTCATTCAACATACAGCTGTTAAGGTTCATTCACCTAGTTGCATGCTTCACGACTTTATTCCTTCTTGTGGCTGCTCAGTAGTACATTGTATGTATACACCATATGTATACACTGCAGTTCCCCCTTCCATTCCTCAGTCATTGTACCCTTAGGCCACCTCCATCCATTGTGAATCATGAACACTGCGCCAGAAACACCAGTGTGCAAATGTCCATTCCTGTCCCCACACTCAGCTCCTCCAGGTATGTACTGTGCAACAGGGTTTCAGGATCATATGGAAAACCCCACCTCTAGCCTCCTGTGGAGCCACCACTCTGCCCTCCAAGTGGCTGCACCTCTCAGTTTTCCTGTTGACAGCAAACAGGTACATCTTTTTCTCCACATTTTCTCTAGCACTTGTTTCTCTCTGTTCACTTTTTAACAGTTTTATTCTCACGTCATACAATCCAGCCTAAGTATACTGGCATGCCTTTACTACCATACTTTATCTGAAGACATTTCCTTTCCTTCCACAAAGAATACATAACCCTTTCCCAATCCCCCCTGCCTATTGACATTTAGTTTTGGCATAATGCCTTTGTTACATTCATTGGAAGCATATTACAATGTTACTGTTGACTATAGATCTTAGCTTGCATTGATTGTAGTTTTTCATGTATTTCATCTACATTCCTTTGTTCTTCCTCATGCAAAAACATTTTTTAATTTGTACATTTAATCATCATCATTGTCCACTCTAGGCATTCCTAAATTATACCATCTCAGTCTTCATCGTCTACCTTTCTTTCTGGTTTCATATGTGCCCCCAGCCCTTCTTCCTTTATCATTCTCACATTCAGCTTCATTCAGGGTACTTATATTACTGTGCTACATTCAGGTAGTATTGTGCTATCCATCTCTGAATTTTTACAATTAGTTCTGTTGCACAATCTATATTCTTCCAGCGCCACTTACTCAATCTCTATTTCTCTCTCCTGATACTCCTGTGTTCTTAACTAAAATTTCCCAAGTTCACTGTGCATTATCGTTAGTTCATATCAATCAGACCATGCAGTATTTGTCCTTTTGTTTCTGGCTAATTTCACTCAGCATAATTTTTTAAAGATCCATTCATGTTGTTACATGCTTTATGACTTTATTCTGTCTTAGAGGTGCGTAATATTCCATTATATGTTAATGGCACAGTTTGTTTAGCCACTCCTCCGTTGATGGACATTTGGGCTGTTTCCATCTCTTGGCAATTTGTAAATAAAGCTGCTATAAACATTGGTGTGCAAATGTCTGTTTGCCCTCATGTCCTCTGAATAGATACCTAGCAATGGTATTGCCAGGTCATATGGCAATTCTATATTCCTGAGGAGCCGCCAAACTGCCTTCCACAGTGGTTATACCATTTCGCATTCCCAGCAACAGTGGATCAGTGGCATCACTGCCTCTTATCGATTCCTTCCTGCACTGCGATAAGTGCTCATCACAGATCCACTCATGATGTCCTGGAACAACCCCACGGCCGCCTGTCTTATATGAGAAGAAGGCTGAGCAGGGCACACACAGCTGCCAGGCAGCAGCTCAGCACTCCTCTCTGGCTGGGGGAGGTGGAAGGTAGGTCCAGACTGTGCCCACCATCCCAGGCAATGCCCTCACCACCATGAGGATGTCCCATCCACTTGGAATGAGAGCCACATGGTCAAATTCAACATCTACCCTGGTCCAGCACCTCAGGGAAAAATCAAATCAGCCACATGGCAAGGAAACCCCACCCCACCCAGAGATTCTCTGCACTAAGGGCTCAGATAACTTGAGCCATTACGTGTGCCCTCCACCACCCAGTCAGCATCAGCCGTCACTCACGATGGAACGGATGGATGGCATTAAAGCTGGTCAAGTGTGAAGAGCAGAAGAAGGAAGAGGAGGAGGAAAAGGAGGAGGAGGAGGAGGAGGAGGAGGAGGAGGAGGAGGAGGAGGAGGAGGAGGAGGAGATCAGTAAGGAAATAGAAGAATTGAAAAATACTAAAAACCAATTTGACCTAACATATAAATAGAACACTTCACCCAATGGCGGCAAAATACACATTCTTCTCGCATGCATGTGGATCATTTTTCAGGCTAGACCTTATGGTAGGTCGCAAAACAAGTCTCAACAGATTTAAAAATACCAAAAATCACACAATGTATTTTCTTCAACCATGATGGAATGAAGCTAGAGATCAATAACAGAGGGAGAAATGGAAAATTCACAAATATGTGGAAATTAAACAATATATTCTTTTTTTTTCAACTTTTTTCTTGGTTTCGGCAGGCTCCGGGAATCGACCTGGGTCTCCAGTATGACAGGTGAGAACTCAGCCATGAGCCACCAATACACAGCCCTTAATATATTTTTTATTGTGAAATATGATATATATACAAAAAAAAAAACAATTTTCAAAGTACACTTCAACAAGCAGCTATAGAACAGATTTCAGAGTTTGGTATGAGTTACAGTTCTACAGTTTCAGATTTTTCTTCAAATTGCTCCAAAACACTGGAGGCTAAAAGAAATATCAATATAGTGATTCAGCAGTAATACTCATCTGTTAAATTCTATTTTCTCTGTTATAACTCTATCTAATTCTTTGCTCCTTCTCCAACTCTATAAGAATCTTTGGGCTATGCCCTTTCTAACTTTTCCAAGTTGAAAGGGTGTCAACAATATAGGATAGGTGGACAGAATTAGCTAATAATCTTGGATAGACTGGTCCCTCTGGGTTTCAGGGTTTATCTGGCCTAGGAACCATCTGCAAGCAACGGGTTTCAGGAAATCAACTTAGCACATGAAACTTTTATAGAGTCTCAGTTAGAGCCCTAGGTGTTCTTTAGGGTTAAAAGGAATGGTTTTGGTTAGGGTTTGGCAAACCGTGGCAATCAGTAATATCTAGCTGTGGCCTGCTTAAGAGTAGGCTCCAAAATAGTCTGTCAACTCTATTTGAACTCTTTCAGCCACTGATACCTTGTTATGTTTCTTTTCCCCCTTTTGGTCAGTACAGCATTGTCGATCCCACTGTGCCAGGGCCAGGTTCATCCCTAGGAGTCATTTCCTATGCTGCCAAGGAGATTCACACCCTTGGACATCATGTCCCACGTAGGGGGGAACAATGTACTCTTAAACAACCAATGGGTCAAAGAATAAATCACAAGGAAAGTTAAGAAATTCATTGAGGTGAATAAAAATAAAAACACAACATATCAAAACTTATGGTATGCGGCAAAGGCAGGGCTGAAAGGGAAATTTATAGCTCTAAATGACTACATTATAAAAAGAAAGATATCAAATCAGAAATCTAACTCCACAACTGAAGGAATTATAAAAAGGAGAGCAAATTAATCCCAAGGTGAGCAAAAGGAAGGAAACAACAAAGATAGATCAGAGGCAAACGAAATAGAGAATAAAAACAATACAAAGAATCAAGAAAACCAAAAGTTGGTTTTTGAAAAGATAAATAAAATTGAGAAACATTTAGCTAGCTGGATAAAGCAAAAAAGAGAGGATGCAAATAACTAAAATCAGGGGCACATTACCATCAAACCCATAGAAATAAAAAGGACTATAAGAGAATATTGTGAGTAACTATATGCCAACAAATTAGATGACCTAGATGAAATGGACAAATTCCTAGAAACAAACAGACTGTCTACATTGACTCAAGAAGAAACAGAAGATCTTAAGAAAGCAATTACTAGTAAAGAGATTCAATCACTAATCAAAACCCCTAACAAAGATAAGCCCAGGACCAGAAGGCATTACAGGGGATTCTACTGAATGTTCCAAGGATTATTAACACCAATCCAGCTCAAACCCTTCAAAAAAGTGGAAGAGGAAGGAATACCCCTGAATTCATTCTATGAGCCAACCTTACCCCCATATAAAAGCCAGATGAAGAACAGAAAATTAAAGACCAGTATGTCTTATGAATATAGATTCAAAAATCTTTAACAAAATACTATCAAACTGAATCCAACAGCACATTAAAAGAATTATACACCATGACCAAGTGCAATTTATCCTTGCATGCAAGGGGGCTTCAACATAAGAAAATCAATACATTTAATACACCAGAGTAACCGAAAGAAGGAAAGAAACTACATGATCATCTTGATTGATGTAGAAAAGACTTAAAGCACCACTTCTTTTTTATTTTTTTATTAATTAAAAAAAGAATTAACAAAACAATTAGAAATCATTCCAATCTACATGTACAATCAGTAATTCTTGATAACATCACATAGTTGCATATTCATCATTTCTTAGTACATTTGCATCGATTTAGAAAAAGAAATAAAAAGACAACAGAATAAGAATTAAAACAATAATAGAAAGAAAAAAAACAAAAAAAACAAAAACAAAAAACCTATACCTCACATGCAGCTTCATTCAGTGTTTTAACATAATTGCATTACAATTGGGTAGTATTGTGCTGTCCATTTCTGAGTTTTTATATCCAGTCCCGTTGTACAGTCTGTATCCCTTCATCTCCAATTATCCCTTCTCTTTTTTTTTTTTTTTTTAATTAACGGAAAAAAAGAAATTAACCCAACATTTAGAGATCATACCATTCTACACATGCAATCATTAATTCTTAACATCATCACATAGATGCATGATCATCATTTCTTAGTACATTTGCATTGGTTTAGAAGAACTAGCAACATAACCGAAAAAGATATAGAATGTTAATATAGAGAAAAAAATAAAAGTAATAATAGTAAAATCAAAACAAAACAACACAAAACAAAACAAAAACCTATAGCTCAGATGCAGCTTCATTCAGTGTTTTAACATGATTACTTTACAATTAGGTATTATTGTGCTGTCCATTTTTGAGTTTTTGTATCTAGTCCTGTTGCACAGTCTGTATCCCTTCAGCTTCAATTACCCATTGTCTTACCCTGTTTCTAACTCCTGCTGAACTCTGTTACCAATGACATATTTCAAGTTTATTCTCGAATGTCCGTTCACATCAGTGGGACCATACAGTATTTGTCCTTTAGTTTTTGGCTGGATTCACTCAGCATAATATTCTCTAGGTCCATCCATGTTATTACATGGTTCATAAGTTTATCTTGTCTTAAAGCTGCATAATATTCCATCGTATGTATATACCACAGTTTGTTTAGCCACTCTTCTGTTGATGGAGATTTTGGCTGTTTCCATCTCTTTGCAATTGTAAATAATGCTGCTATAAACATTGGTGTGCAAATGTCCGTCTGTGTCTTTGCCCTTAAGTCCTTTGAGTAGATACCTAGCAATGGTATTGCTGGGTCATATGGCAGTTCTATATTCAGCTTTTTGAGGAACCGCCAAACTGCCTTCCACAGTGGTTGCACCCTTTGACATTCCCACCAACAGTGGATAAGTGTGCCTCTTTCTCCGCATCCTCTCCAGCACTTGTCATTTTCTGTTTTGTTGATAATGGCCATTCTGGTGGGTGTGAGATGATATCTCATTGTGGTTTTGATTTGCATTTCTCTAATGGCCAGGGACATTGAGCATCTCTTCATGTGCCTCTTGGCCATCCGTATTTCCTCTTCTGAGAGGTGTCTGTTCAAGTCTTTTTCCCATTTTGTAATTGGGTTGGCTGTCTTTTTGTTGTTGAGATGAACAATCTCTTTATAAATTCTGGATACTAGACCTTTATCTGATATATCATTTCCAAATATTGTCTCCCATTGTGAAGGCTGTCTTTCTACTTTCTTGATGAAGTTCTTTGATGCACAAAAGTGTTTAATTTTGAGGAGTTCCCATTTATTTATTTCCTTCTTCAGTGCTCTTGCTTTAGGTTTAAGGTCCATAAAACCGCCTCCAGTTGTAAGATCCATAAGATATCTCCCAACATTTTCCTCTAACTGTTTTATGGTCTTAGACCTAATGTTTAGATCTTTGATCCATTTTGAGTTAACTTTTGTATAGGGTGTGAGAGATGGGTCTTCTTTCATTCTTTTGCATATGGATATCCAGTTCTCTAGGCACCATTTATTGAAGAGACTGCTCTGTCCCAGGTGAGTTGGCTTGACTGCCTTATCAAAGATCAAATGTCCATAGATGAGAGGGTCTATATCTGAGCACTCTATTCGATTCCATTGGTCGATACATCTATCTTTATGCCAATACCATGCTGTTTTGACCACTGTGGCTTCATAATATGCCTTAAAGTCAGGCAGCGCGAGACCTCCAGCTTCGTTTTTTTTCCTCAAGATGTTTTTAGCAATTCGGGGCACCCTGCCTTCCAGATAAATTTGCTTATTGGTTTTTCTATTTCTGAAAAATAAGTTGTTGGGATTTTGATTGGCATTGCATTGAATCTGTAAATCAATTTAGGTAGGACTGACATCTTAACTATATTTAGTCTTCCAATCCATGAACACGGTATGCCCTTCCATCTATTTAGGTCTTCTGTGATTTCTTTTAGCAGTTTTTTGTAGTTTTCTTTATATAGGTTTTTTGTCTCTTTAGTTAAATTTATTCCTAGGTATTTTATTCTTTTAGTTGCAATTGTAAATGGGATTCGTTTCTTGATTTCCCCCTCAGCTTGTTCATTACTAGTGTATAGAAATGTTACAGATTTTTGAATGTTGATCTTGTAACCTGCTACTTTGCTGTACTCATTTATTAGCTCTAGTAGTTTTGTTGTGGATTTTTCCGGGTTTTCGACGTATAGTATCATATCGTCTGCAAACAGTGATAGTTTTACTTCTTCCTTTCCAATTTTGATGCCTTGTATTTCTTTTTCTTGTCTAATTGCTCTGGCTAGAACCTCCAACACAATGTTGAATAATAGTGGTGATAGTGGACATCCTTGTCTTGTTCCTGATCTTAGGGGGAAAGTTTTCAATTTTTCCCCATTGAGGATGATATTAGCTGTGGGTTTTTCATATATTCCCTCTATCATTTTAAGGAAGTTCCCTTGTATTCCTATCTTTTGAAGTGTTTTCAACAGGAAAGGATGTTGAATCTTGTCGAATGCCTTCTCTGCATCAATTGAGATGATCATGTGATTTTTCTGCTTTGATTTGTTGATATGGTGTATTACATTAATTGATTTTCTTATGTTGAACCATCCTTGCATACCTGGGATGAATCCTACTTGGTCATGATGTATAATTCTTTTAATGTGCTGTTGGATACGATTTGCTAGAATTTTATTGAGGATTTTTGCATCTGTATTCATTAGAGAGATTGGTCTGTAGTTTTCTTTTTTTGTAATATCTTTGCCTGGTTTTGGTATGAGGGTGATGTTGGCTTCATAGAATGAATTAGGTAGTTTTCCCTCCACTTCGATTTTTTTGAAGAGTTTGAAGAGAATTGGTACTAATTCTTTCTGGAACGTTTGGTAGAATTCACATGTGAAGCCATCTGGTCCTGGACTTTTCTTTTTAGGAAGCTTTTGAATGACTAATTCAATTTCTTTACTTGTGATTGGTTTGTTGAGGTCATCTATGTCTTCTTGAGTCAAAGTTGGTTGTTCATGTCTTTCCAGGAACCCGTCCATTTCCTCTAAATTGTTGCATTTATTAGCGTAAAGTTGTTCATAGTATCCTGTTATTACCTCCTTTATTTCTGTGAGGTCAGTAGTTATGTCTCCTCTTCCATTTCTGATCTTATTTATTTGCATCCTCTCTCTTCTTCTTTTTGTCAATCTTGATAAGGGCCCATCAATCTTATTGATTTTCTCATAGAACCAACTTCTGGCCTTATTGATATTCTCTATTGTTTTCATGTTTTCAATTTCATTTATTTGTGCTCTAATCTTTGTTATTTCTTTCCTTTTGCTTGCTTTGGGGTTAGCTTGCTGTTCTTTCTCCAGTTCTTCCAAATGGATAGTTAATTCCTGCATTTTTGCCTTTTCTTCTTTTCTGATATAGGCATTTAGAGCAATAAATTTCCCTCTTAGCACTGCCTTTGCTGCGTCCCATAAGTTTTGATATGTTGTGTTTTCATTTTCATTCGCCTCGAGGTATTTGCTAATTTCCCTTGCAATTTCTTCTTTGACCCAGTCATTGTTTAGGAGTGTGTTGTTGAGCCTCCACGTATTTGTGAATTTTCTGGCACTCTGCCTATTATTGATTTCCAACATCATTCCTTTATGGTCCGAGAAAGTGTTGTGTAAGATTTCAATCTTTTTAAATTTGTTAAGACTTGCTTTGTGACCCAGCATATGGTCTATCTTTGAGAATGATCCATGAGCACTTGAGAAAAAGGTGTATCCTGCTGTTGTGGGATGTAATGTCCTATAAATGTCTATTAAGCCTAGTTCATTTATAGTAATATTCAGATTCTCTATTTCTTTATTGATCCTCTGTCTAGATGTTCTGTCCCTTGATGAGAGTGGTGAGTTGAAGTCTCCAACTATTATGGTATATGAGTCTATTTCCCTTTTCAATGTTTGCAGTATATTCCTCACGTATTTTGGGGCATTCTGATTCGGTGCGTAAATATTTATGATTGTTATGTCTTCTTGTTTAATTGTTCCTTTTATTAGTATATTGTGTCCTTCTTTGTCTCTTTTAACTGTTTTACATTTGAAGTCTAATTTGTTGGATATTAGTATAGCCACTCCTGCTATTTTCTGGTTGTTATTTGCATGAAATATCTTTTCCCAACCTTTCACTTTCAACCTATGTTTATCTTTGGGTCTAAGATGTGTTTCCTGTAGACAGCATATAGAAGGATCCTGTTTTTTAATCCATTCTGCCAATCTATGTCTTTTGATTGGGGAATTCAGTCCATTGACATTTAGTGTTATTACTGTTTGGATAATATTTTCCTCTAACATTTTGCCTTTTGTATTATATATATCATATCTGATTTTCCTTCTTTCTACACTCTTTTCCATATCTCTCTCTTCTGTCTTTTTGTATCTGACTCTAGTGCTCCCTTTAGTATTTCTTGCAGAGCTGGTCTCTTGGTCACAAATTCTTTCAGTGACTTTTTGTCTGAGAATGTTTTAATTTCTCCCTCATTTTTGAAGGATAATTTTGCTGGATATAGGAGTCTTGGTTGGCAGTTTTTCTCTTTTAGTATTTTAAATATATCATCCCACTGTCTTCTAGCTTCCATGGTTTCTGCTGAGAAATCTACACAAAATCTTATTGGGTTTCCCTTGTATGTAATGGATTGTTTTTCTCTTGCTGCTTTCAAGATCTTCTCTTTCTCTTTGACCTCTGACATTCTAACTAGTAAGTGTCTTGGAGAACGCCTATTTGGGTCTAATCTCTTTGGGGTGCGCTGCACTTCTTGGATCTGTAATTTTAGGTCTTTCATAAGAGTTGGGAAATTTTCAGTGATAATTTCTTCCATTAGTTTTTCTCCTCCTTTTCCCTTCTCTTCTCCTTCTGGGACACCCACAACACGTATATTTGTGCGGTTCATATTGTCCTTGAGTTCCCTGATACCCTGTTCAAATTTTTCCATTCTTTTCCCTATAGTTTCTGTTTCTTTTTGGAATTCAGATGTTCCATCCTCCAAATCACTAATTCTATCTTCTGTCTCTTTAAATCTATCATTGTAGCTATCCATTATTTTTTCTATGTTTGCTACTTTATCCTTCACTTCCATAAGTTCTGCGATTTGTTTTTTCAGTTTTTCTATTTCTTCTTTATGTTCAGCCCATGTCCTCTTCATGTCCTCCCTCAATTTATCGATTTCATTTTTGAAGAGGTTTTCCATTTCTGTTCGTATATTCAGCATTAGTTGTCTCAGCTCTTGTGTCTCATTTGAGCTATTGGTTTGTTCCTTTGACTGAGCCATATTCTCAATCTTTTGAGCGTGGACAGTTATCTTCTGCTGCTGGCGTCTGGGCATTTATTCAGATTTCTCTTGGTGTTGGACCCAGCAAGGTTGTAATATTTTTCTGTGAAATCTCTGGGTTCTGTTTTTCTTATCCTGCCCAGTAGGTGGCGCTCGTGGCACCCGTTTGTCTGCGGGTCCCACCAGTAAAAGGTGCTGTGGGACCTTAAACTTTGGAAAACTCTCGCCGTCCTGGGGGTTCGCTAGCCGAAGCGGCTTGAGCCGGCCGGGGTCCGAACGCAGGGAGGGTTGCTGGTCGCCGCAGCCAGGGAAAGAGCCCGTCCGAATTTCCTAGTCGGCCCTGGGCAACAAGCGTGGCGGGAGGGCGCCAGCGGCAGCAGCCTGCCCGGGAGAGTGCACGTTCCCTGGGAGTCACGGGTTTGGAAGGGGCCTCCCCCACCCGTCACCGTTCTCCGCGGCCTGGGGGTTTCCGATCCAATTCTCTCAGTTGGTCCGGGGGCTGTGCGTGGTGTGGGCGCCAGCCGTCTTTGTTTCAGGGGACCGCCTCTCCAATTCTCCCAGCCGGCCCGGGAAGGGGGAAGGGAGTAACTCCGGCCGCTTGCCACCCTGCCCGGTAAGGCCCGCGCGCCTCGACGATCTCACCCGAGCTGCTTCTCTCAGCCAGCCAGCCGTTCCAGGATGGGGTACGCTGTCTTTTTTATCTCTGTTGTGGCTTTGGGCGCTTTCTGTATCGTTTCTATTCCCCTAGTAGGTGTCCTGGAGAAGAAACTAAGATCCGCGCGTCTTACTAAGCCGCCATCTTCCAGCAAAGCACCACTTCTTGATAAAAACAACAACAACAACAAAAAGCTCAGGAAACTAGGAACAGAAGGAAACTTCCTTAATATGAAAAAGGGCATATACCAAAGTCCCACAGCTAACATCATACTCAATGGTGAAAGACTGTAAGCTTTCCTTCTAAGACTGGGAACAAGACAAGCATTATCCACTATCATCACCGCTGTTCAAGACTGTATTAGAAGTTCTAGATGGAGCATTTAGACAAGAAAAAGAAATGAACAGCATCCAAATTGGAAAGGAAGATGTAAAACTTTCCCAATATTCTAAATTCAGAAAATCTTGAAAAAGCCACAACAAAGCAATTAGAACTAATAAATGAATTCAGTAAAGGGGTGGGGTACAAGATCAACACTCAAAAATCAGTAGAGTTTCTAACACATTAGCAATAAATAATCAGAATAAGAAATCACAAAACAACATTCAGCTTACAATAGCTTCTAGAAGAATCATATATCTTGCAATAAATCTATCCAAGAACATAAAGGACTCTTATACAGAAAACTGCAAAACATTATTAAAATTAACCACAGGAGACCTAAATAAAAAGAAGGACATTCCATGTTCATTGATTGGAAGACTGATTATTGTTAAAATATCAATCCTACCCAAAGTGATTTACAGACTTACTGGAAAAATGGAAACACCAATCATCAAATTTATATGGAAGGATAAGGGGCCCCGAATAGTCAAAGCCACCTAGAAAAAGAAAAATGAAGTTGGAGGAATCCTACTATTCAATCTTGAAACTTATTTCAAAGCCACAGTAATCAAAACAGCATGATACAGGCATAAGGACAGTATAGACCAACAGAATCAAACTGAGAGCTCAGAAATCAATTTTCACATTTATAGCCAATTGCCTTTTTTTTTTTTTTTCCTCAATCGACTTTTGACAACACTCACATGTCCACTCAATTGGGAAAGAACAGTGTCTTTAACAAATGGTGCTGAGAAAACTGGATGCCTATATGCAAAAGAATGAAGATCTACCTCTACCTCATACCACAAACAATGAATCAACTCAAAATGGAGGAAAGACCTAAACACAAGAACCAGAACTATAAAACTCCTAGAAGGGCTCTTCCTCTTTCTCCACCGGCGCTCCCGCCGCCATCCAGCCCTCCTCTTCCTCTTTCTCCGCCGGCGCTCCCGCCGCCATCTAGTCCTCCTCTTCCCCCTTCTCCGCCGGAGCTCCCGCCGCCATCCAGCACTCCTCTTCCTCTTTCTCCGCCGGCGCTCCCGCCGCCATCTAGCCCTTCTCTTCCTCTTTCTCCGCCGGCGGCGCTCCCGCCGCCATCTTGCCCTTCTCTTTCCCCTTCTGCTCCGGCGGCGCTCCATCCGCCATCTTATCCTTCCCTTTCTCCTCCTACTCCAGCGGCTCTCCAACCACCACTGTGCCCTCTTCCGCCTTCACCGGCTCCTCCGCCACCGTCCTCGACAGCCTTGCTACCCTCACCTTTCCTCCTCCAGAACAGCTACTAGGGGAGTAGAAACGATACAGAACAGCTCCCAGAGACACCACAGAGATAAAAAAGACAGCGTACCCCATCCTGGAACGGCTGACTGTCTGGGAGAACCAGCTCCGGTGAGATCGCCGAGGGGCGTGGGCTTTTCCGGGTGGGACAGCAAGCGGCCGGAGTCCCTCCCTTCCTCCTTCCCGGGCCAGCTGGCAGAATTGGGCAGGTGGTCCTCGCAAGCCGCGGTGACTGGCGCCCCCACCACGCGAGGACCCCCGGACCAACTGAGAGAATTGGATCGGAAATCCTCAGACTGCGGAGAACGGTGACCAGGGGGGTCCCTTCCAAACACGTGACTCCCCGGTCCAGCTGGGAACGGTGCACTCTCCCGGGCTGCGGCGGCTGGCGCCCTCCCGCCACGCTTGGCGCCCCGGGCCGACTAGGAAATTCGGACGGGTGCTCTCCCGGGTTGCGGCGGCCGGCGACCCTCCCCGCGTTCAGACCCCCAGGCCGGCCGGCACTCTTCCAAGCCACTTTGGCTGGCGAACCTCCCCCACGGCAAGAGTTTTCCAAAGTTAAAGGACCCACAGCACCTTTTACCGGTGGAACCCACAGACAAACGTGTGCCACGAGCGCCACCTACTGGGCAGGATAAGAAAAACAGAACCCAGAGATTTCACAGAAAAATCTTTCAACATGTTGGGTCCAACTCCCAGGGAAATCTGACTAAATGCCCAGACACCAGCAGAAGATAACGGATCACGCTCAGAAAATTGAAAATATGGCCCAGTCAAAGGAACAAACCAATAGTTCAAATGAGATACAGGAACTGAGACAACTAATGCTGAATATAAAAACAGAAATGGAAAACCTCTTCAAAAACGAAATCGATAAATTAAGGGAGGACATGAAGAAGACATGGGCTGAACAAAAAGAAGAAATAGAAAAACTGAAAAAACAAATCACAGAGCTTATGGAAGTGAAGGATAAAGTAGAAAAGATGGAACAAACAATGGATACCTACAATGACAGATTTAAAGAGACAGAAGATAGAATTAGTGATCTGGAGGATAGAACATCTGAATTCCAAAAAGAAACAGAAACTATCGGGAAAAGAATGGAAAAGTTTGAACAGGGTATCTGGGAACTCAAGGACAATATGAACCGCACAAATATACGTGTTATGGGTGTCCCAGAAGGGGAAGAGAAGGGAAAAGGAGGAGAAAAACTAATGGAAGAAATCATCACTGAAAATTTCCCAACTCTTATGAAAGACCTAAAATTACAGATCTAAGAAGTGCAGCGAGCCCCAAAGAGATTAGACCCAAATAGGCGTTCTCCAAGACACTTACTAGTTAGAATGTCACGGGTCAAAGAGAAAGAGAGGATCTTGAAAGCAGCAAGAGAAAAACAATCCATCACATACAAGGGAAACCCAATAAGACTATGTGTAGATTTCTCAGCAGAAACCATGGAAGCTAGAAGACAGTGGGATGATATATTTAAATTACTAGAAGAGAAAAACTGCCAACCAAGACTCCTATATCCAGCAAAATTGTCCTTCAAAAATGAGGGAGAAATTAAAACATTCTCAGACAAAAAGTCACTGAGAGAATTTGTGACCAAGAGACCAGCTCTGCAAGAAATACTAAAGGGAGCACTAGAGTCAGATACAAAAAGACAGAAGAGAGAGGTATGGAGAACAGTGTAGAAAGAAGGAAAGTCAGATATGATATATATAATACAAAAGGCAAAATGTTAGAGGAAAATATTATCCAAACAGTAATAACACAAAATGTTAATGGACTGAATTCCCCAATCAAAAGACATAGACTGGCAGAATGGATTAAAAAACAGGATCCTTCCATATGTTGTCTACAGGAAACACATCTTAGACCCAAAGATAAACATAGGTTGAAAGTGAAAGGTTGGGAAAAGATATTTCATGCAAATAACAACCAGAAAAGAGCAGGAGTGGCTATACTAATATCCAAAAAATAGACTTCAAATGTAAAACAGTTAAAAGAGACAAAGAAGGACACTATATACTAATAAAAGGAACAATTAAACAAGAAGACATAACAATCATAAATATTTACGCACCGAATCAGAATGCCCCAAAATACGTGAGGAATACACTGCAAACACTGAAAAGGGAAATAGACACATATACCATAATAGTTGGAGACTTCAACTCACCACTCTCATCAATGGACAGAACATCTAGACAGAGGATCAATAAAGAAATAGAGAATCTGAATATTACTATAAATGAGCTAGACTTAACAGACATTTATAGGACATTACATCCCACAATAGCAGGATACACCTTTTTCTCAAGTGCTCATGGATCATTCTCAAAGATAGACCGTATGCTGGGTCACAAAGCAAGTCTTAACAAATTTAAAAAGATTGAAATCATACACAACACTTTCTTGGATCATAAAGGAATGAAGTTGGAAATCAATAATAGGCGGAGTGCCAGAAAATTCACAAATACGTGGAGGCTCAACAACACACTCTTAAACAACAAGTGGGTCAAAGAAGAAATTGCAAGAGAAATTAGTAAATATCTCGAGGCGAATGAAAATGAAAACACAACATATCAAAACTTATGGGATGCAGCAAAGGCAGTGCTAAGAGGGAAATTTATTGCCCTAAATGCCTATATCAGAAAAGAAGAAAAGGCAAAAATGCAGGAATTAACTGTTCACTTGGAAGAACTGGAGAAAGAACAGCAAACTAATCCCAAAGCAAGCAAAAGGAAAGAAATAACAAAGATTAGAGCAGAAATAAATGAAATTGAAAACATGAAAACAATAGAGAAAATCAATAAGACCAGAAGTTGGTTCTATGAGAAAATCAATAAGATTGATGGGCCCTTAGCAAGATTGACAAAAAGAAGAAGAGAGAGGATGCAAATAAATAAGATCAGAAATGGAAGAGGAGACATAACTACTGACCCCACAGAAATAAAGGAGGTAATAACAGGATACTATGAACAACTTTACGCTAATAAATGCAACAATTTAGAGGAAATGGACGGGTTCCTGGAAAGACATGAACAACCAACTTTGACTCAAGAAGAAATAGATGACCTCAACAAACCAATCACAAGTAAAGAAATTGAATTAGTCATTCAAAAGCTTCCTAAAAAGGAAAGTCCAGGACCAGATGGCTTCACATGTGAATTCTATCAAACATTCCAGAACAAATTAGTACCAACCCTCCCCAAACTCTTCAAAAAAATCGAAGTGGAGGGAAAGCTACCTAAATCAGTCTATGAAGCCAACATCACCCTCATACCAAAACCAGGCAAAGATATTACAAAAAAAGAAAACTACAGACCAATCTCTCTAATGAATATAGATGCAAAAATCCTCAATAAAATTCTAGCAAATCGTATCCAACAACACATTAAAAGAATTATACATCATGACCAAGTAGGATTCATCCCAGGTATGCAAGGATGGTTCAACAGAAGAAAATCAATTAATGTAATACACCACATCAACAAATCAAAGCAGAAAAATCACATGATCATCTCAATTGATGCAGAGAAGGCATTTGACAAGATTCAACATCCTTTCCTGTTGAAAACACTTCAAAAGATAGGAATACAAGGGAACTTCCTTAAAATGATAGAGGGAATATATGAAAAACCCACAGCTAATATCATCCTCAATGGGGAAAAATTGAAAACTTTCCCCCTAAGATCAGGAACAAGACAAGGATGTCCACTATCACCACTATTATTCAGCATTGTGTTGGAGGTTCTAGCCAGAGCAATTAGACAAGAAAAAGAAATGCAAGGCATCAAAATTGGAAAGGAAGAAGTAAAACTATCACTGTTTGCAGAATATATGATACTATACATCGAAAACTCGGAAAAATCCACAACAAAACTACTAGAGCTAATAAATGAGTACAGCAAAGTAGCAGGTTACAAGATCAACATTCAAAAATCTGTAGCATTTCTATACACTAGTAATGAACAAGCTGAGGGGGGAATCAAGAAACGAATCCCATTTACAATTGCAGCTAAAAGAATAAAATACCTAGGAATAAATTTAACTAAAGAGACAAAAATCTTATATAAAGAAAACTACAAAAAACTGTTAAAAGAAATCACAGAAGACCTAAATAGATGGAAGGGCATACCGTGTTCATGGATTGGTAGACTAAATATAGTTAAGATGTCAATCCTACCTAAATTGATTTACAGATTCAATGCAATGCCAATCAAAATCCCAACAACTTATTTTTCAGAAATAGAAAAACCAATAAGCAAATTTATCTGGAAGGGCAGGGTGCCCCGAATTGCTAAAAACATCTTGAGGAAAAAAAACGAAGCTGGAGGTCTCGCGCTGCCTGACTTTAAGGCATATTATGAAGCCACAGGGGTCAAAACAGCATGGTATTGGCATAAAGATAGATATATCGACCAATGGAATCGAATAGAGTGCTCAGATATAGACCCTCTCATCTATGGACATTTGATCTTTGATAAGGCAGTCAAGCCAACTCACCTGGGACAGAACAGTCTCTTCAATAAATGGTGCTTAGAGAACTGGATATCCATATGCAAAAGAATGAAAGAAGACCCATATCTCACACCCTATACAAAAGTTAACTCAAAATGGATCAAAGATCTAAACATTAGGTCTAAGACCATAAAACAGTTAGAGGAAAATGTAGGGAGATATCTTATGAATCTTACAATTGGAGGTGGTTTTATGGACCTTACACCTAAAGCAAGAGCACTGAAGAAGGAAATAAATAAATGGGAGCTCCTCAAAATTAAACACTTCTGTGCATCAAAGAACTTCATCAAGAAAGTAGAAAGACAGCCTACACAATGGGAGACAATATTTGGAAATGACATATCAGATAAAGGTCTAGTATCCAGAATTTATAAAGAGATTGTTCAACTCAACAACAAAAAGACAGCCAACCCAATTACAAAATGGGAAAAAGACTTGAACAGACACCTCTCAGAAGAGGAAATACGGATGGCCAAGAGGCACATGAAGAGATGCTCAATGTCCCTGGCCATTAGAGAAATGCAAATCAAAACCACAATGAGATATCATCTCACACCCACCAGACTGGCCATTATCAACAAAACAGAAAATGACAAGTGCTGGAGAGGATGCGGTGAAAGAAGCACACTTATCCACTGTTGGTGGGAATGTCAAATGGTGCAACCACTGTGGAAGGCAGTTTGGCGGTTCCTCAAAAAACTGAATATAGAATTGCCATACGACCCAGCAATACCATTGCTGGGAATCTACTCAAAGAAATTAAGGGCAAAAACTCAAATGGACATTTGCACACCAGTGTTTATAGCAGCGCTATTTACAATTGCAAAGAGATGGAAACAGCCAAAATGTCCATCAACAGACGAGTGGCTAAACAAACTGTGGTATATACATACGATGGAATATTATGCAGCTTTAAGGCAGGATAAACTTATGAAGCATGTAATAACATGGATGGACCTAGAGAACATTATGCTGAGTGAGTCCAGCCAAAAACTAAAGGACAAATACTGTATGGTCCCACTGATGTGAACGGACATTCGAGAATAAACTTGGAATATGTCATTGGTAACAGAGTCCAGCAGGAGTTAGAAACAGGGTAAGATAATGGGTAATTGGAGCTGAAGGGATACAGACTGTGCAACAGGACTAGATACAAAAACTCAAAAATGGACAGCACAATAATACCTAATTGTAAAGTAATCAAGTTAAAACACTGAATGAAGCTGCATCTGAGCTATAGGTTTTTTTTTTTTTTACTATTATTATTATTTTTATTTCTTTTCTCTATATTAACATTCTATATCTTTTTCTGTTGTGTTGCTAGTTCTTCTAAACCGATGCAAATGTACTAAGAAACGATGATCATGCATCTATGTGATGATGTTAAGAATTACTGATTGCATATGTAGAATGGTATGATTTCTAAATGTTGGGTTAATTTCTTTTTTTCCGTTAATTAATAAAAAAAAAAATAAAAAAATAAATCGGGTGAAGAAAGAAAAAAAAAAAACTCCTAGAAGGAAATATAGTGAAGCATCTTCAGGACCTTGTGTTAGGCAACGACTTCTTAGACTTTACACCCAAAGCACAAGCAACAAAAGAAAAAACAGATCAATGGGATCTCATCAAAATTAAAAACTTTTGTTTTTAAAATGATAACCTACCTAACAGGAGAAAATATTTAACACAGACATATCTGATAAGGATTTAATATCCAGAGTATATAAAGAAATCCTACAACGCAGCAACAAAAAGACAACCAACCCAATTAAAAAATGGACAAAAGTCTTGAATAGATATTTTTCCAAAGAAAATACATAAATAGGGTGAGGGTTTGAAGTTGTATGTACCTCAGAAAAACAATTCTTAAGTTTAATCCATTCCTGTGGGTGTGAACCCATTGTAAGTAGGACCTCTTGGCAAGGCTACTTCAGCTAAGGTGTGGCCCACTTCAATCAGAACGGGTCTTAGTCCTTTTACTGGAGTCCATTAGAAGAGATGAACTTCAGACAAAGAGGAGAAAGCCATGGAAGGAAGAAGCTGCAATTAATGAAACCCAGAAGAGAAGGAACAGACCAGCAGATGCTGCCGTGTGCCCTGCCCTGTGACGGAGGAGCCAAGGATTGCCAGCAGCTGGTCTTTGGGAAGAAAGCGTCACTGTGATGATGACTCGATTTAGACATTTTCCCAGACTCAAAAGTGTAAGTCAATAAATTTCTATTGTTTAATCAAAACCATTTCTTGTTATTTGTCTAAGCAAACTAGGAAAATAAAACAAATGGTCAAAAAGCACATGAAAAGGTGCTCAACATCATTAGCCATTAGGTAAATGTAAATCAAAACCGCAATGACATAGCATTTCACACCCACAAGAATGGATACTATTAAAAGACAGAAAATTACAAGCTTTGGAGAGGATGTGGAGAAATAGGAATGCTCATGCATTGGTGGTGGGGATGTGAAATGGTGCAGCCGCTGTGGAAGGCAGTTTGGCAGTTCCTCAGAAGGTTAAATACAGAATTACCATATGACCTGGGAATCCCACTTCTAGGTACATTTATTTGAATAGGTATTTCAAAGGAATTGAAAGCAGTGGCTCAAACAGACATTTTCATACAGATGTTAATAGTGCATTCTTCATAGTTGCCGAAAGATGGAAGCAACCCAAGTGTCCGACAACTGAAGGATAGATAAACAATATGTGTTACCACGGAATATTTTTTAGCTGTAAAAAAGGAATGAAGTCCTGATACATGCAACCTCGAAGATGTCATGTTGATTGAAATAAGCCAGACACAAAAGGACATATGAGAATAAACAAATGATTAGATATTTAGAATAAACAAATAATATTTAGAATAAATAAATAATTAGAATAAGCAAATTATTGAGATAATGGAAAAGTTTTGATAAATGGATGCTGGTGGTGATGGTAGCACAACATTGTGCATGTAATTAACAGCTCTGACATATACCTAAATGTGGTTACAAGGGGGAGATTTTAGATTGCATATGTAACTAGAATGAAAAATTTAAAAAAATCCATAGGATTATATAACACAAAGAGTGAACCTTATTGTAAACCATGGGCTCTAGTTAACAATTATTAAAATGTTATTTCGTAAATTGTTACAAATGTACCATACCAGTGCAAGGGGTTAATAATAGTGCGGTATATGGGAACTTTGTATTTAATGACTTCCTTGTAAACCACAACTTCTCTAATAAAAAAGAGAGTGAAGAAAGAATCTCCCATTGGCCTGAGCCCTCCCGCTGCCCATCCCAGAAGATTCCATGTCCAGGGAGGGGAGGAGGATGGGGTCACCCTCCTTGGCCCTTCCAATGGGACTCTGTGCAATAAGAACTGCCCTCGAGCCTCTGGCTAATTAAACAAGCATGTCACATTTAAACATACAGTTTTTGTTTGCATTTTAAAACCTGTGGTGGTTTAAAGCTGTAAGTACCCCAGAAAAACATGTTCTTAAATTCAACCCATTCCTGTGGGTACGGGCCCATTTAAGTAGGACCTTTTGACGAGGAAACTTCAACACTGTGGCCCAGCCCAAGAAGGAAGGGTCTACTAATGCTGGAGTCCTCTATAATCCAAGTGAGATTCAGGGAGAGAAAGAGGGAAGGGTGGGGGAGAGGAAGGAAGAGGAGAGCAGGGACGCTGCATGTGCTGTGCCACATGCCAAGCTAAGGACCTAGGGTCGCCTGCAGTCAGCCTGGGAACCCCAATCTTTGGGAAGATGATATCACTTCAATGACACCTTCACTTGGACTTTCTTTAAGCCCCCAAATCGTCAGTAAATACATTCCCACTATTTAAGCCAGATCATTACATTGGTATTTGCTTCAGCAGCCAAGGAAAGCAAAGCCAAACCATCGTAAAACACGTAATTAATCCATCGTTATAACAAAAACCACGTGTGGCAGCTAGTGCAGGCTCCCTGGAAGACAGCAGGAGGTGCAGAGCGGAGAAGGACCAGCCACCCAGCAGCCCAGTGTAGCAGTCCTTGAGTCCAGAGGCCTGGATTTTAAATCTTGACCATAAGCCCTTTTTTCTCCTCTTCTCTCCTCTAGTACAAAGACCTGAAGCTGTTCTGAACCAACAAAGCAGACAGTTGGGATTCGATTTTCTTTGACTCTGGGTGAGATGGAACCGGGCTCTTGTCAAAAAGGGGAAGCTGTCTGCTGCAAAAGATGCAGGCCGTCTCTTTATTAGTTACATTCACAGGTACGGGGAGGAAGCAGAAAGCTGCAAGGTGGTTCTTCACAGGGATTCATGTACAAAAGCTGCCCTGCGCTTTAAAGGATTAATTTCACAAGCCTTAAATTGCAGTTTAATTTGAAAACTAATTCAGCCCCATAATTGGCTTTCTGCTCAAATAACTGAGGCTAAAGATTTAAATTCTTAATATTCCGATGACTTTAAAGTATCTGGCACCATCTGTGCATTCGTCCATGGCATTAGTCTCGGGGGGCTCCACTGGCAGAGATAAAATAAATAAATAAATGGGGCCCACTAATAGAATAATCTGTTTAGGCAAAGACTGCATTGCACAGCTGAAGGTTTCTTCAACTTCATTTGCAGCATGTAGATTTCTCTGGTATTTAATATTTTAAAATGACATTAATTTCAAAACTTTCAATATAGGCCCTCACATACTTACAAGAGGTTCGAGAGAGCAGCAGATTCCAATTATAGCCTTTTTTACTTAAAAAATAATCACTGTGGAGGCGTCTTTTCTGGAACAGTCTGTCCAGAATGCTGAGACTGACCTGGGCTGCCTTTGGCCATGAGGATCTATGGGCTATTCTGATTTCCAGCTGGAAAATGCCACAGGAAGGACAGGAACTGCAGGGCTGGTTCCCTGAAAGTCGCCCTGGAGGGAGTGCTTTGCCCTGCGCCCTCACTGTCTGCGGCTCCAAAAGGATGAAGAGCAGACGCAGGCAGTGGCTAAGGATCAGGGGATGTGCGTTCAGCTTGCTGTCGGCTGCCCTCAAGTCTGGGGATACTTGCACCTCTTCAGACTGGCGTAGTACCCCCTCGCCCGCTGGATCAGGGGATGTGCGTTCACCCTGCTGTCGGCTGCCCTCAAGCCTGGCGATACTTGCATCTCTTCAGACTGGCGTAGCTACCCCCTCGCCCGCTGTGCCCAGCACAGCCCCTGAAGGAGGTCCTCCTGGGTCCTGCCTCTACTCAGAACTGGTCCCAGGGCTCAGGGACCAGGCTGGGCACATTCCAAGGTGTCATTCATGCCCCGGAGCTCCCCGCTTTCCTGAGCCCCCTCCCCACCTTGCTGGGGTACCCTACAGTGAGTGAGACAGATAGTGTCTTTGCCACACAGAGGTGTCCATAGCAGGATGGGAACTGATGACAGACCAACTGACTGAGGGACAAGGAGACTAACATAAAGTGAGTGCACGATGTGAATGAAAGCAAACCTGAAAGAACCGCTAATAGAGGACAGCAGGAGCTGAGAAAGGCCTGCTCAGTTTCAGAAGGAGGGAAGGACTTTCCAGGCCAAGGAAACAGCACATGCAAAGGTCCTGAGGCTGGACAGACTTCCATTCCCCATGGCCCGGGACATTGGTTCCTCTGCCTTTCCCCAGGCACGTGCCATGCACTGTTAGCACAAAGCACACCTATTTCCTGGGTCCTCAGTTGGACGAAGTGCTCCCTAAGCGTAGAGTTGGTGATTTCCCCTCCTGGTGCCCTGCACAGCACCTGGCACAGACACCTACCTTACATATGGAAGGAACATACACATGTGCTCTTCCTGGGGGGAAATATGCTAAATCCTATATTTCTCCCTTTTTCCTTCTTTTTGCCTGATGGTGGATGTAATGTTTGGAGGTGCAGCAGCTACTTTGTGACCATGTGATGAAATGCAAGAGGGGAAAATGAAAACTGCAAAGATGGTAGGTCTGATGTCTTTGAGTTCTCACCTAAATTCCAATTTGTTCAAATGACTGTAGTTGGGCTTTCCCTGACTTGTGGCCAAACTACCCGTGACGTGCAGAGTGGGAAGGTGAGGCAGTTCACCTGAGTGGTTAGAAGTGTGGGCTTCAGAGCCAAACTGCTGGTGTTTAAATCTCATCACCTGCGCTGAGCTGTGTGCCCTGACTCAGCTGCGTTGTCGTCTCCAAACCTGGGACGATGAAAGTTCCTGCCTCCTGGGGCTATGGTAGGATGTGACATGTTACTCTGTTTCAAGTGCTCAGACTGGTGCCCCGTGCAGAGGGAGCCCCTCAGTGCCGGTCACTGGCTTTCCTTGGTGGTGGTGTGTGCTGAGCTTGCTGGGTTAGCTGAGGCCTCTTTGTGGACCTGGCTGGCAAGACTTGGACTTGGAAAGAGACCTATGTCCTCTTCTCAGAGAGTCTGGATTCAAGGGCACAGGGGGTGGCCACACTGCAGGACAGGCTTGCCCACAGGTGCAGTGAGGCCCGAGGGGCAGGTGGGCGCTCACTTCAGGTGAAAACAAATCGCCCTGGAGGGAGATGCCCCTGTTCCTTCATGCAGGGCCCCCCATGATAGAAGGGGCCAACCCAGGGCAGCTGTGGCTCAGGGATTACCCTGAGGGGCAGGTGGGCACCACAGCACTGGGCCTGCCTGGGGAGGTGCCAGTTCTGGTCTGGGGTGGATGTAGCAAGGTGCGGCTCCCGTCACTGTGTCTGGGATTTCATCCCAACTTCTGAGGGCTGGCACCTCCCCTCTTCAGAGCTGCCCCAGGGCTATGGAGCTGCAAGTGGAGCTGACATGCCCTGGGGTGCCCATGGGTGACCAGCTTGGGAGGGGGCACAGGCCCACTCCCACTGCAGCACCCTGTGGCTCCGGCTGAGGCTGGGCCTTTGCTGCTACCTACCCCAGTTGGGCTTCTCCTCCCTGAGAAATTAACTCAGTTGAATCAGGGAAGTGATTTTGAGTTTAAATTTACAACGATATCAATAAGTTGGTATCTGTCAGTAATAATAAGGCTATTAGTTATAGCACTACCTGCAGGAACCCGTCTAGATGTCCTCATCTGATGGTTATACCTGTAAGGGCCTACCTGGACACCCTCACCTGATGGCCACACCTGTAGGAGCCCACCTGGACATTCTCACCTGACAGTCACACCTGCAAGAGCCCACCTAGATGCCCTCACTTGATGGTTACCCCTGCAGGAACCTACCTGGACATCCTCACCTGATGGTCACACCTATAAGGGCCCACCTGGATGACCTCACTAATGGTTACACCTGCAGGATTCCATCTGGACACCCCCACCTAATGGTCACATTTGCAGGAGCCCAGGTGGACACCCTCACCTGATGGCCACACCTGCAGGAACCTACCTAGATGCCCTCACCTAGTGGTCACACCTATAGGAGCCCACCTGGATGCCCTCACTAATGGTCACACATACAGGAGCACACCTGGATGCTCTCACCTGATGATCACACCTGCAGGAGCCAACTTAGATGTCCTCATCTGATGATCACACCGGCAGGGGCCCACTTAGATATCCTCACCTGATGATTACACCTGTAGGAGCCCACCTGGATGTCCTTACCTAATGGTCACAACTGCATGTGTGGGAGCTGTACCACCTCATTTTACTGATGATGGCAGAGACAGTAAGGAAAGTTGCTCACGGTTGTAGCCTGGGCCTGCAGAGGGGAGCTGGGGATGAGGGTGGCCTCCTGGCTCCGGAGGGGGTGCCCGACTGCAGGGCAGTACTAAGTGTGGGCAGCAGCTGGGGTGCACATGGGTGACATCATGGTTTGGAAACGTGACCACTGTCCATGATGTCCAGGTTCACTGTGCAGCTTGGGTAAGAGAGGAGCGAGGTAGGGCGGGGGGACTCAGGGACCCGTGGGACAGACCAGAGGACCCTGAAACAGACCAGTACGGATATGCCCAGCTGGGCCTGACAAAGGTAAAAGAAGCCCATCAGGGAAGGTGAGCCTGCTAGCCAATGCCCTGGGCAGCTGCAGGTGAAATGCAAGTCTCCTTGTTCACAAGTTAACCTGAAATGGGTCCTGGACTCAATGCAGCATGTAGAAAAATGATACAACTTAAAAAAACCCAGAAAATCTTTGGGGCTTGGGCTGGGGGAGGATCTTTGGACAAGACACTAAAGGCTGACTCACAAAAGGGAACATCGATAAACTGGATCCATCAAAACACAAAACTTCGCTTTGCAAAGACCCTGTGAAGAGAATGAAAAGGCAAACTAAAAACTGGGAGAAGATATCTACAAAAAATATGTCTGACAAAGGACTGGTATTCTGGATGATAAGGAGAGTGCAAATCTCCAAGGTGGACACTCAAACAATCCAAGAAGACAATGGGCAAAAGGCAGGAGCAGGCACCTACCGGGAGAGGACACAGGCGGCACCTGAGGAGGTGCTCAATGCCATCAGCCATCAGCGAAACATGACACCGACCGCACTGGGCTGTCACCAAGCACCCACCGTAACGCCGGCGGGGATGCAGAGAAACTGACCAAATGGAGGGATGTGAAACAGCCCAGCCACTCTGGAAAAAAGTGCGGCAGTACCTTAGAAAACTAAGCATGTGCTCGCCACCCAACTGTCATCACACCACTGGGAATTTATTCTGGAGCAGTGACAACACAGTGTCAGAAAACCTGGGCGTGAGTGCTCGGAACAGCTTTATTTGTAAAAGCCCCAAGTTGGCAACAGCCGGGATGGCCTGTGGGGGGTGAGTGGCCCCGAGCCGTGGAAAACCACCCAGTCAAGAAAGGGAGTGGGCCCCGAGGCCACAGGCACTTGGATGACTCTCTAGGGAATGATGCTGATGGAAAAGCCAAACCCACAGGGTCAAATTCTGTATGATTCCATTTCTAAAGTGTTGTTGAGATGGCAAGATGAGAGAAACAGAGACAGGTGAGTGGGTGCTGGGGACTGGGGTGGGGGGGGGCATGGCCGTGGCTGGAAAAGGGCAGCACCAGGCTCCTTGGGATAGAATAAATCTGCACGTATGCTAAAATAGCCTAGCACCACACACACACACACACACACAGGAGTGCAGAGGAGACACTGGGCTCTGAAGGTTGGTGGGCTATGTTGGGGGCAATTTCCTGTTGTGGTTTCGTACCATCTAGGGTTTTGCAGCATTTTAACCACTGGGGAGGGCTTATGGGATCTTATTTACTGTAGAATCTACACGAGAATCTATAATTATCTCAAAATAAAAGTTTAATTTTAGAAAACCCTGTACTCTCCCAGGAAGATGACACAATGAGATGGAGGTGCTGATGCCTGGGGAGCTGCTGTGGCCCACAAACCTGGCCCTTCAGTCACTCACCCACCCAGGGGCCCCAAGACCCTGCCCGGAGCCCAGGGCTCCACGGGGCCAACACCACTGGGGCCTCCCTCCTTGTCTCATCTTTCCCCAGAAACCCTAATCTTGGTTCCATTTGGGGTGAACCTGAACTCAGTAAACTTCCTTTTTTAGGGAAGATACCTGTATTCTAGATGTGTCATAATCCAGCCAGCCTTTCCCCATCCATGAGTTCCTGAGGCTTAGGGGCCATTTCCAAGCCACAGAAAGATGACCGTGATGGACATGAACGTTTCCACGGGAACCCTCCAATGGCAGTGAACGTGCACTGGGTCAGCAGCCCTAAGGGAAGGCGGGCACTCACACAGAGAGAGAACACCCTGCTCCTGCGGGGCAAGGTGCCGTTTCCCTGCTGGGGAGATGAGGTGGAGGGAAAGGCAGCCGGTGTCATGGGTGGTTGGCCACAACCACGGGAGGAAGGTGTGTTCAGAGAGCACAGGGTAGGGCCAGGGGTCTGAGTCGGCCCTGTGGGAAGGGCAGTGGGGTGGCTAGCTACAGGTGGTGGGCAGCAGAGTAGGCAGATCCTGGTGGGAATGGCCCAGCCACACTCACAGGGTGCAGGGATGCCTTTCCACTCCAGAACCATGGATGCAGTCCCCATGGAGCTCTGACAGCTCCTGACCACCAGGCCCCGGCAGGATTTGGGACCATCACCTAGAGGGGACCATCGGCCTTGGGCTGGCCCTGTCAGCAAGGACATCAATAACGTCATCCTCCAGAGCCACGTGGGCTAATGCGGTAGCTACCAGCCACACAGGGTTATTTATATTTTAAATTTAAATGAATTAAAATGAAATAAAATTAGAAATTCACTTTCTTGGCCACATAAGGCACATTTCAAGTGGCCCTGGGTGGCGGGGGTGGGGGCTGCCACACCGGCCAACAGAGGTGCAGGATGTTCCTAGAAGTGCGGACACTTTCTCTGGACTACGCTGACCTGGAGCCACAGTGTCCCCGAGCGGCCCTGCCTGGCCCTCGTGTGCTGCACACCTGCTCCTTGGGTGCAACTGGGACAGCAATGGGGTCTTCCTTCAGCTCCACCCTTGCCCCATGCTCAAGCCACATGACATGGGTGGGTCCAGAGCTGGACTCTGTCCATGCTGGAAGGTTCTCACTGCCTGTGCACAAGCTGCAAGAACAGCTGCAGGGCTGGGCACATGACCCCAGTCAGGCCATAGGGACCTGCTCTGGGACTTTTGCTGGACCGTGCCGGAAAGAGGGCCTCCCTTTCCCTAGACTTCCTGGGGAGAAGCCCATAGTGCTGGGGCCATCAGGGTCCAGGAGGGGTGACGCTCCCTGAGGAGGGACCAACATGGGGGAGAGGAGAGTTGAGCAATGGCAAGATTCTGGAACATTCCATTTTGGTACCATCAATCTCTGGCCTTTCTGGTTACGTGAGCCACCAGCTCCCTTTCTTGTGGGACACTCAGGTGGGTTTCTGCCTTCTGCTTGCAGAGGAAACCTGACTCCTGTGACCAGAGCTTGCGGCGCTCCTGACCCCGTGTCGTGGAGGATGCTGCTCTCCCACTGGGGACGGGTTATCCTGAGCCATGTGTGCCTCCCGAGCTATTTGACCCCAGCATGGAACGAGGCAGCCCGAACAGATGGGCGGTGCCAAAGGGGGCTTTGCGACATCGAAGAGAGGCCGAGAGGGACATGTAGGTGGGTTGAACATGGGATCTGCTCCCAATCCTGGTCCCGACTCTGCTGCCAATGTCCCCAGACGAGTTGCTGGTACTGTAGAAAGTTCTGATCTAGCTGAGTCAATATTTAATACAGCTTTTCATTCATCTTCTATTAGAACTCACATCTGAAACCCTTCATTAGCCTATTGTTCCTGGAGTAATGACTAATTTTCAGCGGTAGTTTTCCCTTATCCCACAAAGGCTCTTACAAAACTCTTCTAGCATTGTAATCTACTGCTGTGAGAAGAAATTGGAGAAACTATTCCCAAGACCTAGGGAGCTCCCTTCTCAAGAAGGACATGCCACCCTTTACCTGGATGCTATGGCCTCGCCCTCGATGGGCGAGTGAAGGGTGGGTGAGCTGGCTCAACGCGGTGTAGGACAGTTCCACCCTGCCTCTGTGCAAAGACGCTGCATCTATACTGCCCTCAGAGGGCCAATTCCGGCACTGCAGATGGGCTCCGGGGTCCCCCATGGGCTCCGAAAGCCAGTAAGCATTTAGGCAAACACAGCCTTTAAAAAGTGGGGAGTGAGTGGGAAGAGAAGGGGCTGCCTGGGAGCTCACAGGAGCCTCTGGCCCTTTCTAGACCCATGCCCAGTATCCCCAAACAGAGACGAGGGGCCTGCGGCTCAAAGGCTCTCCAGGATTTCTGAACAGACACAGCAATTTGCGGCTTTTATTACCCAAAAGAGTAAAGCTGGGTGTACATTTGAGAAGACTTTCTCTGTACTGATTTGTTTAAAAATAAGACATGGAGGGGGGGGGGCGGTGTGATGGTGGCTCAGTGCCATGCCGGAGACCCGGGTTTGATTCCTGGTGCCTGCCCATGTATAAAAAGAAAAAATAATAAGACATAGGAGTTTTGACTTAGGGAGAAAGGCTGGAAAGCCTAGGTGCCTTTAAACTGCATCCCTGGTCTTGGGGAGTGAGGCCCCAGGTTCTGTGATAACCAGAAAGCACCCCCCAAGGCCACGCCTCATCCCCTTCAACAGTAAGTTGCTGGGGGTCTCATCTGTTTTCTTTGGCTGCTGGTGGCTCATGTGTCCCAGCCTGCCCCTGCCCTCTGGGAAAGGCTAGAATGGACGGCCCACGGTACAGCAGAAGAAATGTCATTAGGAAGCGAAATTCTGTTCAGTAACCCTGGGCTTGCGGATCTCACAATTCTGAAAGACAATCAATTGAAGGAGCAGTTCACCTTGCTGAGAGAACAGCCCCAGGAGAGCGGCCAGGGCCATGTGATGACAAATGTTTGCTTTTGCTGCCGGGAGCCCAGACGCTGGTCTGACCCCTGGCGGGGCCGTGGGGGCATGTGGTTTCCAGTTGTGTGCTCTAGTTTTTCAAAGCAGCAAAGTCTATTCCAAAGGTCATGTGGGATATACCTATGCTTACGATCATCTGTTGCTCACCTAGGCTTCCAGTGTCAGTAGGCATCCTGTGTTTTAGCTGCCTCATGTGGAGTTCAGCAGGGCCCTCCTCAGTGACTGTGTGGCCGGTCCCTGTCCCCTTAGTCCCAGCTGGGCAGAGGTACGTCCCCTTCCTGTCCCCACCTGGGAGGCTTGTTGAAACGCGGACCTCCTGGGCCCACCTGCAGAGCCTGACTTGGCCAGTGCAGATGTGCTGGGACCTGCACAGCTAATACTACGAGGTGAGCTGCTGCTGCTAGTCCTGGGGCCACACTGGCCTCGGGGCCTCCGCTGGGGTCTGACTCGCACCTGCCCAGAGCAGCAGCCTGCCAGTCCCAGGCCCAAGCCTACTCATCACTAATGGGCAGAGGCGGAGTGCCCACTTTTAATATTTCTATTGAGAAATCTTCACACACGTACAGTCCATACATGTGTACAAATGGCCCACAATGTCCTCACACAGCTGTACACTCATTGCCATGACCATTTTTTAGAATATCTGCATCATTCCAGGAAAAGAAACAAAAAGAAAAGAGAAAAAAACCCATACACATCACACCCCCCCTCCCCCCCACCAGCATTTCTTTCCACTGAATTTATTCTACCCTCTGTACCCCCCCAAATTCATCCACTTTTTTAATCCACATTTTCCTACTCACCTGTTCACATCCCAGATAAAAGGGGGATCAGACACAAGGTTTTCACAATCACACAGTCATACTGTAAACATTATATCGTTATACAATCGTCTTCAAGGATCAAGGCTACTGGAACACAGCTCAACAGCTTCAGGTACTTCCCTCCAGTCACTCCAATACACCCTAAACTAAAAAGGGATATTTACACAAGAGTCCCCACTTCTTGGTATTTGTGGGGAACCAGGGATTTGAGCCACGACAAGAGTTTAACAAGGGCCCTGCACACATTAAAGTGGTTGCCATCATTTGTCCTGGGCTGGACTTCAGGAGGCCAGGCTCTTGGGGCCACTGTGCTGGGAAGCCAAGGGCCATGCCTATGGACCCACCTCTTTGGCTGGTGAGGCTCTGATAATCAAATTCAAACCCTCACAACCTAGAATGACAGGACTTCTCGCCAGCCTAGGCACCTGCCCCAGGACCTTGGCATATGTACTTTCTCCTCTGGGGTCGCTTCCAGCACCTGTACTGGCCCCAGCCCCATTTGGCTGCTCTTTCTCACGTCTCTAAATGTCACCTCTGCAGAAGGGCCTTCCCTGATCTACAGATGTCCCCCATTACACTGCACCAAGTACCTCGTGGGTTTCCTTCGGGACCTCTCCATTGCTGTCAGCACTTAACCTGCTGCTTTGACTCTGCCTTTTGTCTGCTCTAGGCTGTGAGGTCTGTAGGAATAGGGGCCCAGTCTCCCCGGCGCAGTTCCCAGCATGGGGGAGGTGCTTGGTCATGAGACATGGTACACGGTGGCCCTTCCAGCCCCCTCCCCACCCACCCTGGGGCCTCTTTCTGCAGAGCCTGTGGGTGGTCAGGAAGCCGATGTCCACATGCCTCTCCGGTGCAGCCTGGCTCACCTGGCTTGGAGCCCTCATCCACAGAGCCGTTGTAGACCTGGTTGAGGAACTCGGGGCGGTTGTCGTTCATGTCGATGACGTAGATGTAGAGGTCAATGGGGTTCTCCACCTTGTTTCCATTCATGTCCACTGCATGGGCTCTGAGCTGGAAAGCAATGGACGCTGTCAGAGCTGGAGACATCTGGCAGGCAGCCCCGGGGACTGCAGCTTTGGGTGGGGTATGGCAGCAGCTCCTGGCCTCAAGGGGCAAGGGAGGCAGCCTGGGGCAGGGGCCGGGGGTGCTTTCCCCCACCATGTGACTTCTCTGAGGGTCAGTTCTGTCCTCTGTAGGGATGGGGAAGGGCCTGGAGAGCTGTGAGCAAGGCTGCACAGCCCCCCATGGCTGCTTCTGCTTGCCCGTGCACTGCTGACTTTATCAAATGTCTGGGGTAGGAGAAGCACCTCCAACAGAAGTGTCCTCATTTCCCAGCCTTTGGCCTCAAATGCAGCCCATCTACAGTGGCTGCTGGTGGGGGTGGGGGGGAAGAGGGGCCTGGCTCCCAGTAAGGGAAGGTCTCTAAAGTCCTGCACTGAGAAGTCAGGAGCACCTGGCTCCTGAGTGCACCCCAGGTGGAGTCTGGGGAGGAGGCCATTGGGCAGCACAGAGGGGTCCCGAGCAGGCACCAGAGGGCTCAGGCCAGTTTGGGCATCCCTGACGAGCCCACCTTCGTGGTCTTCCATGCTCAGCTCTATCTGCTGCTGGTGACCTGTGTCCTGAAGGTTCCCAGGATCATGGCTTCAAGGTCAAAGGGAAGGACACTGTGAACTTGGGCAGAAAGGCTGCAGAAGAGGTGCTCAGCCCTTCCCCTTAAGCTTTGCCCATTCCTTCCTCCCTTCCTGTTTTAAAGCTTTGCCCATTCCTTCCTCCCTTTCTTTGCCCTTTCCCTCGATGACATCTATCTAGCACTTGATAATGAGCAGGACCCTGATTATGTTCAACTGAACAGGTGCGAGCCGCTGCCTGCAGCTCCTCACCCCAAAGGACACCAAGAAGGAAGAGAATGAAGGTGCAGTTTGGTGATGGGGGGCCCTCCAAGGGGGTGATGTTTGAGCTGAGACCTGGAGCGTGAGGTACAGCGACGGTCCAGGTCAACAGGAAACGCCAGGGGAGGAGACGGGGGCAGGATGGGGTACCTGGGGCCTTTGCTGGGCTTGGGGCAGCTAGGATTTCGGAGGGGAGACCAGGATTCAGGGGAAGAAGGGATTGGTCCAGGGTTTCCCCAAGTGCACATGTTGAATCACGACCCTCCAAAAGGCTAAGACCCCTGTCACTGCGGGAGTGATGAATTAAGAGGCCGCTGTGCTGGGGCAGGGGGGCTTAGCCCCCTGAGAAGAAGGGGAGGGGAGATGCAGGGTACAGGTGAGAGACTGAGGAGGCAGAGGCAGGGACACAGCAGGAAGGCAAGGGTGGGGGTTGGGGGGACTCCGGAAGCCAGGGTCGGCAGGAGTAGCCTCCTTGCAGCCCTAGGTGGGGGGCGTGTGACCTGACGGCACCTCCATTTCGGACTTCTGGCCTCTGGCACCATGAGACCGCACATTTCCATGTTTAAGCTGGTGGGTTTGCAGCCCCAGAACAAAGCCATGACGGTCACACGCCATGGCCTGGCCCATGTCTGTGAGAAGCCACACACCACACACAAGCTAAGCACATCACAAGCCAAGGTCATTATAGCAGCCAAGGTGCCGAGGGCCAGGCTACCCCATGAGCTCCCTGGGGGGCAGGAGAGGGGCACTGCTCCCCAGTCTGAGTGGCGGGCACCTGCAATGCAGCCATGTCCAGGTTCCCATAGCCCTGCACAGAATGTCGCCTTTCATCCAAGGGTTTGAGGCGAATCCTAGGACTCTCTTTGCCTAAGGAAGGTTGTTGTAAGGAGATGAGTTAGGACTGGTTCCTGGGGGATCTGCAAGCGACAATGCAAGATGCGACTGTGAACTTGATGGAAATCAGTTTTAGGTATCCTGTTTAAACACCTCGAAATGCCACACTGTCGATTCACTCAGCCACCCTGTGCCCATTGCCTTTGGAGCCCTTGGCTCCTGATCCCGGCCTGACCTCCTGTGCCTCAGATGGTGGCAGCACAGCCAGGCTCTCCTTTATCTTGCCCATAACAGTCCTAGTCAAAGGTCATACACGATGCCTTTGAAATAATGTAATTCTGAGCAAAAACTAAAGTTACTCTCTTCCAACTACAGTGGCCTGGCCAACTTTGGGGGCTGTCATCCACAGTAGAAGCTGCCCTAGTAGGGACAAGGTCACCATGTGAGGCAACCCTGTGGCCGCTCAGTCTTCATCCCACTTGCCCCGCCCCCAAAGGTGCAACTACATTTGATGCCTGCATGGAAATCTTCAGAGACGGGCACCGTACGACCCATGGCCCTGGCTCGACACACATGGAAGAGGCTACAGTGTGCCCTGCAGCTGGGAAAAGCAATGCCGACATGAGAGGCCCAAGCTTGTGCGCCGATCTGAGCATCCCATGCCATGTGAATTCCCTGCAACGCTCTGAAGAAGGTATTCTTCTATCCTTGTCCCGGAAGACAAGGCTGGAAAGCATTGACATGCAGGCTCGGTCTTCTACCTGAGCAAGAAGGAGAGCTTGGAGGAACATTGCCTGGAGAGACCACATTCATGTGTGTGGAGTTGAATTCTCTCCCTGTGGGCTGCTCCAGTCTCTGTATCTCAGTTGCAGGTTCTTCTCAGGGCACGCAGCCGGAGTGCTCCTGTGGCCTGGAAAGTTACCAGGTGAACGTGACAGATTTCCTTCCACCAACGATGCGGCCCCAATGCAGCCCGGCTGCCTGCCCCACTGGTTGCCGCCTTGGAACTGCCTGCATGAATGCGCTCTGGTGCCCGCACTGCCTGGGGGACTGGCATCGTCCCATTTGTATTTCATGGATGAGGAAGGTGAGGCCCAGGAGGATGGTCACTGCCCAAGCTGGTGATATGCAGTGGCGCCCAGCTGCTTGCCTTACTTACAGAATCCTTAGAAGCATCTAGAGTCAATCTGCAGGACCAGCGGTGATGCTTATTTATCTACTTTGTGCATTTGAATGTTTCCACGTTGGTTTTCTGAAAGTGACCTGTGCCCTGAAGTCATCAGGAAGCTGGTAGGTTGATGACACCGTCTCCCTGCCCTTGCTCTGGGCCCGAGATCAGCAGAGAATTGAGAGATCCAGGGAAATGCATGGGAGAAGACCCCAGGTCAGCACAAGATGCAGCATCTACGGGGCTAAGAGGGACAGAGCTGGGCCGAGCGATGGACTACCATGCCTGGAAATGCCCCAGCTGATTCAAGCTGAGCAGCCAGAGTCACATCCGGCAGGAGTTGTGTCTGGTGGAAATGGGGACCCACAGCTCCAAGTCCCAGCGTCGGGATCCCCAAGAGGAGAGAAAGAAGGTGACTGGCAGGGGGAGGAGGCTCTTTTTCTTCCTAACAACCACAGTGACATGAAGTGAATCTGTCTAATCTCAAAAAAGGTGAATGCCATCAGACAAATGGGCTACGTTTGTGGTCAGTTCAAGGTAGGCCCGGGGGGCTACAGGCAGAGGGGTGGGGGCTGCATGGGGACCTGAAGTTGCGGCTGGCTCAGAGGGAGCAGGCTGGGTCTCCATTCTCTCTCCCTCCTCCCTTCTCGGCTCACTGCAAGAGCTCCAGTTATCACCTGGGCCAGAGATGCCCAAGAAGAGCACATCTGGGGGTGTGTGGGAGAGAGAGGTCAGGACACCCACAAAGTATCAAGGCCACATGACAAGGTCCACTCAGTTTCCGACGAGAAGGGGACACCCAAAGACCCTGAAGACCTATGTTCTGGAGTGGGGCTGGCCAGCAGGCCAGGCACCAGCCACCCCCAGGCCACCCAGAACTGCCCCAGAGCCCACGCAGCATAAGGGAAGAGAGGCAGGTGCACGCAATCTTAACCACACGTTTCCTTCCACCCGGAGAGCCCAAACATCACCATTTCCACATGTGATCCACGTGCAGAACTCATGATGAGATAACTGACTTCCTCATCAGAAGGCCAAGCCTCCAGGTCCCATGTGCATTGTGCATTTCTGTCTGCAGTGTGTTGGGAGGAAGAGGCTGGAGGCACCAGCGGGAAGCTCAGGAGGGGACCCAAGGTGGTGGGGTGGCCTCACGGTGGTCGGGGCCTGGGGGTAGGTGGCATGAGCTGAACCTGACTGGCAAGAGCTGTGACGTGGCAGGAATCACAGCCACCTCCGGCCATGCAGAGACCTCTCATCTCTCCCTATTTCTGGGGCAGCCCCACGGGTCACCCCCTACTGGGTGGCTGAACTAAAACAACAGAAATGATCCTCCTGGTTTCGGTGGGCAGACTTCCAGAGGCCGGTGGACAGGGCCGGTCCCTTCTGGGCTGCAAGGGGACCTGCTCCTGCCTCTTTCTGGGTCCTGACACTCCTGGACCTGCGGCCACATGGCCCCCGCCTTGCCCCTGCCTTCACCTATTCTTATAAACTCCCATTGAGTTTAGGGCCTCTCATCCAGCAGGACCTCAAAACGTGCTCCTTAATTACATCTGCAATGTACTATTTCCAAGCAAGTTTGTATTCTGATGCCCCAGGTGGCTTTGGATTTGGGGGTGCCATTTAACCTAGAACACTAAGTGGGCTTTGGAAATCTGGGTCCAGGAGCCACATGTCTAAGTCCATGGGGAGGCAGGGAGCCTTCCCCTGAAACTAGGCAGGAGTTTGGAAGCAGGACGAGGGGCCCAGCTCATGCCACCCCTTCCCAGGCCGGCACAGACCGCTCCCATCCCTCCTGCAGTCCAGTGCTGGCCCTGTAGGCTGGCTGGGCTGGATGTGGAGGGTGGAGGCTCACCTGGGGTGTGGGCGTCTATGGGCTGCAAGGTGTCGGTGGACCAGGCAGACATGTCTGGAGGGGATGCCATGCTGGCCCTCTCCTGAGGCTTCACTTTCCAGGCCTGGGGCTCCAGTGTGGGGATTTAAAATGGAGCCACACTGCTGGTGGCCACGGGACTGCCCTGGAAGGTGGGAGCCCCTTGTCCATCTCCCTGGCACATTTGGAAGCTCCCTGGCATTGAGGGCCAGAAAGGGCAGCCTGCGGCAGGCTTGGAGCGGCTCCTGACGCTTGCAGTACCCTGCTGAGGGGCCGGGAAGACAGAGGAGGTGGTAGCTACAAAGTCCCCTGGGAGGTGGGGGACAGAGGTGATGGGATGCTCCTGAGTGCACGCTGAGCCAGTCTAAAGTAGGTGGGTCCAAATGACGATGATGGGGTCCTCCCTAAGCCACTAGCCCCAACCTCACCCTTATGCTTCAGGAGGATAACCCCGATTCCCATGGGAGGTCCCGAGGAACCCCAAAACCCCACTCCTCTCTGTCCCATGCCTCCCCACTCCCAGGGACCTAGCTGAGCTGGCCTTGCCCCTGGCTCACAGCCTGGCCCAGGATGGTGGGGAACCCAGGTCCTTTCCCAGGGGTGCCCTAGGCTCAGTCCAGTCACAGGGTGACCCTCCACGACCGCCTCCCTCCCCAAGACCTAGGCGCCGGGCCCCGGCCCCAGGCTGTTTGGCCTGGCTCAGACTGTCCCTTCTTCCTTCGTCCTCTCCCACCCTTGGCTCACATCTCCTGCTCTCACTTTGGATGGCCACCTCCTCCTCTGCAAGCCCTGCTTCCCACCCTCTTTGCCAGGCCCTGCTTTGAATGTTCAGAACCCCCTTGATGGCTGAATGTGTCAGGCAGCTCGTAGCCATCTGCATCTGAACTGCATTTTCCACTGGACGGTGAGCCGGTGGAGGGAGGGTCCCCATCCAGGCACTTGGGAAATCAATGACCCACAATGCAATGCAAGGCCCTGCACACCCTGAACCCTGTGCCGCAGCCTCACCACTGACTCATCACTGTGTTTGCTCACTTGTTCCAGCCACACGGGTCCCCCTACTGCACCTCCTGTGCTGCCCTGGGGCCTTTGAGCTGTCTGCTCCTTCCTGCGGGAAGGCTGGACCCTGGGGCCATTGTGGCCTCCTCCCCTCCTTCAAGCCCTTGTCCAAATGCCCTTTTCTTGATAAAGCTCACCTTGAGGCTCTCATGCTGTGTGAAATGGCACACACTCCCACCCCCACTCCAGTTACTTTTACCTGCTGTTTTCCCACTGCACTTTGAACATGCTTATAATTTACTTTATAAGGTTTATTATTTGCCCCCCCACCACAGACTGTCCATCCATGAAGGCAGGACTCTGTTTCACGTACGGATGTATCCCCAACATCTAGAACAGTGTCTGACACTCAATAAATGTTTGCTGAAAGAAGGGAGAGAGGAAAGAAGGAAGGAAAGAGGGAGAGAGGGGAGAAGGGAAGGAAGGGGGAGGGGGAAGGGAGAACAGAAGACAGTGAAGGAGGGAGGGGAGAGAGAGAGCAGGGGGCAGCAGGTGAGGAGGAGGGAGAGGAGCTGAGGCGGGAGGGTTCAAGAGGAGGGATATGAGAGATAGAGAGCAGGAGGGCAGCAGGGAGGAGGAGGGAGGGCTGGCAGTGCACCCCAGAGTCAGACCAGCACAGGATGCTGGCAAATGGTGTGAGGACGACTGAGCAGTGGGACGACTGAGCAGTGGGACCATCCCTCATTTCACGGGAGCCCCCTGGGAGAAGGTGTTTCTTGAAATCACCTGTCTGAAAGCTAATAGCAAAGTCTGCCTGAGAAAAAACTGCACCCCTACCCCGGCCCTTGGAGGGTTTCCCCATCTGAGTTCTGGTTCCGATTCTGGAACCCTGACCTAAAACAATCTCAACAGCCCTGACCCCAGTGCACCTCAAACACCTTACTCCCAAACCACTTTCTTCCAATTCCTCAGCAACATGAACAAAATCATCAGTCCTGCTCAAAAAAGATGCTTAGATACCCAGGCACTCAAGTGAGATAGCCTCTCCTATTCAGCTGAGGAGATAACCTGTCTCTTTTATACCTCCCTTTTCTCCCTGTCCCCAGACCCACCACCTGAGAGGCACAGTCAGTGGACGCTCGGATGCCCACCTCAGATGGGGTGGGGGGGCAGATGGCATCATACCGGTACTTGTACCTACTTTTCTCAAGACAACAGAGCAGCTAGCAGAAGGCCTGAGGTCTGACTGCATAGGAATTTGTAGGCACATCCTTTCATACCGGCTTCAAGCCAAGAACTGTTTGATGCCTCATTCTCTCACTAGAGCAGAAACTCCCCAAGATTGGGGGCATGTCTACTCTATCATTATATGTCCCCAGGGCCTCGACACAGGGCCAGGTGCACAGTAGATGCTCAAGAAATGTTCCCTGGATGGGTGGATGGAATGGTAAATAGATGGATAGATGGATGACGGACAGATGGACAGATGGATGAGTGAACAAACAAATGGATGGATGTAGGAGTGCAAGATGGATGGTGGAGAATGTTGTGATAAGGGGCCTTTCTGAAAGGTCAGAATTAGGCCAGGCCAAGGACATGGATTGCTAATGGCAGTGTCCGTGACTAGTCTCAAGGAAATTGGGAGGGTGTTTCCAATGAACTTTGTGTAAAATGTTCCCCAAAACATTTGGGGTATGTTCCCCAAAATCGAAACAGATAAGCTCCCTGGCTCTATGTCCATAAGATGTAAACATAAGATCATTGTTTTGCCTAAGGCCGTTTCTCATGAGAAGGTCAGGCATTGCCTGTGTGAATAAAAGTCTGCTCTCTTAAGCACTCGGGGCTCTCTAACAAGAGAGCAGTCCCCTGTTGACCCATATCCTCTTGTGTTTGGGTATTTCTTTCACTGCGAGCAAGTGTGTCAGCATAGCCCCCGACAAATGGATGGATGGTTGAATGGATCAATTGAAGGATGGATGGGTGAATGGATGGACGGATGGATGGATGGTTCAATGGATAAACTGAAGGATGGGTGTGTGAATGGGTGGAGGGAGGGCTAGGTGGACAGTTGGGTGGAGGAGGGCTGGGTGGATGGTTGGGTGGAGGGAGGGATGTGTGTATGTATGGACAAATGAATGGATGGACTGATAAAGTGAAGGATAGATAGAAGAATGGTGAAAGGATGGATGGGAGATGAGATGGGCTAGACAAGGGGGAAGAGTCTGGAAGAATGAGCCATTCTGGAAGTATGAACTTCTTTTGGAAGCTGATTTGAGGAAGGGGGTCTGAGTCCAGCAAGCTAGGGAGCTGATTTCAGGTGCTGTGAGCCCAACTTTGATACTACCAATTGGAGGAAACTACAGGGTGTGAAAAATCTCCTAGTCCAGGTGAACTCATCTCTGAAGTTGCAGCTTCTTGGGGCTTGGACAACCCACTTGTGAAGATAAGAAAGTCCCCATGGCTCAGATGGGACAACTGGCCTCCTGGTGTGGGCCCGCCAGGTTTCATTTAGCCCAGCACCCTGATTCTGATAGGCAATGGGGAAGGCCTCCATTGCCACTGACAGTAGTGATTTCATCTGACCTACTCCCTCCCTCTGCAAACCCTCACAGAGCAGCCCCCGGGGCTAGGCTTGGTTCTAGGACTTGAGATATGAGGTAGACAAGGCAGATGACTCCCTGCCCACCTGGGATGGTACTTCTAGTGGACAGAGAAGAACAATAACTCACAAGTGAATAATAAGCAAGTGTGAGATGCAGCAGTCAGGCCGTAGCAGGTGCCAAGAGCTGAAGCCAAGTGAAATCGGGATGATTAGCCTGGCACCACCAAGGCAGAAGTTGGGAATCCATCTTCTCTAAGTGAACGTCTGTGTTTCCAAATCATGTCAGAGTAGCTGGAGAGCAGATGTCCCCAAACAGCATACAGGTACCCCCCTTCCTATGCACAGGCCTCTGTTCCAAGCACTTCACCATCTTCACTCACTGGGTTCTGGCCACTGCCCACCAGGATGAGGGTGAGCTGAGCTAGGAGGTCTCATACACCATGAGGAGCAAGTGGGGCTGGGGTCAGGAGCCCTAGTGGCCTGGCTGCAGCCTGCAGGCCATGCTACAACCCTGGGGGCGGCTGACCTGCTCAGTGACTCCCACCCTAGAGTAGGGTGGGGGTGGAGGCCCCAGCGACAGTCAGGGACCCTCTCTCCTTAAGCAAGACAGTGAAATCCAGGGGCCCAGCCTTCTAGATGGTTCTGATACAGGCTGATGGGCCGGTTCACCCTTCTCCACTAGGTTCCCTCTTGCAGCCGGCACTTACTGGGTAGGCCCCCCCACCCCGCTGCTCATGTGGTGGGGTCCCCCTCCCCCGGCTGCTCATGTGGTACGCCCCTTCCCCTGGCTGCCCACACTCCCATGGTAGGCCCCCCTCCCCGGGCTGCCCACACTCACGTGGTAGGATGCCCGCTCTTCCCGGTCCATGGGCCGAGTGACATACATCCGGCCTGACATGGAGTCGATGCTGAAGACCTCCATGGGTGGCTGGTCGGCGCCCACGCCTGTGACGCTGTACCGGATGGGGATGTCGTTATCTTTGTCCGAGCGGATCTGGGGGCAGATGGAGGGAGCCATCAGCAGGGTCACCCCCGCGGCCACCCAGCCCTGGTCCTGCAGCCTCTGAGCGGGGGGCAGGTGCAAAGGGCCCCCAGGAGCACAGGAGGGATGGTGGAGCGGCACAAGGCCTTGGGCAGGGCCCCAACATGCTGCTCCAGGACCCCCACCCAAGAAGACAGCAGACCACAGCCCAGGATTCTGGGGGAACAAGGGGGGCCCAGGCCGTGGACGCTCGCTGGGTTTTCCTTCCTGTGTGAAGGCCACACTTGTTCGACAGAGGCAATGAAAGAGATGATTCAGTTCCCTGAGAGGGGACCCCCAGGTGGGACCTTGGATGGTGGCTGGGACATCAAATGACCCGAGAACAGTATTTAGGAATCAATATTCAACCCTACAAGTGGCTGGCAGTATGGTTACAGAGCTATATACGAATATAAAGACGTTTATCAGGGGGCTTGGCAATGTGAAAGTGATGGGTGAACAATGGTCGTACGGGTGCTAAATCCAAAGCACATGAGTGGAGACAAGGGAGAGGGAGGGGGTTATTAACTGCAAGGGTTAATAACTTTATAAGTAACTGGGACAGTTATTCAGGACATCATTTTGGTTTTGACCAGACAATGAGACAAATGCAAGTTTCAGGGTGGAGTAAAGAGAACACTGGTAGAATTAAAACTAGTAGAAGTAAAACCAAGATATATCTATTTCAACCCTCTTGTGACAATAAGGAGCTGGAAACACAGACACTGGAGGCCACCTGCTTCTCCCAGCTTCAATGGATTCGCTAGAGAAAATGCAGATTAGCCATTGAGTTTTGAAGGGGATAATTGATAAGGTAGAATGAAGAGGGTTACATTAAACTTTGAGTACACCTTTAAGAACAGACAATAGACAACTTCAAAAAACAAATCTCATGGGACCATTATACCATTTTGTCATAAAAGAGAACACAGTACAGACCTCAAAAAAATTTTCCAAAAGACACAAAAATAACTCAGGACCTTATATTAGAGCAACGCTATTAAACTTTAATGATAATACTTAAAAAGAGAGAACTCTTAGAAATTAAAAAGTGTTCTTAAATAATCATTGGCTCATTACAGGCATCAAAACTACATTAGAAACTATTTAAGAATAATGATGGTGATGAGACAGTTTCACAGTAAACCTAGGGAATGTAGTCAAACATGACTCAGAGCAAACCGAATCTTACATATTTCATCACTGAAGCAGAATCCCAGTAAATGAACTCAGCTCAAGAAGCAAAGGAATGATGAAGCAGGGCATGGTAACACCAAAACAAGGACAAAATCAGAAATTTCTGAATCCGAAAACGGAAAAACACAAACTGATGAATAATTCAGAAACTGTATAGAAAAACAGACCCCCAGTAAAATAGATGCACCTTTGGCAAATTTAATCAAGAGAGAAAAACAACACTTTTTTTTTTGTTACATTTTATGCTAGCCCATTTGAAAATCTTGATGAAATTGATTTTTTTTTGAGGAAAAAACACATTCCCGAACTTGAAGACCCACCCTGAAAAGGCCACTATTCAGAAAACACCTCACACACGCTCAGCAGCAGGGATGCGCACCAAGAAGCTGAACGAGCCTTTTCCAGAGCAGAGTGCTAGAGGGCAAGTGCCACCGTGCCGCCACCATGCCGCCACCGCAGTTCCCATGTAAGGTGGGCGTCGGCCGCCCGGTGGGGAAGTGACCCGCCAAGCGGAAACACCGCACGGGGTCCGCCATCGGCCCGAGGCACGCCCCCCCCGCCCCCGCAGGACCAGTGGAAACAAAACACAGCTTCCCTAGCGCAGTAACAATCACGCGGTCATCTCGACAGGGTCCCGAGAGACATGTGCTCGAACGTCCTTTCCAGTTGAGCTTGTCCAGCAGAGCAAGCATTCCGAGGAGGCCACCCATTCTTAGGAAACGAAACCATGGGTCCCAGGGAGCGTCAGCACCCTGCCCAGTTGGTGCTCGCGGGCGGCCCAGCCGGGCTGCTCAGCACTGCCCCTGCCAAGGCGGCGGGAATTTCCTCCCAGTGAGAGGTGCAGGCACGCGCAGTGCAGGCCGGTGCAGCACGGCGGCCGTGTGTGTGCCGGGCGGGGAAGTATGCCCGGCTGCAGTGCACATACACACGTGTGTTCACAGCGCACGCGCAAGCCACACACCACCTCTGACTGGCCCTCCACAGGTACGTCCTCATGGGCTTTCCCTCAGGTAGACCCACAGGTGCACATGCCTGAAGTCTCGGAGGCTCGTCTTCGGGAGGAGAGAGGGGTCCTCACTTTCACTCGTCAGGCGGGGCCTCTCCTGGCTCTGCCCTGGGCAGCGGCCACCAAACACAGCTCCTGGCAAAACCACCAAGAGCGCCCGGTGCCTGGGCGTGGGGCGGACCCCCGTGTTCGCCCACCGGGCACCCATATGACCCCTTGCCCCGGCAGTGCGCCAGCCGCCCCGCTGCTTTCCCGAGGTGACGAAGCCTTTCCAGGTTCTGGGACCGTCGACCTCCCCACCCAGTGATCTGGCGACACACCCGCCCCACAGGAAGGGCTCGCACTGACCCTGGGTCACCGTGTCCTGGGCTGCGTGGGGTCCCCAGGCACTTCCGCCGGAAGGACTGGCTCCGGCCAGCCGGGACAGGGCGGACCCGGGCAGTCTGACGCGAACACCTGCGCGGTACCGCTTCCTTCCTGGGGCCCCGCCAGTCCACTACGAGGCGACTCTTTTATGTTATGAGTAACACAAAAATGTCAAGGCTCGAGCTGAGGAGGAGTCATTTCTGCCTTCCAGGAGTGCAGAAGGTTCTAGAAGGAGTGTGGAAGGTTTGGAAGCTTGCTTTGACTGGAGGTTAAGAGAAGGGTACTTTGAGCTCCCGGTAGGGCCTCCGATAACGTTTGCCCAGTTGAGCCGGACTGAGGAGGCCACACGGAGCCAGGCCGGGTCTCTGGAGGTTGGGGTGAGGGGCGGGCGTAGCGGGCTCACGTTGCGTGTTATTACATTCTCTCGGCCAAACCACCCATCTTTCATAAGGAAATTTAATTATAAAACTGCTGAAAAGAAAACCCACCACATAAAGATTTTTTTTTTTCTTTTTTGGCCCGTCAATCCTATTACGCTTTGCCGTCCAGCCACATTTGCCTCGTTCCCCAGGCGCCGCTCGGCGCGGGCCGCGGAAGTCAGGCGGCGCTGGCACCGGCTGGTGTCCTGGGGCTCTGCGTCGGCTCGCAGAATGCTCGG
Source organism: Tamandua tetradactyla (assembly GCF_023851605.1). Lineage (NCBI taxonomy): Eukaryota > Metazoa > Chordata > Mammalia > Pilosa > Myrmecophagidae > Tamandua > Tamandua tetradactyla. The sequence goes on along the minus strand of NC_135327.1, from coordinate 59,314,491 downwards.
GTCTCTTCCGTCGTTGATGATATGAAGAAGAAATAGTGCACGAACGAAGTAACCAGATCAGGGGAGAGCAGTTTCCCCTTGATTTGTGTCTGGAAAATGAGAAAAACATCCAGAAGCATTCAAGGGGGCCCTGAGAAAAGAACACAGACCGGCATTTCCATCACGCTCTTGTGCCTACGATGCCGCGGAGAATTGCGCTCTTTTGCATTTGTTATTAAGGGACAGAACAGATGGTGAAAGGTTAGTTTAAAGGGAGGTCTACATTAAAATAACTTATGGTGCTGGGCGACTGTGCACCCAGGGGCTTCTAGAAGCGAGGAGGACAGCGTGCCTTCAGGAGAGGTGGGATGAGATGAAGGGTGCTGGCACAGTGCCCCAAGGCCATGCACGTGGGTAGAAAAATTCACCATGTGTGGTTCTGAATGGCAAATACCCTGGAGGGGACCCCGAAGCACCTGAGGGGAGGACGCCTGGGAAAAGGGGATACCCAGATCCCAGAGGAGCCCATCCAACAGAAGGCCCCCCCCCACATCTGGCTGTCCCTCCCCTCCCAAACCCAGCTCTCCTCCAAGTCCCCGGAACCTGGTGCTGTTCCCCTGACCCTGCAGTGGCTGGGAGAGGATAGGCAGCAGGGCAGTACAGTCCTGTGGCCGCGTGGCTCCCCTGTGGTGGAAGATGCGTTAAGACACGTGGCATGCCCGTGGCCCTTAAATGAGGTTGTGGTATACAGTGCAGAGGAGGGAGCAGGGCAGGGAGGGTCCTTGGGAAGGCCTTGGGGATGGCAAGGAGGCTGTGAAATGCTGGGTTCACTTGAGCCTGCCGGGTGTTGCCACTGCTAGCAGGGTCCCTGGGTGCAGGCTCATGGACACACAACTGGACCCCCTTCCTTTGCACCATGCCTCTTAAAGGGTTAGGGTAACTCACAGGCTCTGCCAGCCATTCATAGGCCTCCTTGGGTTCCTGCCCCAGCATTTCAGAAGATTCTGTTAAAAATCCTTAGCATCAAGAGCTTCCACTAAGATGTACTTCTTCAGTGAAGGGTTTCAGTTTCCTCTCCTTGTATAATATTAAGCTGGGGGATTTTCCCAAGAAAAAGGATTGCAAATCCTTATTTTCCTGCCTGTTGGGAGTTTTGAGTTGCCTGTAGTTGCTGCCATCTCCCTATGGAGGGAAGGGTCCAATGCTGACTGCAGACCCCTGGCCCCTGCCCCCAGACCTGCAGGCAGGAGGAGCTGCACTTGGCCTCTGTAGCTGGGGGAGGAAAGGCAACTTCCCTTTAAAATCCAACTCTTACCAGCGCCTGGAGGTAAGAGCCCCTCCCACCTAAAGGCAAGAGGCCTGCTTGGTTTAGATAGTCCCCTTCTCCTCTCCTCCTCCTTCCCTTCCTCCTTCCCCTCTTCCCTTCCCATCATTTTTAGAGCCCCCTTTCCGGGCCCTGGGTACCAAACATGGCAATCTTTGTCACCCCAAGTGGTACATCCGGGCTTGCAGGTGCTCGATAATTATCTGATGAATAAATAAAGTCAGGACATACAGCCCAAGGGCAAGCTGATGGTCCTCTTCCCAGGCACTGGGGGTTCACTCAGTGGTGGGTAAATGAAAGGTGGGAAAAGAACGAATAAAGGAAAAGAGAAGGGAGGAGAGAAATTAGGGGAGAGGAGTAGGGGAGAAATGCAAGGGGTGTCATACTCTTAACTCCCCTCGCCCTGAGCTGGCTGAGCCTGGCCTGATGGTGTCACTGTAGAGTGGGATGGGGGCCCTTCTGGGGTCCTGGGGCTGGTAGGAGCGGGGTGATTTTGCCCTAGAGATGCATAGGGCCCTGGACCTTGAGGTCTGTGTGCTGCTATGTCCCCCAAGCTCAAGCCTTGATGCTTCTGGCCTGCGAGGGAAGACCATGGGGCAGCATCCACAGTCCATCGTGACCTGATCGTCCATGGCTTTGAACTCTTCTGTACAAATTTGGGTCTCCCTCCTCCCGTGGCCATTGTGAAGGGGAGAGACCAGAAATCTCAAACTCTGAGCCTCACCCCTGGAATTCCTGAAGCTTCCATTAAAGACAGTCCCAAATGTCAGCCCCCCCTGACTATCTTGTCCATCCCACTGAAGGACAAGAGGGGACACTGAGGCCCATGTGGAAATAGCAAGGAACTGGGGACCTAGGTTGGACCTCCCAGCTCCCACGTCCATGCCCACCACATGGACACACTAAGGGTCTTCGTGTTTGTCCAAGGACGCTTGCTGGGCTCTTGTGCGTGCTCACACATGGGCCATCTCCCCGACTCCAGCCGGTTCTGCCAGGGTGTGCAGGGTATTGCTGGAGTGACATGTTTTTAAGTCACCATGGCTGTGTCAGCTCCTGGACCAGGACTTCATGCCAATTACTTCAGAAAGAGATTACAGAATCGTAACCTAGTCATACTAAATCACTTTTAGCTCACTGCAAAGTTTAATTTAAAAGCCCTTTGCTATGGCACTGGATGAACAGCAAGACTAAGCACTGTTAAAACTGATCTCATGAAATTAATCAAACTTGGGACTGAGGGTGAGAAGTATTCTTATTTCCAACTCTTCCTTAATTCTCGAATATTTCTTTAAGAGGCTTGAAGATGTTTGTATTTCTTGCATTTTATGAAATACTTTCCATGCTTGAGGAAATTCAGCCTTCAATTATTTTCAATTAGGTCTCTGTAATGAGCAGGAACCCCCGAATGTGATATGAAAAGGCATTTGTTGTGTAACATTGACACTATTGTATATTACTGTTCACAATTACTTTGAGTTTTATAAATCAGGAGAAAACCCTTAAAGCCATATGAATACTAATGAAAGCCGTGAATATATTTTTACAAAATTCACCTGGTGGGGAATAGTGAATTAGATGCTTCTCGAAAATGCCCTTCAGGTTGCACTAAATTAACAGAGAGAGGTGCTGGGTTAATTTTTGGTCTGGGATTAGAGTAGATTTTACTGCTGGATGAGCCATACAATGGGCATTACCTGCTGTTCTGGCAAGAGAGGCCTGATCTCCTTTTGGGGGAATCACTACTACCTTATGGTGGGTGGTCTCAGGGAGATGGTCAGTCAAGATGCTGCCCTCCTTCAGCACTGGGGGAAGCCTGTGACCCCAGCAGGGGTGGAGGGGGGTGTGCAGCCTCTGTTTCAAACTTGGATCTGGAGGAGAGAGGAGCCAAGGGTGGAAAACATGGCTGTGGCCCCTTTCTTGCAGCATCACCTCCCCGTGCAGACCCATAGCCTGAGGCCCCTGGCTTACAGGCCTTTCCATCCAGCCTGTGCAGCCCAGGGTCTTTCTAGTACCTGCTCGGGATAATGGGAGATGTTTTCCATTGCAATCAACTGAAGACCCTGACTGACGCAGATTCAGTGTGAGGAACCCATCTCACAGTGCCTGGCGCTACGTGCTAGTGTGTGTGTGGGGGTGTTATGTGGCTGGAGGCTCTGGACTCAGTTTACTCTGCCCCTCATGGAGGCCACCCCAACCTCAGCACCCCTTACCTTGGGCTAGGGTCCCTATAAGCAGACCCTGGGACAGGGATTCTTTAGTGGGGAATTGATTGGGGAGAGTTTGCAGGAGAAAGAGCGGGAAGGAAGGAGAGTATGGCCCCGGCTGGGGTCCATTTCAGCCTCTCCCACAGGGATCCCTGGAGTGGGTGCTGCAGAAGGAGGCCAGTGTGGGTGGGCCAGCCCCAGGGCTGCTCAAGGGCAGGAGAAAGCAGGGGTACACAGCACTCGGCCTTGAGGGTTTGTTCCACAGCTACTGCCTGACGCCTCAAGGGAGCCAGGGCAGGGGAGGAAGTGTCTGAAGAGCAGGTCACTCTATGAGAACCAGTCTGGGCCAAACCTGCAGCTTTCAAGGAATAAGAGACCTGGACCTAACAGCTAATAGGGGGCTTCCGGCTTCCGGCTTCCGCTTCCAGTGATCCAAGCTGGGAAGAGCCTTGTCAGAGAGGCCAGATACATACAGCCAACCCAAGGGTGATATGGAGCTTCTTGGGGCTGGTGGTCTTGACCTGACTGAGGTGGGGAATCAAGGAACCCGACCGGCTGTGACAACGGGTGGCAGATGTTCACCCATATGGTCCCTGTTGGCGTTTTCAGGACCCCCTTCCCCCAAATGAGAAGTCAAGGGTCTTATGGGGGAAATCTGCCTCACTAATGGGATGCGAGTGTGCCCATTGTGGGCAGCGTCTTCCCCTCCTGGCCCTTATTTCAACATAGAGCATGGTCTCACAGTTCATGTGCCAGGCCCTGGGCTTGGGATAAGTGATGACTTCAGAGCCGGCCCCAGAAGGAGCTTGGTGGAGCAGGGATGGGGGCGGGGCACCGAGAAGAGCTGTGGCCACGAGAAGGGGGCTGGAGGGGAGACATGCAGGGGTGAAGGCAAGGGGCGGGGTCCGCAGGGGCCTGGCGGGAGGGGAGGCGGTAGGCTCAGGCTAGGCCAATGAGGGGGTCTCAGTGCTATGTGGCACTGTGGTTGGCTCAGGCACAGACCAGTGACTCAAATTGGGCCAATAAGAGTGTGCGTAGCTCAGACATGGTCATGTGACTCAGGCTGGGCCAATGAGAGCGTGACTGTTCAGGCATGGTCATGTGGCCCAGGGAGGGCAATGGGAGTGGCTCCTCTCTGAGGGCAGGATCCATAGCACCTCCTGGGAGGGCTCCATAGTGACCCTTTCTCTTTGTTCTGGGCAAGTCACTGACCCTCTTGGTGTTGTTTTCCCCAACTGTGAGATGGGATTCTCTCACTGGCATGCAGGGATGTTGTCAAGGTTGAGAGTCAGCCCCTGCAGTGTCCGACTGGTATCCAGCGCAGGGCTGGGCCTTGCTATGTCAGTGCTGGCTGCTCAGTGTTACGTCCTGACGCCTTCCTGGAAAGCATGGCACAGAAACATACACACAGGAAGGGTTCTGGGCATCAGAGGTGCATGGCTGAACCGACCAAGATAACAAGAGGACAGGCACACTTGGATGATTCCAGGCCTCAGCAGAAGGGGAGGCAAACTGCTTGCTCACTGCACCCAGCCTGGTGGGACCCCTCCAGTGAACTCAAGCAGGAAAGCAGTGTGCTGGCCATTTGCCGGCCCCTGGCCCTTCCATGGTTGTGTCCTGTCAGCTCACCATCCCCTGGAGTAATAGCAATGGATGGACAATAGCAGAGGGGGTGGCATTAGGGTCATTGGTGCAGAGAGAGAGGTAGTAGAACTGGTGATAATGGCAATTGCAGTTGATACTTTTGTAGCCAGTACACAGGGCTAGTCATTATCCTAAGCCCTTTACCTACATAGGCCCATTTACTCATCCCCATAGCAGTGTGCTTCATATCTGCCTCTCTTCTGTCACAGATGAGGAAACCAAGGCACAGGGAGGTTCCCACTCCCAAGACAGCACAGCTCTAGGGTGCCTGGTTCTGCTGTGCTTTCTCAGCAGGGAAGGTGCCTCTTTCAACAGGAAACAGGAATGTCTCAGGGCTAATTTTCATTGCATACTATGTCCTCCCATCCCAGGACCACAGGCCGGGTTTGGAGTAGACAGACTTGCCAGGCCTGTGTCACAACTCGCTCTTGGGGCTGGCAGCAGAGACTACCCTACCTGCAAGACCAAAAGTGGGTGACGAGCTCCTCACAGTGAGAATCGAGCAAGAAAAGGGGAAAGGGGAGCCAGCTGGTTCCAGCAACTCCTGCCCAGGCCAGCAAGCTGCCTTTCTGCCCATGGGAAGCTTATATCACTGTCTCAGTAGCCCTCTGGAAGCCATCAGCCCACACCTTCCACAGAGGTGATGACAAATGCTGGGGTGTGGGGGGCTAGAAGGCTTGTGAAAGAGCAGCTCAGGTGCCAGCAGCACCTTGGTCCCATTACTAGTGAGACTCCAGCTGCCTCTGGGACACAGAGGGCTGTGTATGGGCTCAATACCCACATAAACTGTTAAGTGGTCACACTGCTGAGGGTGGGGGTGAGGGTGGGCCTGGGGGTCCTGAGGAGGGTGGAGGAGGAGGGGTAGGTGGACCTGAGGTCCTGAGGAGGATGAGAGAAAGGTGCAGGGTGGTCCTGGGGGTGCTGAGGAGCGCAGAGGAGGGGCTGTCACCAGAAGCCCTGCTGGAGAGCCTCCTTTGTTAGTGCATCAAAGTTTAATGAGAGCAGGGACATGCCATGCTGTTCAAGTAATGGATGGCAAGAAAGGGGAAAACAAATGAAACGCTGATATTAATAAAAGATCTGGGAGCGGAGTTGCCACCCATCATGCTGGCAGCTGGCATGGAGGCCCTGCTGCTCCGGAACCATTAGACCTGGCTGCCAGTGGAATGGGGAAGGGAGTCTACCCTGGGAAGGAGTTGCAGGGGCATCTAGGAAAGAGGTGCAGCCTCTTCATATCCAGGTATCTGAGCAGCTGTGTGGGAAACAGACTCTAGGACTCCTCACTGGAGGTGGTTATACCTGTGAAAACTGTTAACTTTTTAAAAGAAATGGCTGCTACTCAATTGGAATTCGGCCCGAAGTCAAGGCTGGGTTCTCATAGGTCACCACAAGGAACTTTATCACTGTGATTTATCCTTTTAATTGAAATTTCATTTAGTATTTATTCTCATTTGCAGGAGGGCTTCCAAATTCCCCAGTGCCTGGGGCTCTGGGACAGTTTGATTAGAACACAAGAAAGAAGCTGCTGGCAGGTGTGTGTATTCAGTGCCACTGCAGGAGGGCTGGTGGGGATGCTTTTGAGCAATCTCCATTCACAAAGGGTTCTAGTAGGAGCTGAGAGCAGCCAGCCTTTCTAGAAAGTGCAAGACCCCGGGGGCTCTCCCCCTCTCCCTGATGCTGTGCTTCGCAGGCTCTTCAGAACTCAGTTTAAATGACACCTCCTCCCAGAGGCCTCCCTGACTGCCCTGTCTTGGAGTTAGCCTATTAAACCATGCTCTGTTTTAACCATCTTTGAGCACTTGTCAGAATCTTGAGTGTGCCTGTGCTTGCTTGTTATCATGGACCATCCCCCCCTCCCCAGTTATGTTCCTGCCTTTCTCCAGTTGCCCCCCAGAAGGGACTTCAGGACCACTCGTGGATGCTCAGTGAAGAGAGCCCCCAAGGACGCCCTCAGCTGCCTGTGACGCAGACAAGACCTCTCATTTGAAATGAGGGGTTGGAGCCCTTGGAACATGATGAGCCCTGGACCAGATACCAGACATACCAGGCCACCTCCAGATCCCCAGGTTCTGGCCCCTCCTTCAATCAGACCCTGTGTGCGTTCTCATTACTTTCTTTTTTCCAGAGGTCACCTCTGGGGTGATGACTTTCCATTGGGCATAGGACTGAGGGTGGGGGGCATCACCTCACCTCATGGCCCAGCAGCCTCTGGAGAGAGACGTCACTAATCCCTCCCTGGAGGAGGAGACTGAGGCTCAGGGAGGCGAAGCCCCTAATGGGTGGAGCTGGGATTTGAAGGGAGAACTGCCAGCCTCAAGACCCTCCCCACCGGCAACTGCCACCTCCAAGAGGCACCCCCTGGCTAGCTGGGGGAGAAGTGGCCTCGAGGCCTTTGGGCAGAAATGGCGCCTGGTCTTGGGAAACGTGGAAGAGGCAGAGCTGAGGACAGGCAGGAGTTGGGGCAGGGCCGGTTTCTCCTCACTATCATACTACCGTGGCTTGGAGTCTGCACCCCTGAAAAACATCTTAAGCTTAACCTACTCCTGTGGGGGTGAACTCTGGTAAATTAGACCTTCTGATGAGTTTTCTTCAGTTAAGGTGTGGCCCTGCTGACTCGGGACGTGTTTTAATCCTGTTCCTGGAGTCCCCATAGGGAAGGCCACAGAGAGAAGGGCCACGGGGGCAGCCAGAAGCCGCAGGTCAGCGGGACCCTGAAGAGAAAGGGGAAGATGCTGCACGTTCATCGCCATTTGACGGGGAAGCCAAGGAGCCTGGATCACTGCCAGCCAGTCCCACAAGGCCACAGTTTTAGGGGAGAAAGCTTTGCCTCCATGATGCCTTGATTTTGTGTCTTGGCCTCAGGTTCTCATTGCTTAAGCCAGCTCATTGCATGGTTTGCTTTAGGAGTGGGAGATGAGATGAAAATAGGCTCCGAGCTGACATCAGGGCAGCCGAGAGGGATGAGAGGGGCCCTCCTCAGCCGGGCTGATGGCCAGGGGACAGCAATGGTCATATCTCCCACAGCCTCTTTCTGGTGTGCTGGGGCCACATGGGACATTACTTGGGCCATACAACCTTCTTGTAACAAGCTGTACCCCCTGTGGCCTCCACCCCAGCCTGATCAGCCCTATGTCTAGTCATTGCCTTGTTTTCTGAGCCAGGCTTCCCAGTAGCATTGCCATATCTGAGCGAGCTGGGTGAGGGCATCAGTATGCCTGGCATGCCCTGCGAAATGGAACCTGCAGCTGTTGAGGACCCCCCTGGGGGGCCACCATCCAGTCACCTGCCCTTGTGGGGGCTGAGGTCCCCACAAGTTACCTGTGCCACCCATGCTTCTCTACCTCTAAGAACCTCAGCCCGGCTTAGGTTTCCAGTGGGATCCTCTGGTGTCAGGGCCAGGCCTGCCTTGACCAGAAATGTGCTTCATGCTCAGCCAGAATCAGAGGGCTTTGGAGTTAGGGAGTGTGCACAAGAGAGAGAGGGAGAGAGGGACCACTGTGAGCAGGTAATCCAAAACTGCAACAGATGGCACAAAGTGGGGCCCTTGTCTCTTCTTCCTGGCAAGCAGAGGCCCCTCATTTTGTGGGGCTTGTCAGCTTGAAGTGCTTGCCCACAGCACCTGCATTTTGCCCAATAGCTCCTGAGCTGGATTTGATAGTCCTCACTTCTGCAGCTTCGCCAAGGCTGAGGATCCCCGGCCCCTCACTGGCCTTGCCAGTGACCTTCTCATCCTCCTCTCCCTGTGCTCAGCTCAGCCTCCTCCACCTCCCACCTGCTCTGTCCAAGACACGCTGTGGTCTCGCTGTGTGATTCATTAAAGATGCATCCGGCCTTTGAGTACATTTCAAAGCAAGCTGAACTTGACTGACTAGAAATTTATTCATAGAAGTGACTCTTTTGAAATTTATCCCTCCCACCCCCACCTGCAAATCTTTATTTATTTTTAAAGTTTTGTCTGACCACTGGTCCTATGGCTGTCACCTCTCACTAATCCTCTGGCCAGCGGGACTTGGGGTATAGGGTCTGGGGACTGGGTCAGGCTTCCTGAGTCCAGGAAAGAGCTGTTCTCAGGAGCCCAGGTAAGCTGTGCACCCAGGAGCCCAGGTGAGAGCTACTCCCAAGAATCCAGGTGAGTGCTGCACCCAGGAGCCTAGGTAAGAGCTGCTATCTGGGCAGCAGCCAGGAGAGACCGCAGAGGTCCGACCAGCTGGTGAGAGTGAGGGGGTGGGGTGCTGGGGCTGAGCCCCAGGTCTGGTCCCACCTGTCCTTTCCCTGGCAGGTTTGACACATGTTGTATGCAGGTAGGTCTCATAGTTTTAAGCACCTCAGTCTGCTCACCTGAACCATTCCATCTTGAGTCTCTCATTGCTGTGATGGTGGAGGAAGCCATGACAGAAAGGAAATTAAAATCTTAGTGAACGTATCAGGTCACTTTGCAAGGAAGGACCAAGAGCCTGGGTCTGGCAAGGGTGTCTCCTCCCGAGGCCTCCTGGGGGTGGGATAGCCTTCCACTCAGCACGGTCCTCCACTTGGTAATCTCAGTCCAGTGCCTTCAGGAGGATGGCCTGGTGGCTGACGAGGAGCTGCTCCCAGAGCAGAGGCACCTATGAGGCTGCCTGGGGATAGGTGGGGCTTCTCGGGTGAGGAGACCCTCTGCAGGGGAAAAGTCACCCTTTGCCCACCCACATCCTTCTCTCTGCAGCCTCCAGAGAGCTGGACTCTGATCTTGGCTGGGTCCCATGGGCAGGAGGACCAGAGGCTGGAGCCTCGGGGATGGCACTGGCTGTGCCCGGCAGCCATCTGGAAACTGGACACTTCTGGGTCCCGCCTCCTCTGAGTCTCAGTTTTCTAGTTTGGAAAATGAGGTTGGGACGTGTTGGTGGCCACAAGAGCTGTGATGGGCTGCGCAGGAATGCTGGGACGCTTGAGGAGGAATGCCTCCTTGCCAGGGCGCCTGGACCTCTTGTGTGCGTCTCTGCTGACCCTTCATTGGTTTCTGCTGGCTGAGGTACTGGCTGAGGCCGGTGCTTTAAATCGACCGTCTGAATTTGGGTGCTTTGGGCACTAGCTGCAAGAGACCTTCTGGAGGCTTCGGGAGGAGGCACCCTTGCCGGATCCACGCTCTTGGTCCTTCCTTGCAAAGTGACCTGATGCATTCACTAAGATTTTAATTTCCTTTCTGCCGCGGCTTCCTCAACCATCACAGCAACGAGAGACTCAGGATGGAATGGTTCAGGTGAGCAGACTGAGGTGCTTAAAATGGTGAGACCTACCTGTGTACAACAGGTGTCAAATCTGCCAGGGAAAGGAGGCGACAGAGAGACAGAAACGCGAATGATCTCAGGAAGAGCCTGACGCCTTGCAACTATGGCGCCTCAACCGATCCCTCTGCAGAGTAATTTGGGCCTGGAGGGAAGTGCTTAACAAGAGAGGGGGTCCCCTCCATCTCAAAACAGCCCCAGGTGTCCCCACCACCCCTAATAGGTGTGCCGCAGCATTCGCTGGAGAGACAGATGACTGTGGAACAGCAGGGGACACTGGGGGCTCTGGGGGATTTCCTATAGCCCTGCCGGTCCTGCTCACCCCTCCTGGGACCCCCTGTGGTGATGAGTGGGCAAACAGGGCTGGTGACCCAGGAGGGGAGAAGCCTGGAGTGACCCGGCCGAGGGTGTCTGCCCTGGCAGAGCAAGCAGACCTGGGTGGTAAGGGCCCATGGGGTCTTGCCCATCTCCTCGGGGGTTCCTCGATGTCTGGGGGCATCCACTCCCTGTGCTCAGCCTCCATCAAGGCTCCCAGGACGGGGCAGGAGGAGTAGAGTCTCCAGGCCCCCACACCCTGTTCTCGGCCCTCCTTGCTGTCTGCACTCAGTGCTGAATGTTGATGTGGGTGGTCCCGTGCAGGGGCTGGGTCTCCGTGCATGGCTGTTCCCAGGGCGCAGGACTGGGGCACTCCCTGGTGGAAGCTCCATGCGGATCTGTGCAATCGATGGATGTCTGAACAAAGCCACCGAGTGCCACGTAGACCAGCCACCGGGCTCCCCACCATGGTCTGGTGAGGAAGTCAGGAAAAGTGCGATTAGACCGCCTTTAGGGATGGGAAACGGGTCTCGGCCTGCACCAGCAGAGCTGCGAGCTGGAATTGGACGCTGCTTGCACCATCCCTGAGCACCAGCTCTTGTGCGGCAGGGAAGACCCCTGCCATCTGCCTTGGCTCTCTGCTCCTAAAATGAAGGTCCAGGTGGGGCGGATCCTGTGGATTGTGCCCAGGGAGAAGACCACCCATATCCCCAGAACTACTGTGCTATCAGGGAAACGGTGAGGATTGGAGTCTGAGGCACGACCTGAGCGTGGCACAGAGACGGGCAAGGCCTGGTATACGGGACACCCCGGCCCTTCTGGGGTGTGGGTTACACATCCCTAGTGGATCCCAATCCTGCTGGGTCTGGTCCTGGTCAGCCAGGAGCAGGTAGGTGGCCAGAGCCGACCAAAAGCACAGAACTCCCTTGCCGCCCCTGGGCCCAGGCCCTGGCGATGGTGGCTTCAAACCCCATTTCCTGCCCTGTGTGCCCTGAATGTAATTTCCTCCTTCCACCTGCACACGCCTTGTGTATGGGGAAGAAGCACCAGAGAGAAGGGTCCTAAGAGGTCTCCAGAAGGACATGTGTTCTGCATGCTCAGCTCTGCATCTGTAATGCAGCCTGGGGTCTGCACGACGGGGCCTTTCTCTCCCCTTGCCCGGCAAGGGGCTGGGTTGCAGGGGCAGGGGGCCCCCAGAGAAATTCCATCTTGCACCTGGTCCACAGGGCAGTGGGGGTGGGCACGGTGAGGCACGGAGGGGCAGAGCCATCGGCCGGCCCCAGGACCTCATAGAGGGGCCCACGATTGTTTGGCCACTGCCCCTGGTCACTAAAGCCCATTGGCATGAGGGGCCCTGGTAGTTTTTGAATTCCACGCCTGGCAGGGAAGCTCCCTCAGCCAGGAGCCATTCCACATCTAAGTCTGTACGCCAGAGAAAGGGAAACAGGTCCAAACAAAGATGTGTGCACGATTATCCACCATGGTCCATGGTGGGAGCACCCCACAGAGTGCCACTGATGGACGGACCCACACTGAGGTCTGTCCTTGCTGGGGCATCACTTGGCCACACACAGTGAAGCTCCAGTGCCGGTTATGTGAGTGAAAGAAGCCATGCTCTAAAGACCCTTCTCAGAAACATCCAGAACAGTCAGACCCGCAGACAGAGAGCAGGCACGTGGCTGCAGGGGCTGCGATGGGTGGTTGGTGTGGGGGTCTCTGTGGGGTGATGAGAACATTCTGGAACTGAAGAGCGGTGATGGCCCAACAGCACCGAGAGGACTGACTGCCACTGACTGCAAACTACTATGTGCATTTTATCACTTAAAAACTTAATTTTTTAATTTATAAAGAAATAAAAAATTACCAATTAGAAATACAGAGACCCCTAGGAGTCACTGCTCAGGAGGTGCCATGCAGCCCCTGAGTTAGTCAGCGAGTCCCTCGGCTTCGGTGCAGGGGTCTGAGCATACGCTGGGGGCCAGCCTGGGTGTGGAGCGCTCCGATGTCAGCTCCCCTTGCGGCCCCTCCTAAGGGCCGGGCATCCAGACTGTCACCCCTTCCTGCTTTGGGAGCCATCCCCTGGCTGAGGACTTGGGGCTGGGGATGGGGAGCGGGCAGCCTGTGGCCAAGAGCCCCTTATCTACAGAGACTGTCAGACCCAAGTTCTGTTCCCACTGGCCCTGCAGGCCCCCTGAGCTGGCTTCAGCTGCCAGAGCTGCAAAATGTGTGCAGCTTACCCACCTCGAGGCTGTGTGGCATCAACTGGGAGGCTGAGGGCAAGCGAGAAGCAGGGGCACTGCTGCTGTCCCCCACCCCTTATCCCCATGAGGGGCCCTGTCAAGTCCCCCAAGGCACAGTTACCCCTGCAGCCTCCCATCTGCTCCTGTCATGCTCCTGCAGCACCACTGGCTGGTCCGGTCATGCTCTGTAGCACCCTCCTATCCTCCCCGCTCAGCTGCTCCTGTTGTGCCCCACCCTTTCCCCTGCACTGGGCTGTGGCACTTGCGGATGAGGTGGCAGGACGAGAGTGGAGCCCCTGCCGGACCCTAGGTGGGCGGTGCAGGGTGGAGAGGCATGGCCCACACATGGCCACAGAGGCACAGACGAGCCATCCCTGTGCCCAGCATTGCCGTCCTCTGTAATCAAATGTCCTGAGGGGCTCATGTTGGTTTTTATCACAATGTCTCAAATCATGGTTCTCTGCCCAAAAAGGGGGCTCAAGCCCGAGAAGAGCCCGAGATGCTGGCCACGAGGTTACTGGGACTGGGGGACACTGATGTGAAGGGGGACCTCCCCCAGCTCCCCTCTCAAAGCAAAGAGCTCTTCTTGGTCTAAGGTGAGGCTGCCCCAGAGCCTCCACCAGCATCTCTGTGGCATCTTCTATCATCCTGGGCACAGACCACACCATACCGAGGGCCTGGCAGGGATGTGGTGGATTGGTCACTGCTCTCTGGTGGCTCGGCAGCTGGCCATTGGGTGTCCATCGCTCAAGAAGTTGCACAGTGAGTGTGCAGTGCTGAGCTGTGAACCTCCAGGCAGGAGGTGGCAGGGCAAAGGACCAGCAGCCAGGCGGGGCCTGAAGTAGGGGGCAACTGGGGAGAGATGCAATGGGTATCCATCCAGATGGCAGGGGAGGAGATTACAGCGGCCACCACGCAAATGGTTTGAGATCCAGCTCCTGGCCACGCCTGTTGCTTTCCACAGGAAGCAAGCCCAAGCTCTCGGGCATAGGAACTGCCCTTCCTATGGCCCCCAGAGTCCTGAGCACACAGGACTAATTTTCCCAGGTGTTCATCATGCACAATGAAGCTCCAAGTCCCAGGACCACAACCCCAAAGCCTGTGGGACCAGCCAGGCCCAGAAAGGGTGTGTGATTCTCTCCAGGTGCACAGTAAGTGAGTTTAGGCACAAAGGATCCAGGCCTGTCTCCTCCCTGTGGATTTGCCCCTCTGGCTGATGGTGTGTTGTGGATACACCTGTCCCAGCCTGCCATGAACTTCAGAGGGCAGCACCGGGCTACGGGCTGGCCCTGCCACTGATGGCTGCCCAGAACCAGGGCCATTTCCTGGCCTCAGCTTCCTAGTCTGTAAAGTGGGGTGAGTGATGCCACTGAAGCCGCCAGGAGCAGCCCCCAGCAGCCACACCAGCTGGGGGCTCTCAGTGGGACTGTGTGCTGTCCGTTCAGGAACACAAGTGCTTGATGAACATCCGCAAGACAAACAGGCAGCCTCGGTTCCCTACCCAGCTTCTCAGGTCTCATCACTTGCATTCACTCCCCAGGTCTTCAAATGTCAGTCTCAAATGCTGACAGTGTCTCTTAATTTAATGCAAAAAGCAATAACTACGTATTTTCCCCTCCAGGAACTGCATGATAAAATCATAGATGTGCCTGAGGAGCTTGCAAAACTGCCCATGTACCCATAGAACTTGCAACATTGCCCTGTTTCTCTGCCTCTGCACATGGACATTCTGAAGCAGGGTCCTCTGGGTGGGGGGTGGGGGTCCCCGGACTCTGTAGGATGTTGTAGTTTCCCTGGCTTGGCCCCCAGATGCCAGGAGCACCTTCCCAGTTGCGACAACCCAAAAGTGTCTGCAGATATTGCCAGACGCCCCTGGGGGGCAGAATCACCCCATCTCACTCAGGACCCTGATGGGCAAGAAGACTCGATGCCTTGAGGGAAGGGGGCCCATGGCTGTGTGGGCGCTGCAGAGGTGGACTTGCAGGGTCTGAATCTCCAGGAGCCAGGGTTGGGTGTGCGCTGGGAGATGCTGAGCTGTCTTTCCTGTTTCCTTCACGGATGAAGGAAGGAAACATAGAACTCGCCCATGTGCAGGCCACCCTCCACTCCTTAGGAAAACGGACTGAGTAGGTCCCTCCCCATCAGCCAGTTGCAGCCCCTCACCCTGCTCCCCTATTTTAATGATTGTTACCCCCTTTGGTGTCCGAGCTGGCAAGCTCTGATCTGGTAGCATGTCTTCCTACAGTCACCCCATCCGGAACTAAACTTGTCCTCTTATGTTTATTTCAGTGGAGGTAATTTTGTGGTTCAGGGAGGATTTAATTTGCTTGCATCAGGATGATGCAAACAGCTGGCTGATGCTGGGCTCTGGCCTCCTGTGGGGAGATGGAGGGTGGCGAGGTGGCCTGCTTCTCCCAGCTCAGCCCTTGGGGTGGGGGCCTGCAGGGCTCGATGTTCGGAGCCCGCTGTCCCCCCGGCCACCTGTCCATGGAGCCTCCTGAGGGCTCCTTTCTGGGGGCCACTTCCTGCCAGTGCCAAGCCCCATTCTCATTGGGGGTGCTGAGCACACGGGGCCCGCCACTGCTACAACCCCATTCCCTGGGGGTCATCGGTGGAGCTGCCAGTAATGGCTCAGAATGATTCAGAGCAGCTGCCCTGGCCCGGAACCAACAGCTGTGGGGGGTGGGGGGCTGTTAATCTGCAGAGGAGCCTGGAAGCCCCTGCCTGTGGAAGCTGAGAGAAAGCTGAATGACAGGTGTAGATTGCCTAGGCTGCTATGCTTGGCTCTCTGGTTGAGTGGCCCCGTGGCCATGTGTGCTGGGTATCCCTTGGAGTCAGCAGGCCTCAGTGGCCACGTGGAGGACGGGTGGGGCTGGTCCAAGGGGGACCTGTCCCCGTCACTGGCTGCATCTCCCTGAAATTTGGAGAAAACCCAACTCTCCTGGGCAGCCGCATCTCCCTTGTACCCAGAATTGCCCAGGCCCCTCCTATTGTTGGCATGAGGACTTTGAGCTCCTTGAGGGCAGGTAGGGCATTCTGGATGGGTTTCTAGATGGCGCAACAAATAATCACGACCTTAGTGGCTGACACAGCACCCGCTATTAGGTCAAAGGCTGGCGTGGGGGTGCTGGGTTCTCTGCTCAGACACCACCAGACTGGAAGTCAGGGCGTTGGCTGGCCCGGAGGCTTGGGGGGAATCGCATCCGAGCTCAGCCTCGTTGTTGGCAGAATTGAGTTCCTGTGGCCACAGGACTGAGATTCCTGTTCCTGGCCGCTGTCGGGGACCCGTCCCCGCCCCCAGAGGCTGCCTGGGTTCCTTGGCACGTGGCCGCCTCCATCTTCAGGCCACAGTGCTGGACCCGGTGTGCAGCCAAGCTCTCACTGGCTCCCCTGCCACTGGCCTGAGAAAGCTGCTTTTGAGGGCCCAGCTGACTATATCAGCTTCCCCCATCCTCATCCTACACCGACTGTGCCACGCAGCATAACCTATTCACACCCTGGGGGTGGTGCAGGGCGGGAGTCTTGGGGCCCACAGAAAGGTCATGTGTGAGGTGTCTGCTGTGGGGTGTTGGAGGCTCTGCTCAGGGTGGACTCGGGGATCTAGTTTCTGTGAGCCCCAGGCTCATGCAGCCGAACTCTGCCCACTTCTCACTGGAGGACACTGGCGGGGGGACGACCATGCCCCTGCCCCTGAGTTCTGAGTTCTTAGCCCCGGAAGGGGTCTCAGCCCCACGACGGCTTCTGGAGCTCAGGCGTCCAGGCTGCAGTTTAGGGGTGCTGTCCCTTCCTCAGGCAGGGGTTGGAGACTGAGTCTCTGAGTGAACCCAAGGATGGGGGTGCAGCTTCCCCAGCAGAGGATGGCAGCCTGGGCTGCACTCAGCAGAGCCCACGGCCAGCCTGCCAGATGAACTGTAAGTGAAGGCAGATGTCCTGGGTGGGGCTGGGGCTGCAGCACCCACCCAGGAGGCGAGGGCGACCCCCCAGTAAAGGGTGACCCCTGGTAAAGGGTGGCCCTGGGGCAGGGGGACCCTCCTGGGGCCGGGGCTGCACAGCACATGCCCCGTAGAGATCTCCCACGGGCATGGCCGCCTCGGCATCTTTTCCATTTGAACCGTTTTTACGTGTGTGCTCTGCTGGCATTGCATACACTCAGTGTTGTGTAACCAGCACCTCTGTTTCCAGAACAGATAATGTTTACATCATCCCAACCTTAATTTGTTTTTAATTTGAAGAATATTACAAAACACGAAAAGATCAAAGTGACCCTTAGTCCCATCATCACACACAAGGAGTAAATGTTTCCCTTTTATCATGGAGAACGTCCCCCTTATGGAGAGACTCAGTCCTACGTCCCACCGTGTTCCCCCATGGCCGAGGAGCCTGGATTCAGAGCCCTGGGGACCGGATGTCCTGTTCTGCCACAAATCCGCCTGACTCCTGCACCTGCCTCACATCCGAAAGCTTTCGTGCCAAGACTCTGCTCTGTCTTCCCTGTGCCCCCTCCGCCCACATGCCTACTCCAGAAGGAAACGGGCAACCCGTGATGGTAAACACCCCCCAGCGTGCCCGATGATAGATGTGGGGTGTGGATGCCCCAGCCTGAGAAGCCGGCTCCCAGCTGCCACCCAGCCGTCCTTCCTCACATCACGCACATATCCCTGAGCGTCCCCACGCTCGGGCCATGTCAACTCATTCATGGGTCTGTTCCCAATGGCTCAGCACACCGTGACATCCTCAAACGAAGGCCCAGAGGCTCTCTCCCCGGGAAGCCGTTCTCTCCAGCCCTGCTCCGGAGCCACCTCCTCTCTCCAAGCGCCCTGGCCATCGACTGCAGCTGCCCCTCTCTGCACAGCCTCAGGGCTAAGCACATGGTGGGGACACAGCAGTCATGCAAAACCCAGGTTTTTTACCTTGTGACCTTGGGCAAGTTACTAAACTTCCTCTTTGCCGCAGTTTTCCCATCAAAGGTTCAGGTGAGGTCTAAATGAAATCTTGCACATGAAGCACCTAAAACCACACCTTGCCAGTAGTGAGTGTGCAATAAAATTCTTCCAAGTGAGCCTGAAACTTAGGGGCAGCAAAAGACTGGGTCCAGAATAGTGTCACCATATAGGAAGCTTTTAAAGTCACAGAGTGAAGGAAAGAATTAAGGAAGAAAGGTAGAAATTCCCCCAACTCTAGGATCTACAGATCATGTGGGAAAAATCAACTCTTACAACATAAATCCAAACATTATAAATGTGGTTACAGCATAAAGCAAATGGCCACAGGATCCGAGGAGAGGGGTGAGGTTTGGAGAGACCCAACATTTAAGGTCCTTCTTCAAGAAGCCTGGTGTTTAAGTCTCCAGCACTCAAAATTATCTCATCTTGTAATCTTAGGAGGGCTAAGCCTACTCCTAAATGCATGCAACTCCAGTATTATTACGCAATTTAATGTTCCTTTAAAGAATAGCGGAGAAGTCTCTGGATTTAAAAGGCCTTCACATTAAAGGATTCTCTTTTCTTACCCTTCTAAATATACTTTCAGTTGGATTAAAT
Source organism: Tamandua tetradactyla (assembly GCF_023851605.1). Classification (NCBI taxonomy): domain Eukaryota; kingdom Metazoa; phylum Chordata; class Mammalia; order Pilosa; family Myrmecophagidae; genus Tamandua; species Tamandua tetradactyla. The sequence continues at coordinate 59,295,984 of NC_135327.1, read as the reverse complement.
TTGACTGGGATCTCTTGTTTGGCACTGATTTACTATTTCTTATCAAGATGTCTTTTCTCCTACGTTTTCATGCTGGTTAATTCCAAATAAATTAATGAGGTCAGTAAGAGAGATAAGAACACGTGCACACGCAGACTCTCATACGGAGATGTAGAGAGCTTAGCAGAGGGGAGAAGACGATGAGAATTCTACCTCTTAAGGGAGGACTTGCGACCCTCTGATGCTACTGAGGGTTCTTTCCTACCCACCTCTCCACCAACGTCAATTCACTTAATCCACATTCTGGGGCTGAGGAGGGGTCTTTTCTGTACGCTTCTCCGTCTTTGTAACACCCAAGAGTCTTTGCTCATCTCCACCCATATGATTATCCCTGAGACCAGCTACCCACCACAGCCCTAGCCTGACAAGGTGGCGGTGTCAATGCCACTGGAGAACAATCTAAAATGGGACAAGCCTGAGGTCACAAGGAAAGCTGGCGTGAAATAGAAGCATAATCTTAAAGCTGTGAAGGACAATGGGACCTTTTCCCAGGAACCTGCTGTCTCCCAACATCTGGTAGAAGATCATAATGAAAAAGAAAACCTGACATGCTTAACTATGCAAACAAAATGAATCACGCTCAGTGACTTTGCTTCCTCTAGCAATTCCTTATTTATCTTAAAGGCATCATCCCTTCAGATCTTCTCAATCAAATATCTCTTATGTATAAAGAAAGCTGCCCCATCACATGGTTTACTGAATAGTATTTATTGATCGAGTTGTTCTTTGGCATAAAATTTACTTAGCAGAGATGAGCGTGTCTTATTGTTTAAGAATGTACATGAGCTGACAACATAAGTGTGCTACACACATTTATCCTCATGCTGTCAAATATGTAAGTAGACACTAATGGAGTCAGCAATTCAATTGTATGTATAGCACACAAATTCATGGTGAAGATACCATATCAACAATTACAAGTATGGGTTTAAACCCCCATCCTGTCATTCACTAGTGAGTCTTTGGGCAAGTCTGACCTTCCTATCTCTTAGTCTTCTCGTTTATAAGGTGGGGATAACAGCTCCTGCCTCATCAAGGTGCCAAGAGGATTGCTAGAGAAAGCAACGACGCTCATACTTTACAAGATTCACAGGAAGTGCTCAAATACTAGTGGTTGCGATTTCCTCCTCCTCTCCCACCATCATCACCATCATCTTCATCATTGCCATCACCATCAGTTCCTCATATCATCACCTTCATTCCCACCACCATCACCCTCCAGTTTATCACCAGCATCCCCACTGCTCCCATCATCATTGCCTTCATCACTGTGACTACCGTCGTCACCTTCATCACCATCACCATCATCACTTTTATCACTTTCATCACCAACATCCCCACAGTCCTTGTCCTCCTCATCAGTACCCTACCACTCCCGGGTTTACCACCTTCCTAACTACCATCGCCATCACCATCATCCTCATGGTACGAGGGGCTTATCTGTCCAGAAGGAGGGAGAATGTGAAACAAGATACAGGTGTTACCTAACCATGCTGGACTAATGAATGAACCCCAAAGATGAACATGTCCAAGAGTACCTTCAGGCAACAGAATATCTGAATATTTTCACAGCTGGAGAATTTATGCTTCTCAAGTGGGATACCAGGCATGGCATCTGATGTCATAAATGCAGAGCTCTGCTGCAACGAGTTAGGATTTCCTTTCTTGGGAAACTTGGGCCAGTGTGCTAGCATCTAGGAGGGTGCTGGGCAGTCCAAGGAGGCATCCCAAGGTTCTTGGGTGGCAGATTTGGGACTGGGAGCCCTGCAGGGATGCTTGGCATCTCCAGCTGCCATTGTGGAGGGTCTCATACAAAGAGCCCTGGGATGAAATCCCTGGAAGCCCAGCAGGGAGGGCATGGGGTGGTGACGGGGCCCAAAGACAGGGGGCCCAGACACTGGCAACCCACCATGTGGCCTGATCCCCCTTTGTCTTGTGAGTCCTTCGTTTCTGAGCCTTTAAACTAAATGACTTCTAAAATGTCTTTCCTCACTTGAAATTCTGACTTTTATGATGACATATAATAACGCAAATTCAGGATAAAAAAAATAAATGGACCCATCTTAGTAGCTGGTGTGCATTTTTGAGGCAGGAAGAGTTACAAGTCCTGTTTTATTTGTCCTGGCATCTGTGTGACAGTGGAGTTAGGGTGACCTTGGTGGGCACCCCGTAACTTCACCAGGTACACACAGGGCACCTTTACTCATCTCTGGGGGTACACAGGGGAGGGAAGGCCCAGGCAGACATGGGGTCTCAAGTCACTCAAAGGGAAGCTGGGCGACTTGAGACATCCCGACAGCAAAGCTGGGCAGACGCTGACCCGCTGAGGACCTCTGAATCAGGGGATGTCCAAGGGGGTTGGCAGCCTCGAGGCTCCCTCAAATCTGCATGTCCTGGATCCTGCCTGCACTAAGAGGCGGGCAGAGCTGGGCAGTTGTGATAAGACTCTGGGATTTGGGGAACCTGGTGTCACAGCTGTGCTTGTGCCTAGATTCGGAGCAAGAAGCTGATGGGGTCCCCGGGAATTTTGTCTGGCTCTTTGCCCAGCTATAGCCAATGATGGGTGCTGGTGCTGAAGCTGCCTACCCAGAGATGGGGCAGGAGAGAGGGCTTGGGGGGGTTTCATGGAGTTGGGGGGCCTGGAAAGAGGTCACACCATGGCATTTGGTTCCAAAGGAAGCTTGGGGTTCTGGTGGGCAGACTCCTGTTTCCCTGTTCCAGAGGCAGAAAACCCGGAGGCCCTGACAATGGTGGACCCTTGGACAGGTTTGTTTGCCTCACACTGTTTACGTTATTATTATTAGAGTTATATATATATATATATATATATACACACACACACACATGTATACATATATATATATATATTTTGTATACCATATGGTGGGGTCACATTTCATTATTTTTTCCATGTGAGTATCCCATTATTGTAGCACTATTTATTCAATTTTTGTTTCTTTTTTGCTTGTTTGTTTTTTGGGAAGTGCATGGATCAAGAATCAAACCCAGATCTCCCGACATGGCAGAAGACTCTTGGAGAACAAGGCTGGCGGTCCTGAGTGTCCCCACAAGGGTCTGTGCCCCGCCCTGCACAGGCTGCCCCGCCCTGCACAGGCTGCCCCTGCCCCGGGGTGGGGAGAGGGCAGGGGGCAGGATCCCAGGTCCCTCCCTTGGCCCTGCCGGGAAATCTAGGATCCACATCCTCAGGGTGGGGGGAGGACGGGGCCTGGCAGCTGGCCGCTTTGACAAACCAGTGGCCCCTGGTCAGCCAGCCTTGGCAGAAGTTGACCTTTTCTCCAACCATAAACTGTGGTGATGCCCAGAAGTGCTCGTGTGGAGGCCTCCATGGGGAAGGGGACCTCTGGGGCCACAGGCTCTGCTTACTTCTGAGAGGTGTTTACACTGACAGCTATGGTCTTGGGTGCCCCGGGACACCTGCTGGTGGGTTGTGGGGTGCCCCTTTGCTGTAGCCTCTGCCCAAGACCCAGGGAGTAGCAGGTGTACTAAGCTACTGTCTCTCCTTATCCGTTTTCATAGTAGCAACAGAATAAAAGGTTTTGATCATCTAAACACGGCAATAACTCTGCTCCATAAAAACCACTGTCTCCTTGCATTATTGCCACCCTCAGAGGCTCTATAACCACTCAATATGATATAAGATGGTTATTGTATTAAAATGAATAAATGACAAAGGTTTTTATTACATGAGCGATTTTTCTAGGCATCAAAATGCTTTTTATGCTGTACTTGAGTAATGAACACATAATTCATCAGTGCATTAGGGCATGGACCTTAGGTCTAAAGGCGCACTGATTGCAAATACAGAAATTATGAATGAGATGAGGCCTAAAACGAAAATCTCAAAGCCCCACCTCCCTCCCTAAAGAAGGGGAAACAAATCTAGTGACTATCAAAGCCAAAAATAAGTTTCAGATCCATCACTGGCTGGATGGAAAGTCCACTTGAATTGTTCATGGAGAGCCAGGGAAATTCCCTTGCGGCCTTTGACTTAAGGGAGATGTGGGGAGGCACCTGCCCAGGGAGCCTGCCCTGCTTGTGGACATGCCAGTCCTGGCTCCTTTCTCCTTCCCTGCCTCTCACTGCAGAGGCTGGAATGACACCAACCATTTGCTTTCACAGTCTCCCTTGCACCTTGGGGTGGCTACTGAGCAATTTCTGAACTATGAGGCATAAGGGAAAGTCTTTGGGGGCCAGGTGGGGTGTTCTGGGGATACTTTTGCTTTTCTGACTTCAAGCATAAAAAGATAGTTACTACTGTTGCTGCTTTGAAGTGTAAAAGAAGGTGGGTGTACTGGCAGCCCTCTTGCAACCATGAGGACAAAAAGCCAATAGCTAAGGGTGGTGGAGTCAGGAGATCAAGGGTTTGAGTCCTTCATGGTAATGCTGAGAAAATGAGCCAAATGTCAGCTACCTCTTTACATCTTGTAACAGGAAATAAATCAGGATGTGTAGGTACTGTAGGAGGGGTTCTCTGTTCTTTGCAGGGACACAGAGAGGAATAGGAGCGTTCCCTTCATGGATGTCGAGGGTTCTCAGGGGAAAGCAGGGGTTTGGGGGACAAGTCCAGGGCCTGCTCCAAGACGGACAGAAGCCCCTGGCCTAGAGATCGCACAGGTCTCTTCCAGATGGAAGCAGAGGACAGAGCAAGTGCAGGGGGGAGTGGAAAGCCTGTTCCTACTGGGGTGCAGGGCACAAGGCAAATGTCTTGGTGTCACAGGTCCTGGGGTCTGTGCTGGGGAGTCTGCTCACACTTAAGGGCTTGCACACTGCACTTGTCTCACACCTGCAGCTGCTGGCCGACCTCATTGGCTGGCAATGGCAACTTTGTCCAGGATGCCCTGCTGGCGCCATGCTGCCTGGACATGCTTGGCCATTCCTGCAGGGACGGGGGGATGAAAGCTACCAGTCTCCCGTGGGGATGTGGGGACAAAGGCCACCAGCCTTCCTGCCTCCTGTGGCTCAAGCTACTGTGGGGCAGGCAACTTCCCACCTGGCCCTCTGCCCACAGGGTACCTGTGTCTATTTGTATCAGCTAATCATCTGTGGAAGAAATCAGAAAAGGTTCTGTGCCAGAGGAGGGGGGGGAGGGAAGCATTCACTTTACATTTTGTTGCTTTCTGGATCTTTTGAATTTTATAAGCATGTTCACATGTTATGTCTATTTAAAATAAAAAGATCAGTAATGGTGAGTTGAGCAGGGGCAGGAGCCATTTTCATTTTCTTGTTTTATTTCTCTGTATTAACAAACTAAGATGAGTTATACACACATTTAAACTCCTTTCCGATCACCTTGGCGCTTCCTGAGTGAACCCTTCAGGGTCTGCTACGCTGGCCTCGGGGCCCCTTGTCTGCAAACAGGAGTACTCCCCCCCCCGACCCCGCCCTCAGGCCGGGCTCTGTTTTGAGTTCAATCTCACTTAAGCAACTTTGTCTGGTCTAGACAAAGCAAAAGGGCATGGGGTGAAGAACCCTGAGCCCTAGTTCTAGGTCAGCTACTGAATGTGCTTCAAATTCTGCTTGAGGGAGGGAGAGCCGGGGACCAGGCAATGGGCGACCTGGAGTCCCTGCTGTGCAGGATTTCTGGGGTCTTGCCAGTCTCATGGGTGAGGGGAGGAAGGGGTGGGAGGGAGGGAGGGAAGCAATGAGCAAGGGGGAGGGAGAGAGAGGGACAGAGAGGGGAGTGTGGGAGTGTGGGAGCAGGGGGGAGGAAGGGGGAGGAAGGGAAGGGAGAGGATGGTGGAAGGGGAAGGGGAGAGAGAGGGGTGAGGAAGAGGAAGGGAGGAGAGGGAGGGAGAGAGAGGAAAGGCCTGGCTGGAGAGAGGGAGGGAGGGAAGGGAGGAGAATGACTCTGATGTGATGAACAGGGAAAGTGGGAAGAACAAGGCTGCAGTGTCTTAGGAATGACACTTTCAAAAGGTGCTTTAGTGAGTCCTCAGGACAGGCTGTGTGCATGGAGGAGTCCTGAGGGGCTGCTGTCTCATGTGGGGGTTCCTGGAGAAGGCGCTCTGAGGGCAGCCGTGACCTCTCGCGTCCAGGCATCTGATGAGCCCGTCAGACCGTGGGCCTGTGGCCTGTGGGTTGGGAGCTGCTCGTTACTGACTTAGACAAGGTCCCTGGCCCTGGCCATACTCCACACAGATGGACAGATGGATGCTCTCCAGTCAGCTTCTGAGTGCCAGGGGCATCCCCCTGCAAGCCCTGGGGAGCAGCAGGTCGGGTCCTGGCTAGGATGATTCCTGTCTTCTTCTGACTGCCCCCTGAGTGGAGAGAGGATGCCCCAACCCCAGCATCGAAATTTACACCAATGCCAGCAGGAGTTCCAGCCCCCACCCCACTGTGCCCTAGGCATCTTTCCATGGGCTGTCACACCACTGCCCTCAGCCCTCCACAAGGCAAGAAGGAGGCGAACCCCAGATTTACAGGGTCCCTGCGGGTGGGACTGCACTTAACCCCAGGCCCTAAAGCTCAAGATCAGGTCACACCAGCACCCCCTCCCCTACCACACCAGGGGACGTCCCATCTCCTTCTGCCTGGTCCCAAGAACTAGACATGCCATCCAGTAACAGCTGAGTAACTGACCCCCTGCAAATGAATATGCATTTCATCAGTAGAACTAAAATAGCTCCTTTACAGATGCCCTCCCCCTGCCCAGCAAGCAGGCTGGAAAGAAGGGCCTGTAATTGTGTGCGGAATCGCGAGCAGGCGGCCTGCCCGGCAGGGGGTTAGAACCTTCCTGGGAATTATACCAATCAGCAGTGGAGGAAAAAACCGCAAGAGTGATACTTTCTCATAACGGGTGTACACAAGGACTAAACCATGGCAAAACAGTGCTGGGGGAGGGGGTGCTGAAATGTCATAAAACGTGTCCTGGCTCCGGCTCTGTTGCTTTCATAACCACGTATGATCATCTCAATGATGCATTTTGAGAAGACATGATAAATTACAGAGCTAGGGGGTCTGCAGAATACAAATACATTTGCAATTTTCCCCGGAGACATGAAAGACAGGTTGTAAATGCGTCTGAAAAAATGAAGAGCAGCTGTGGGTCCCGACAGGCTCCTGTCCACTGTGTCGCAGCCTCGTCTTCTGGAAGGGGTAGTTTCAAGGCCGCCTCTTCCCTACCACCCACGCCAACTTATCTCAGGACCCCCAGGACCTAGCCCTGTGCTCCCCAACTCACTGGAAGGGAGACCCTGAGCTTAGGGGAAGGCCGGGGGCCACAGGAGCCCCTCAGGACAGGCTCCTCTGATCAGAGCCCCTTACTCGGGCACAGTGGCCTCTGCTGCAGCGCCAATTCAGAAAGTTCTGGCGGGTCCCCTGACAGCCTCCCTTGCTCCCTCCTCCTAAGCAACGCCTCCGGCAGCCAGGACCAGGGAGGGTGAAGGGTAGGAGAAAGTGAAAGGACACACTGCTGACTTGTAACTCGGGGGATGGAGATGCATAAGGGAGCTGTCCAGAGAGCCGACCAGCGCCTTCTGTATGTATGACCCTGAGATGCAACAGGGGTCCGGGACACACTCAAGCCCAGGCAGGACCTGGGAAACAACTTCCCTCCTCTTGGAATTATGAACTGGAATTCTGTTCCTTCCAAGACTAAAGCCTGACTGGGACCTGGGGTTTGGGAAGACAGAGCAGAGATGGGAAGGGGGGTGCAGGCAACCTAGAGGAGGCGGCCCCTCCTCTCTGCATGAAGTAAGTGATGTCTGGTAACACGGCAAGCTCCGCAGGCTTGGAGAATGAGCTATGCCTGCCCTGTAAGATGCAAACTGCTGGGTGAGTGAATGTCACCAGGTCCCAGCTGAGAGCTCAGCTGTATGTCCTGCTGCTGCCCGACAAGCTTCACCGGCTCCCTGGGGCCTGTTAGGAAACTGTCCTGCACTTGTGGCTCTCCACCTCCTGCTTCCTCACCTAGTTCCCAGTTCCAGCCCTCACTGAGCCAGCGGCCTCCTCACGGCAGCTGGGGTTGTGGGTCTGGCCAGCCCATCTGCATTTGCTGATGCCCCATGTGCGGGAAGCCCCCTGCCCAGCAAGGGAGGAAGCGAAAGTGAGAGGGCTACACCCCAAGCTCCCCTTCAGGGTTCCAGTGCTCAGGGACGGCTGTAGGGCCCGGCTCACCCCACCTGGAGCCTGGGCAGGGCCCATCTGGGTGGACAAAGCCGAGAAGGTTCTTGGAGCAGGGGGGCCAGCCTGCGGAAAGGTGGGGAGACGGTGGGGGACTGGAGGCTGGGCTGGGCCAGCAAAAGAGCCAGCACGGAATGCTGAGGGCAGCCAGGACTTGGGGCACACCTGTGGGCAGTGTGGGTGCCCCATGTTCTGGTAGTTTCCCCCAGAGACACAAAGGGCTTGCCCTATCTCACAGCCTGCTCCCTCACATCTGCCACGGTATTCTGAATAACACCTCGTGGCGTGGGGAGGTACACGCTTGGGGGTTGCCTGCTTTGGGGTCCTTATGGTGCACCCACAAGAACTTATGCTATTGAGGGGCTTAGGGTTAGTGCTCAAGCTGTCCGGCCGTCTGCCTGAGCTCAGAGGGCAGAGGGCGCTGGCCGGGGCTCCTATAAGGCAGCACCGAACGGGAAGGGCGCTTCGCCTTGCTGCTCCTTCTGTGGCTCTTCTCGCTTTTTTGGCTGTGGCAGCCTCCTGGATGCCTCCTGCCAAGACTTCCTCCTCCAGGAAGCCCCCCTTCTTGACCAATCCACACCTCTCCCCTCTTTAAGCATTCCAGTTCATGCAGGTTTCTTTTTCCCAAACTGAAGTCCTTATCCATCTCTCCCACTGAATGAGCAGTTCCCAGGAGCACAGACAGGTCCCCTAATTCCAAGGGCCTGGTACAGAGAGAAGGAGCAGTGGGAGCAGATGTCTGGAGGACGGCTGGCAAAACCAAAAGTCAGAAAAGAGGGGAATCACCCATGTGACCTCCAGAGTGGACATTTTATTGTGACTTACACAGCTAGCTGCTGGCGTGGGCCTTTTCTTGGGGTGCAGGGCTGGGGCTCAGTGTCCCCCAGTGCCTGCCTACACATTCCTGCCTGAGCCACTGCAACAATACTGAATTCGTCAGTGGAAATGCACACGCATGCCCTGTGCCATGAGATGGCAGCCTGTTGGTGGGTGCAGGGGGCTGGGCGCTCCAGGGAGGGAAGAGGCCTGCGGTCTTTGAGGAGAGCCCCTGCCCTGCTGGGAGGCTGAGAGGACCCAACTATCTGTCCCTGCAGTTCTTCCTGACTCCACCAGATACCATCCTTACTCCTGCCCACTTTGGGACGGATTTCCAGGCTTTCTGCCAAGGGCTCGCCCACTGTAGGCTCACGTGCTGTGTCAGGCAGTCCTTGGATAAGTCATGACGAGCTGCGGAGTGCTTCTCATCAGTGATGCATGGCTGCTTTTTCTAACCCATCTGAGTCTTCAGCCAAAACGAGCCTCGGCGATGATAAGCATCAACATCTCGTAGATAAAAGGGAAAGAAGTCTGGTGTTGAAGGAGGTGAAAAACGTAATTTTCCATTGTTTTTTTTCGGTAAGAATCTCAGTTGAACTATGCCATCAGAATCTTTACTTTTTCTCTGTTTTACTCTTTTTTTTTTAAGTGCAATTTTATTGAGATTTATTCACTCAACATACAAACCACCTGAAGTATATAATCACTGGCTCATAGCATTATCATATGGCTGTGCAGACATCCCCATGATCAAGTTTAGAACATTTTCTTTATTCCAGAAAAGAAATAAAAATAAAACCCAAATCCTCCCATACTCCTATGCCCACCATTGTTGATCCATAGCATTGGTGTGGTACATTGGTTACTGTTGATAAAAGGGTGTTAAGATATTAGTTAACTATAGTCCATAGTTGGCAATAGGTAATTTTATCTCATATGCCCCTGTTCTAGTTTTCTGCCAGAATGCAATATACCAGAAACAGAATGGCTTTTAAAAGGGGAATTTAATAAGTTGCTAGTTTATAGTTCTAAGGCCGAGAAAATGTTCTAATTAAACAAGTCTATAGAAATGTCCAATCTAAGGCATCCAGGGAAAGATACCTTGGTTCAAGAAGGCCGATGAAGTTCAGGGTTTCTCTCTCAAGTGGAAGAGCACATGGTGAACACAGTCAGGGTTCCTCTCTCATCTGGAAAGGCACGTGGCAAACATGGCATCATCTCCTAGCTTCTTCTCCTGGCTTGCTGTTTTATGAAGCTCCCTGGGAGGCATTTTCCTTCATCTCCAAAGGTCGCTGGCTCGTGGACTCTCTGTTTCGTGGTGCTGCATCATTCTCTGCTGTCTCCAAATCTCCTTCATTCTCCAAAATGTTTCCTCTTCTATAGGACTCCACTTATCAAGACCCATCCAAATGGGTGAAGACATGTCGTCACTTAATCCAGCTTAACAACCACTCTTGATTAAATCACATCTCCAGGAAGATGATCTGATTACCGTTTCAAACATACAGTATTGAATAGAGATTATTCTGCCTTTATGAAATGGAATTTAGATTAAAACATGGCTTTTCTAGGGGACATACATCCTTTCAAACCAGCACAGCCCCTCTATTATTAACTCCTAATAGTGTCCTACTTTTATTTTAGTTCATAAAAGAGTTTTCTTATTTTGTACGGTTAATCATGGATATTGCCCACCACACGATTCACTGTGTTATACATACCTATGTTTTAACTTCTTGCTTTCCTTCTGGTGATCTACGTGACTTTAACCTTCCCCCTCCCACCACACTCACACACCACTCAGTACTGTTCATTATTCTCACAATAACCTGCTACCGTCACCTCTGTCCATTTCCAAATGTTAAAATCACTCCAGTTAAACATTCTGTACCTATTAAGCTACTGCTCCCCATTCTTTAGCCTCATTCTATATGCCTGTGAGTTTACATATTATAATTAGTTCAGATCACTGAGCTCATAAAGTATTTGTCCTTTCTTCACTTAACATAATGTTCTCAAGTTTCATCCATGTTATCGCATGTTTCAGGGCGTCATTCCTTTTTATTGCTGAATAATATTCCATTGCATTTTGGGGTAGTTAGATTAAGGTGTCAACTTGGCCCGGTGAAGGTGCCTAGTTCTGTTGCTGTGGACATGAGCCAATAGTACATGAACCTCATCTGTTATTCATTATGTCTGCAGCCGGCTAGGAGGCATGCCTACTGCAATGAACGATGTTTGATTTAATTGGCTGGTGCTTAAATGAGAGAGCTCCACATAGCACAGTCCAAGCAGCTCAGCATGCCTCATCTCAGCACTCACAGCTCAGCCCAGACCTTTGGAAATGCAGAAAGAAATCCCCTGGGGAAAGGTGTTGGAACCCAGAGGCTTGGAGAGAAGGCCGGTAGAGATTACCCTGTGCCTTCCCACATAAGAAAGAACCTCAGTAGAAAGCTAGCTACGTTTCCTCTGAAGAACGAATGAAATAAATCCCCTTTTATTAAAAGCCAATCCATCTCTGGTGTGTTACATTCCAACAGCTAGCAAACTAGAACACATGTATAGACCACATTTCATTTATCCTTGTGTCTGTTTATGGACATGTGAGTTGTTTCCATCTTTTGGCAATTGTGAATAATTCTGCTATGAACACTGGTGTGCAAATGTCTGTTCACATCCCTGCTTTCAGATCCTCCAGGTATGTATTAGGGTTCTCTAGAGAAACAGAAGCAACAGGAAATATTTGTAAACATAAGATTTATAAAAGTGTCTCACGTAACCATGGGAATGTAGAGTCCAAAATCCGTAGGGAAGGCTGTGAAGCTGACGATTCCAATGGAGGGTCTGGACAAACTCCACAGGAGAGGCTACTACCAGAAGCAGGAAGCTTCTCTGTCTCTTCTGAATCCTCCTTAAAAGGCTTCCAGTGATTAGATCAAGCATCACTCCTTGCAGAAGACACTCCTCTTGGCTAATTACAAATGGAATCAGCTGTGGATGCAGCTGACGTGATCATGATTTAAGTTCTATGAAATGTCCTCCTACCAACAGACAGGCCAGCAATTGCCCAACCAGAAAAATAGGTACAACCACTTGGCCAAGTTGATGCATGAACCTGATCATGACAGTCCACCCCTTGTCAACTTGGCAGCTATATACATCACCTTAAACCATACCTAATTTTTAAATAAAAAACAATAAAACACATTTTCTTCTTTCACCTAACAATACTCAACTGTCCTGCATGTAGCCAGAAACACATTAAATCTCTCAAGAATAGGGTACAAGGCCTTGAGTATTATTCATCTTTAAACTTGATTTCTTACAACTTAAATAGTATAGCATGAACAGAACAGCATTACAGTCCTCGTTTCTGTAACTGATCATGTGGTTATAGTTCATATTTATCACTACCTTCTTCTACTACCCATTCCATGTTCCCTTTACACTCAGCAAGCACTTCAGATGGCCGTGGCTCTTTGCCTGGTGGGGTGACCCAAACCTTCATTCCTGAAGTTTCAGAGTCATTGGTAGTCCTGCCTGGATTGGGTTGTTGCAGTTTTCCATTGATTTTAATCACAGAGCATGGTAGTACTAAAAGATGCCCTAGGGGATTTCATATTCCAGGAAAACTCTTCTTTACCTCCATTGTGTAGTTGCAGTCCTATTTCCCCCTGATAGTCAGGGTCAGTTACCCCAGCCAATAATGTAATCCCCTTATTGGTTTGTTGATCCAGGAGCATGAGTAGCCCAAAGTGACCAGGTTGCAGTCTTAGATTCCAGTTCAATGGAACCATTGTTGTTTCTCCTGGTGGAAGCACTACCCTTTTTGTAACCAAAACCTGTAGACCAGCATAGCTCAGGGTCACAGGGACAGGAAGCAAAATTTTCCTAGTGGATCACTAGGGGTAATAGTGAGTGATGCCACTCCCATTTCTACCCCTTGGTTCCTGGACCCACGGATCCTGGTTATGGGAGAAACAGTACCATACAGTGGACACTGATTCAGAGTATACACAGCTTCCTAGAGAACATTACTCCAGCCTTTCAAGATATTGTCATCTAGTTGGCACCGTAGTTGAGTTTTCAAATGGCCATTCCACTGTCCTATCAGTCCAGCTGCTTTCTGGATGATGGGGAACACGATAAGACCAGAGACTTCCATAAGCATGTGCCCATTCTCGCACTTCATTTGATGTGAAGTGTGTTCCTTGATCAGAAGCAATGCTGTGTGGAATACCATGATGATGGATAAGGCATTCTGCAAGCCCACGGATGGTAGTTTGGGCAGAAGCATTGCGTGCAGGGAAAGCAAACCCATATCCAGAGTATGCATCTATTCTACTTAAAACAAATCACTGTCTCTTCCATGAAGGGAGTGGTCCAATGTAATCAACCTGCCACCATGTAGGTGGCTGGTCACCTTGGGGAATGGTGCCATGTCAGGGGCTGAGTGTGTGTCACTTCTGCTGGCAGATTGGGCACTCAGCAGTGGCTGTAGCCAGGTCAGCCTTGGTGAGTGGAAATCCGTGTTGCTGAGCCCACACATAACCACCATCCCTACCACCATGACCACTTTGTTCATGAGCCCATTGGGCAATGACAGGAGTTGCTGGGGAAAGAGGCTGACTGGTACCCACAGAACAGGTCATCTTATCCACTAGATTATTAAAACCTTCCTTTGCTGAAGTCACCTTCTGGTGCGCATTCACATGGGACACAAATATCTTCATGTTTTTGGCCCACTCAGAAAGGTCTATCCACATACCTCTTCCTCAGACTTCTTTGTCACCAATCTTCCAATTATGGTCTTTACAAGTCCCTGACCATCCAGCCAAACCATTAACAACAGCCCAGGAGTCAGTATACAAACGCACCTCTAGCCATTTCTCCTTCCAAGTAAACTGAACAACCAGGCTCGAAGTTCTGCCCACTGGGAGGATTTCCCCTCACCACTGTTCTTCAAGAACACCCCAGAAAGAGGTTGGAGTGCTGCAGCTGTTCACTTTCGGGTGGTACCTGCATATCGTGCTGAACCATCTGTAAACTAGACCCCTGTTTTCTCGTCCTCAGTCAATTTACTGTAAGGAACTCCCCAAGAGGCCATAGCTCTGGTCTGGGAAAGAGAAGGTAATGTGGCAGGAGTGGAGACCATGGGTATTTGGGCCACTTACTCATGTAACTTACTTGTGTCTTTAGGACCTGCTCTGTCCCTATCTCGTATATACCATTTCCATTTTACAATAGAGTGCTGCTGCACATGCCCAACTTTATGGCTTGGTGGGTCAGACAACACCCAGCTCATGATAGGCAACTCAGGTTTCACGGCAACTTGGTGGCCCAAGGTTAAGCATTTCAGTCTCTACTAAGGCCAAGTAGCAGGCCAAAAGCTGTTTCTCAAAAGGAGAGTAGTTATCTGCAGCAGATGGTAAGGCTTTGCTCCAAAATCCTAAGGGTCTGCATTGTGATTCTTCTATAGTGGCCTGCCAAAGGCTCCAGACAGCATCTCCATTTGCCACTGCCACTTGCAGCACCATTGGATCTGCTGGATCATATGGCCCAAGTGGCAGAGCAGCTTGTACAGCAGCCTGGACCTGTCGCAGAGCCTCCTCTTGTTCAGGTCCCTACTCAAAATTAGCAGCTCTTCTGGTCACTTGATAAATGGGCCAGAGTAGCACACCCAAATGAGGAATATGTTGTCACCAGAATCCAAAGAGACCAACTAGGCATTGTGTCTCTTTTTTGGTTGTAGGAGGGGCCAGATGCAGCAACTTACCCTTCACCTTAGAAAGGATATCTCGACATGCACCACACCACTGGACACCTAGAAATTTCACTGAGGTGGTAGTCCCCTGTATTTTTGTTGGATTTATCTCCTGTCCTCTGACACGCAAATGCCTTACCAGTAAGTCTAGACTAGTTGCTACTTCTTGTTCACTAGGTCCAATCAACATGATATCATCAATATAATGGATCAGTGTGATGTCTTGTAGGAGGGAGAACCGATCAAGGTCTCTGTGGGCAAGATTATGACATAGGGCTAGAGAGTTGATACACTCCTGAGGTAGAACAGTGAAAGTATGTTGCTGACCTTGCCAGCTGAGAGCAAACTGTTTCTGGTGGACCTTACTAACAGCTATTGAGAAAAAGGCATTTGCCAGATCAACAGCTGCATATCAGGTACCAGAGGATGTATTGAATTTGCTGCAATCGGACTTACCACCTGATTGAGCTTATGATAATCCACTGTCATCCTCCAAGACCCATCTGTTTTCTGCACAGGCCAAATGGGAGAGTTGAATGGGGATGTGGTGGGAATCACCACCCCTGCATCCTTCAAGTCCTTAAGAGTGCCAGTAATCTTGGCAATCCCTATAGGAATACGGTTTTGCTTCTGATTTACTATTTTGCTAGGTCAGGGCAGTTCTAGTGGGTTCCACTTGGCCTTTCCTACCATATTAACCCTCACTGCATGATTAGAGAGCCAATGTGGGGATTCTTCCAGTTGCTCAGTATGTCTATTCCAATTATACATTCTGAACTGGGGAAATAGCTACAGAATGGGTCCGGGGGCCCACTGGACCCACTGTGAGATGGACCTGAGTTAAAACTCCATCGATCACCTGGCCTCCATAAGTCCCCACTCTGACTGGTGGACCAGAGTGACGTTTTGGGTCCCCTGAAATTAATGTCACTTCTGAACCAGTGTCTAATAATCTCTGAGATATCTGATCATTTCCTTTTCCCCAGTGCACAGTTATCCTGGTAAAAAGCCGTTAGTGACCTTGGGGAGGACTTGGAGGAAGATTAACAGCATAAATTTGTGGCAGTGTAACAGGGTTCTACCCCAAAGGGACCTGGCCTCCCCTTCATTCAAGAGGCTCAGGGTCTGTAAACTGTTTCAAGTCTGGAAATTGATTAAGGGGCTGTGACTCTGTGTTTTTGTAATTCAGATTAGACTTCTGTTCACTTGACCTAGAATTCTTTTGTTTATACAGTTTAAACAACAATTTAGTAGACTGCTGATCTATTGTATTTATAGGTACCCCATGATTTACTAGAAATACTACAAATCTCTGTGAGTCAGATTATTTTGACTCCTACTTTGAGTTTGCTGTCTATTATAATAGCCACGTCTACCCTGTCTTTGACAATTAAGTGCTGCCACCTGACTTCTGTCAACTCAGGATCCCATCATCCTCATTGTGTTTAAGGATTCCAAGTCTGTGACAGCAGTTCCTACAGTAATATCTGACCTACAGAGAAGTGCAACTACAGAGCTCTTCAGGGATGATGGTGCTAGTCTTACAAATTTATTTCTCACAGTTCTGGTAAAAGGTGCATCCTCCGGACATTCCTGGGGTGTAAGAGCAGGCTTTGCCTGATAAATCCACTCTAGCATTCCAATCTCTCTAAGCCTCTGGATCCCCTCATCTACATTACACCAGGGAAGTTCTGGCATTTCAACCTCAGGTAACCTAGGCCACCTTTGATCCATGTTTCAACCAACCATCCAAACAAACTGTTAATGCCTTTTCTAACCCCTTGAGCTGTAACATTGAATGTAGAATCTCTGCTTAGTGGGCCTATATCAATAAATTCCACCTGATCCAACCTTATATTCTTACCACTGTTATCTCACACACTTAAAATCCATTGCCACACATATTCCCTTGATTCCTGTCTGTATAAATTGGAAAACTCACACAGTTCTTTTGGAGTATAATGTACCTCCTCATGTGTGATACTTTGTATCTCACCTTTAGGGGCCTGTTGGGACTTTAGTCTAGTTATAGGTCTGGAAGAAATGAGGGGTGGTGGGGTGGGTCATGAAAAGAATTAGAAATATCTTCCAAGCCATTTGCTTCAGGGCCTTCATTTGCAGTTTCATCTGGTGAAACAGGATTAATCACTCCAGGGCTAATCCCTTCAGGAGGAGGTTGGGTGGCCAACTTCTCAAGCCAGCCTGGAGGTGGGGTGGCTATGTCCTCAGGGCAGACTATTACAGGGTTATCTAGAGAAGACTCAGCATGACCTAGGGTTTCAACCTCACCCCCGACATCATTATCCATCCATATGTCACCATCCCATTTTTCAGGATTCCACTCCTTTCCAATCAATGCCCTCACTTTAACGGCAGACACCATGTGAGATTGAGATTTTAGTTTATGTTGTAAAGTTGCTACTCTAACAATAAGATTCTGAGTCTGATTTTCAGAGATCTCAAGTCTACAGCTAGAGGAAATAAGAGTTTCCTTCAGGAGACTTATAGAAACTTCTACATCTGTAAGGCTGCGCTTAAGTTTCTTGTTTGAAGCCTTAAGCCCATCCCTTTCACTCCTTAAAGTATCAGGTGTATCTAACAACAACCAGCCAACATCTTTATACCTCCTATTTCCATAAAACTCCGTAAAGGTGTCAAAAACATTATCCCCAGAGCCTGGCTTCATATAATCAAAGCATAAGAAGAATTGAATGGTGATATTTTGATTATCTCTTTTGCCAACTTACTCCATGGATTGGCAGTGTCATTCTGATTATGGGAATCAGAGTCCTTAGTGCCTTTGAGTCCAGTCAGAGTAGAAAACCATTCATAAAAACCCATTTTTAAGATTATGTTTCTTAAGAACCACTCCTGGTACCAAGTTGTTTTAGTTAGGGTTCTCTAGAGAAACAGAAGCAACAGGAAATAATTGTAAATATAAAATTTATAAAAGTGTCTCACGTAACCATGGGAATGTAGAGTCCAAAATCTGCAGGGCAGGCTGTGAAGCTGACGATTCCAATGCAGCATCTGGACAAACTCCACAGGAGAGGCTTGCTGGCTGAAGCAGGAAGAGAGGCTGTCTCTTCTAAATCCTCTTTAAAAGGCATCCAGTAATTAGATTAAGAATCACTCCTTGCAGAAGACACTGCCCTTGGCTGATTACAAATGGAATCAGCTGTGGATGCAGCCAATGTGATCATGATTTAATTCTATGAAATGTCCTCATAGCAACAGACAGGCCAGCACTTGCCCAACCAGACAAATAGGTACCACCACTTGGCCAAGTTGACACATGAACCTGACCATGAGAAGTTATATCCCGAGTAGTGGGATTACCGGGTCATAAGGCAACTCTGTACTTAGCTTCCGAGGAACCACCAAACCGTCCTCCACAGCGGCTGTGCAATTTCACATTCCCACCAAGAATCATTACTTTTATATTTAGAAAATCTGGGAGCAATTGAGAGCTCTGTTTAATCTGGCTGCTGTATTTTATTCCCCATGCACATTTTGGACAATATTATTATGCAAATCTTGATGGAAAGCAAATAGAAATGTGAATTGGATTTTTAGGGTGGGGTGTTGGTTCCAGAGCAAATCCAGCCTTGGCCAGCATGTTGGCAGCCCAGGGGGTCCCAAGCCCCCTTGGGCGTTCTGTGACATGAGGCTGCTGTGTGCCAATGACAGGTGAAACTGCTTCCTTAAACCTGCTTATCTAAATGGAGTTCCCCCAGCTGGCACCTCCAGCCCTCAGACCCTCCAGCCCCACAGGCTGAAAATGCCTCCAAACGAAGTAGGTCTTCTGCTTTGGGGAATGTGTCATCAGGAGGTTTCAGGGCTCCAGGTACCAAGGAATTAGTACCAGTTCCAAACTGGAATTTGCACCAGTTCCGTTCTCCCCAGACCCGATAGCGAGGGGACTTTCCTGTCTGTTAGCCTTCCCAGGACAAATGTGGCAAAGGGCCAAGCCCAGGCCAGGAGCTTGTGTTGCGGAAAACAATGGTGGGCTGCCCCCTCCCCTGTTACGGGACTGGCTGCAGTGACCCAGTGGCCATGGCTGAGCCCAGACAAATATCTGTGGCCAAGAAAATGTCCACTCACCCTAAAACAGGCAGCTCTGTGTCCCACTGGGCTCAGAGAATGCTGGTCATGCTGAGACTCCCGTCAGGGCCTCTGTCTCCTGTGTCAGACTCAGGTCACGGTGAGACAATGAGACAGGTCCTCACGGGTCATCCATGCCAACCGTCCCTCAGGGGCATAAACTGTATGCATTTAAGACAAAGGGCACTGGGATGCACTCCGGGTGAGGAATGTTGCATCATCTTATCAGAAATGCAGGCACCCTGTGTTGCTGCGTAACCAGGCAGGGGGTCCTTGGAGGAGGGTGGGAGAGATTAGCACAGAGCGGCCACCTTCCTGTGACCCCAAGGCAAAGGGTTCCTGGGCTGCTAGGGCAGAGCCAACACTACCCCTTCTACGGGGAGCTGACCCTGCAGGACAGAGGGGGTGCGGAGGCCTGGCCTTCATGGGGAGGCTTTGTGCAAATAGAGAGCAGAATTAGTACCAGTCCTTGGAGAGAATGTGCCTCCTTTTGAAAGTGTCCAGTTGCAGCTGTCTGGCCACCAGAAAGTCCAAATGCCACTTTATTAAATGCTTAATCACCCTAAAGTAGCAGCCTGACTCAGTATGGGCGGCTTCCATTTCCCCATCTGTGAAATGGGGCAATGACAGGGTCGTCCTCACGGAAATACTCACTCCATCTAATGTGGCAGCCACGGCACCAGCTGGGCACTGGTGCATGAGCCAAGAGAGTGGCTGCACAGGCACAGTTCCCGGCACCCGAGTGCCCATGGAGATGGGGTCTCTGCAGAGCTGGAGGGGCTTGCAAAGAAGTTCAGCATGCCCCCCACAGTCCTGTTTGCACTGCTAATCCACAAAACTAAAGGGGTTTAGAAATTCTGTTTGAAATCTGTGGCAATGATAATTCAACATCTCTCTCTCCAAGAGAGGGTGGCAGCATGTGGCTTGTGGCTGCCTCCCTGGCTAAGTGGGGGGCTGCCCTGGAGCCTGCTGGGCATGAGGCCGTGATTTGATCTTTTGGGGCTTTCCTGCTGCACTGTAATCCATTAGGTCCTATTTATTCCCAGATGGCTGTAATTTTTTCTGACTTATTTCTGGAAGTACACGCTGACCTGCTAGAGGGGGGCCCCTCTCTCGTCTCTCCCTGGATGGTAAAGCAGCAGCTTGACTCCTTTTGTGTCTTCTGCATACAGGAGCTGTGGGACAGGGGGAAGGGACCCAGGGGGGCCGCAGGTGTCCCGCACAAATGCACACCCTGGCAGTGCACGTGTGCATGCTCTAGATTCCTGTGTGTGCTGCCAAGGGGCCTGGTTCATGACAAGCCGTGTCCCACACAAGTGCACATGGTATCTGCAGGGTGGAGACCAAGTTATACTCAGAAGCCTGGGGTAAGGCCACCAAACCTCAAGGCTATGTTTGGGAGGGTCTCACTTAAAATACAGTCCAGGTAGAGGAGGAGGAAGTCTCACAGGTGCCTCTGTGTCCTGTCTGGGCCCAGGTCCCTGGGTGGTGGGCCCCTCCCCAGGTATTGGGGGGTAGGTTGATGGGGTATTCGCTGCTGGCTGGGGCACCCTTCTTTGGAGAACCACCTCTAGCTGGTGGGAGCTGTCTCCCCCAGAAGTTATACTTGTCCCACCCAGGCTGCCCAGTGCCTGGTAGGGGGCACAGGGCTGACAGCTGTGGTCCTGGCACCTCCTGGCTTAGCTGCTTCCCACCCCCCTCCTCTTCTCTAGACTGCACCTATCCCCATCCAAATAACAAGCACTGCAACCAGACTTGGGCTCTGCTGTAGGAACCCCCTCCAGGCTACCGGGGCTTTGGCAGTCATGCCCTAGAGCAGATGAACCGTGGCCCGTGGGAAGTCGTCTGAAACTCTGACGGATACTGGTGGAGAAACACCCGGGGCCCCCGGGTGGACGGTCTTCAGGCTAGACAGGCTGTCGGCAGGTGGTGCAGGGCAGCTTCTCCAGGCAATGTGCTTCCAGCCAGCAATCCCAGAACCCTCCGGGCTGTGTAACGGTGATTTTTCAATTTGTTTTCCCATTTTTGACTAGTTGATTCCATTTGCTTTGCTCATTGCTCTATAGCGAGCTTCCTTCCCCCATTGCAGAGGCATGGATGCTAAATATTTATTGGTTTTTCCCTGAGTCACATCTTCCAAAGTTGGATCTTCATGTGGGCGAATAATTATCCCTGCTCTCCCTGCTGGGCCGTGTCCGTGTGGCCCAAGAATGGGCATTTAATTTACAACCTTGAAGAAGGTCCATTTGGACCCTGGGTCCCGAGGGGAGCTGGTCACCTGGCTCCTTCTTCTAGCAAGTTTTCACTGCCACCTGCCCACTTCCTCAGCAGAGATGAGTTTCTTTTTGCCCCGTGAGTTTGGGGATGTCTGTGGTTTTCATGAATCTGATTTCTTTCACAAATGTGTGTTCTTCCCACACAGTGGGCCTGAGAGGTGACCGTGGAGGATGCTGGTGGAGAGAGGTCAGCTTAGCACTATGAGTTCGTTCAACCGACTCCCTCCAGCTCCTGCTACAAAAGCGTGTGGTCTGCGGAGCAGCCTCACATCAGGGTACTGGCCCTGTGCACCCCTTGAAACTGCAATGAGCCGCGACTGTGGACTGAAAGCTCCATCCAGGAGAAGCTGGGCCAAAGGGGCAGAGCTGCTGGGAGGCTCCGAGGGATCAAAGGTAACTACGAGGCAGCCGGAGGTTCCAGGTGGTTCTCTGGGACAGTGGCAGCCAGACCCAGGAGCCAGCTAGACCTGTACAGTCGTTGCCTCTAGGCCTCCCAGCCTGCCAGCCACTCTAACATGTGTGTGGTGTGTCCCCAAAGCAGCCAGGGCATCTCCATGTCCCATGCCCCCGCGGGGCCTCTGCAGTGCCCCCTGCCTCTTGGGTTGGTATGCGCCCGGATGCCTGGCCTCACCTTCCTTGCATTCCTCTGCCACTGCTGTGAGGACGTCAGGGCAGGTGCTGGGCAGGTGTTGAGAGACATGTGGGCCAGAGCCGGGCCTCCCTGCCAGGCCCGCACGGTCAACAAATCCTGGCCCACAAGCTGGGCCAATGCCCCTGGACGCGGGTGTAGTAAGCACTTGTATGCCACTGAGGTTCGTGGTTGACTCTCACGCAGGATTACTGTGGCGACAAAACGCTGATAGATCTTTTAAAATAAAGCCCAGATCCTGTCCCTCCACCGGTAAACCCCCAACAGCCTTCTGTCCAACTGAGAACTCCCAACCCCTGACCTGGCCTTGAGTTCTGGCCTCACCGGGTCTCTCACCATCACCATGCCCCAACCTCGCTTCCAGAGCCCTGCCTGCTCCTTGTCCCCCAGGGATGTCTGTAGGTATTTTTGATGTCACATTTGCACACATCAAAGGTGTCGCCTCTGCCTAAGCAGCGCCTAGCAATCAGAGCACTAGCTGGTTTGCAAACGCCCACTTTACACTGAAACACTCCTCCAGCATTACACCTAGTCCTGGCCTCGGCATGCCCACCCATCATTTCCCTTCACCCTGGGAACTGGGTTCTGGCTGTACCTCTGCATACATCCTAGGTGGCTTTCCCTGCTCTGGGCACAAACACTAAATCATCTTGTGTTGCGGATATGTGGATGTGATTCCACTTAATCACCCAGAATTCTGGGACCTTTATCTTTATGGAGGTTGTGCTGGTTTGAAACGTTGTGTACCCCAAAAAAGCCATGCCCCGTATCCTAATCCAACCTTGTGGAGGCAGACCAATTGTCGAGGGTGGGATCTTTTTTTTTCTGGTAGGTTTAATATTCAAAAACAAAAGAACCAAACACTTCAATTATTTCACTCTGTGGCAGCAACAGTGCAATCTGTGTTCTTGAATAGTCTGGTCCAGATTTTTGTTGACTAACACAGTCTCATTAAAAACATTTAACTAGGTTACTACTCCTATTATGCCTTTATGTGAGAGAGTTGCTTTTTGGTTTTGTTTTCCTGTTTGCTTCTGTTTCAGTTCGTCAGCACACACCAAATCCAGTGTTAATTCAAATGCCCACTATATATTACAGATGTCCCCAAATCATGAGACCCTTCAGGAAGATCAATAGTTCACCCCCTAAAGTACCTAACTCAGGCCATGTCCATTTAATGAAGAACATTGCTTTTAAAGAATAGTTGAGCAAATGTTTTTCTTCAGAGACAGTATAGTTCACCTGAGCTACTGGGGTTTTCATTCCATTTTGTATTGTGAAGATTTACCTGTATTTAAGTATGTAGATCTGGCTCCCTCAGTTTTACTGCTGTGAATTGTTCCATTATATCAATATATCATAATTTGTAGCCTCCCCTTTACTGATGTACATTTGTTTCTATATTTTTGTTTTTGTTATTATCTTTGCTAGTACAAACTGCTGCAGTGAATGTCCTCATTCATGTCTACTTGTGCACATTTGCAAGAATTTATCTAGACTATATATAGGGTGGGATCTTTTTGATTAAGTTGTTTCCATGGAGATGTGACCCACTCAAGTGTGGGTGGGACCTTTTGATTAGGTGGTTTCCATGGATATGTGTCTC
Organism: Tamandua tetradactyla; assembly: GCF_023851605.1. Taxonomy (NCBI): domain Eukaryota; kingdom Metazoa; phylum Chordata; class Mammalia; order Pilosa; family Myrmecophagidae; genus Tamandua; species Tamandua tetradactyla. The sequence continues at coordinate 59,272,588 of NC_135327.1, read as the reverse complement.
CATCCATTCAAGGTGGGTCTTAATCCACTTACTGGAGTCCTTTAAGAGGGAAGCATTTTTGAAAAAACTCAAAGCTGACACAGAGATGTTTGGAGGTGCAGAAGGAAAATGCCACTGGGGAAGCTGTTTGAAACCAGAAGCTGGGAGAGAGAGCTAGCGGACAGCAGATGTCACCATGTGCCTTCCCATGTGACAGAGAAACCCCAAATGCCACTGGTCTTTTCTTCAGAATCAAGGTATCTTTCCCTGGATGCCTTAGTTTAGACATTTTCATGACCTTAGAATGGTGAACTTGTAGCCTAACAAATCCCCTTTATAAAAGTTGACCTATTTCTGGTATATTGCATTCCAGCAGCTTTAGGAAACTAAACAGAAGTGTTACTGGTTTTCAGGTTCCCTCCAACTGGGACTGGTCTTACTCAAATAAACCTTGCAGTTAACCAGCCAGTCTGCCTTCCTGGCTGGCTGCGCTTCCAATTCACCCCAACACTTAAGACCACAGGTTGATTCAATATTCGAATTTTCCACTCACCCCACCACCATCGTGTCCCTGACCATTCCCAACTTGGCTGAGGTTGGATATGACGACCCATCTTTCCTGGAATGCTTCTCCACAGTCATAGGAGGAGGAAAACCAGTTGGGTCAGTCACATCTAGCAGCTCTATACTCCTGGGGGAAGGGCACAAACCTGGGACCCCTCCCCGCATGATTACTGTCTCTCCTTTTAAGCCTCACTCATCATGGAAGGCACTCCTGTTAGCCAACCACAGTAGTGGTCAATCATAGAGGAAATTCATGTGCTGATGATTTAAGTCCACAGCAACAGAAAACCAAGCACCATCCCCTGGCCACACAGACACCAGAACCTACCTACCACGTGAGTTTGTGAAGGAGACCTGAGCCAATGGATACACTGGCAACAAGACAGATGTGGGGCTTCAAGCATGCAGGAGGTGGGAGGAGAGACCAGGGCTCATGCTCCACCTCAGATCACATAAAGAATGAATTCTGCGGACATTCCTGTAATATTCCAAAGCATGGTGAGATGAGGGAGGACCAAAAGGACTGAAGCAAACCTGATACATCATTAACAGGTTTAATCTACAGCTGGTCCTTAATGTGCTCTTGGGCTTGAAACAGGCCAAATGGGCTTTTCCTTTCCCTGATAACAGGGTGTAGTGCTTATAAATGTGTCTTTCTATGAGGCTCAGCTTCATTTTTGGCAGCTGGCACTGCCAAGTTTGAAACAAGGCCAAGGAGACAGATTGTGTCTGTTAGGTTGGAAATCCAAGCTGGGACTCTGAAATGTGGGCTGCATTGTGATCTGAATCCCATGCTTTGGCTGGGTGGAGGGCCTGGGGCTCTGTCCTACCTTGGTACCTGTCACCCCTGCCAGGCCATGACCCCTGGTCACCTGCTGGCCCTTACTTCCTGGCTGGAACACACAGACACAGTACTCAGCTGAAGGTGGTCATCTGTGCTCCTCAAACATGGCGGGCAAACTGTATCTGCCAGCCTAGAGCTCATGCCCACTGGGACAATGGCCGGCTGGCTCCCAGATCCTTTTCAGTCTGGACATTTGCCCAGCTGGGCACGCTGCTTCCGTCTGGAGTGCACCCTGACCCTGACTGTCCAGGCCCATGAGCCCACTGCTGATGGAACGGTATTAACCTAAGGCCCCTGGTCGCTGTTTTTCAGCTTTGCCACGAATCTTGCTGACACCCTGGGGACCAAGATGTGCAGTGTCCCACCATCTCCCTTCCCTTATTTCAGAATTCCCAGCTATCTCACCATCCTCTTAGTGCCTGACATTTTCTGAGTTGCTTTATTCTCTCATGTCTGCCGAGTCTGTGGGGCCATCAGTTGATGTCATAGCTCGTCCCACTCATTTGTGATGTGACCCTTAGGTGTGGCTGGTCTCACCTTCCAACCATCACAGCTTGCAAGCTCCCTCCGAGGCATCCCTCCCTCTGGGATAGCAGGGCTGGACAGACTCACAGGGGACAAGGGGCACGGATGCCCACAGTCTCTGGTGGGGGAGCTGACAGAGAAGGGACTTGTCCGGATCAGATGAATTTAATTTGAATGGCCTCAAATTCAAACCCTTAGATGCCCTGTTAGCACACAGGGAGTGAAGTGTTTGGCTCAGCTCTCCAGCATCCCAGCTGTTCCAAGATTCCACCCCAAAACAGGTGGGACAGGGCAGGGGGCTCCCTGCGGGACTTTGGGCTGTTGTTCTTTGTTCTAGCATCATGTGCTTCCTTCCCCGAGGCAGCTTTGGCCAGCCCGGCAGAGCCCAGCACACAAATTTGGGTCCAGGACCCTGACAGAGCCCCTCCCACAGCTGCCTCATCAACCTTCAGCGGGGTCAGGGGGTGGGCTCCGAGGCCTGGAGCTCAGATGGCAGGGAGGGACCGAGGCACCTTTGAAATCACCTTCCGTAACAGGTTCTGGGCAGCCCATTGTTGAAGGGCTTCTTGGCAGCTCTAGAAACATCTCCCACTCTCAAAAGCCCATTCAGGTTCGAGAGGCTTGCTTTGTCCCTGTGCCGGGGGGCGGGGGGGGGGGGGAGGACTCGTCACCATATCCTTGGGCCCCATGGTGGGTGCCGTGTGTCCACAGGCGTGTCACCGTGATGGGTGCTGCCACAGTAGCCTCTTTGCTTGTTCGCCTCTCATCAGGAAATAAAACAGCTGCTGGAGGAGAGGGTGAGACAGTCTTTCTCCAGCAGCCATGGGCTGGGTGCATATGTGGATGCCGCCACATACAGGCCCCCAGTGGTGCCAGCCCCAACCCTGCCACGCGTGGAAGACTGTCCCCCCGCACGCCTGGGTGGATGGGAAGAAAATCTCCTTAAACACAAGGAATGGCCTGTGCCCATGTGAGGGGGAACCCCATTGGCCTGGCTCAGAGCCCCTTCGCTCTGTCCTTCCAAGAGCACTGATGGTGAGATGCGTCCTCAGCCATGCTGCCTCCCAGCCGTAGCAGCCACCCACCCAGGCTGAACCCAGCTGCTGCCTGGGGACAACACGCCTGGTGTGCTCGAGGCCAACAAGCACTTTAGGAAACGCCCTGGAGTGGAAGCAGGAGCACTGGACGTGGAGTCTGACTTGAAAGCTTTGAGAGTAACCGCACCACGGGGCGAGGGCCCCCGCTAAGTGTGTGTGGCTCGGGCCTGAGCCCTCTGGGAACCTTCTGGTCAAATGGGCCTGAGACCAGCTGCTTTTTCTTACTGGTCCTATACATTGTCTGTATTCTGCAGAGGTTGTAGAAGACACAGAAATTCACAAGGAAAATGTGAAAAATCCCAACCCCAGAGGCCCCGCTGTGGAAGCTGGGGTATGGATGTGTCCAGCCTTGCTTCTGTGCACACATGAGCAGTTTTGTGGCTCCACCTGCTGCAGAGTATAGGGCCATCCCCACCCAGGCCACCCCACTTCTCTGCTCTCCTGGGGGCGGGGTCTCCTCTTGCCTGGTTCTTGCAGTTTTCAGTTTTCCCAACCACACGGCAGCGGGGAGCCTGCAACCGCGTCCCTTGGTCCCCGAGTGACTTTCTCCTGGACAGGTACCTCTGTAGCCAGCAATTGTTGGGCAATAAGGATTGCACATTTTCACTTCTCCTAAATGCCACCAACTTGCTTTCTCTAGGGCTGTACCAGTTAACACACCATCAGTGTGAGCTGCCTCCCCCTGCAAGCTGGTTCTTCACAGATGCCCAGCGCACTGGAGCAACTTCCAGTACCTTCTGCACGTGCCTGAGATCCTAGTCCCTGATCAGCCCTAACTAGGAGGAGGTTTTAAAACATGTCCTTGTGACTCAGCAGGTGGGGGCACCTGGGCAGGTGAAAGGTCCCCAGGTGAGTCTATGCAAAGCTGGGGCCAGGACCACCGTGACTGGCATGCCCTTGCATGACAGGAAAAGCCTGAAGCGGGCAGAGGCATGGGCCTCCCTGGATTCTGGACTTGACTGCACCTTCAGAAGTTTAAGGATGGCTCGAAATGGGGTCCTTCTCATGCTCACTGGTCCCAGGGTTTTCCTCTGCACACTGTCCCAGAGGGCATGGTCCACATTCCAGCCAGCCAAGCCACAGCTGGCTTGTCCTGGTCGTTGTAAATGGACATTTGCTTATCTTTGCTTGCCCAGTGCCCACTTCCCTTCTTCTGGGGACAGCACCCCAATGTTTCTTAGGGGACTACTCCTCCCCAGCTCTCCATTCAAGTGTCTTGGGTGGATGGGGTGGCTCCCTGTGATGGCTTCCAGGCTAGGAAACTGACCTCATCAGAGCCAACAAGCTTTGATCCTGAGAAGTCTGCTGGCTTGACTGGGAAGAGAGGACTTGTCTGTCCACAGAACTTGGAGGTGGGAGGATGTAAGTTTGGTGTTGCTCAGGGCCCAGTGTGGCAGGTAGGGGTGAGGGGAGTGTCTGCCTGAGACTGGAGCCCATGCTTAGGGTGGCAGGGCCATGAGGTGATGGGAAACCTGCCTGATGACAGTGACAGCACCGGAGCACCTGGATCCTGCCATGCCTGAAGCTGACAACCTCTGCATGTTTCACTTACATAGAGGCAGAAGTCCTGCACACTTATTATCTGGCTGCTTGCAATGGCAGAGTTCTGCCGGTTCTACCCAAGCCTTTGCGCTGCCTTCCTCCTCTCATAGTTTCCCACTTAGACAGGATGGCCTCCCTGTCTACATGGGAATCAGCTCCCGGCTGGGCTCCTCAGGCATGCCCCTTGCACACCCCGGGCACGGCGCTTGCACACGGCGGATCCTGTCAGCAGGCTGAGCTCCGGGGGGTTGAGACTCGGCCGTAGCCCCTCAGCCAAGGACCCCTAATGTGGAAGCAAGTTATAGTCCCCTATACTTCTGATAAGTTGAATACTTGAACTAAGAAGATCTCATTTGGGGACCCAATTTAAATCTAAATCCTGCCTGCCTCATGGAATTAGGGATTTTCAGACTTAAAATAACCAGGTCTGGGAGATTGGTTTAGACAGATCAGTGGCCACGGCTGTCACTCTGTGGCCTGTGAATCACTGGTCTGAGCGGTCACCTTGAGCACACCAAGTGCCCCCCGAGCTCGGGCCCATCTCCACACACCGGAACCAGGGGTAGCCTGTCTGCCCGCAGCCCCTGATGGATACAGGGCGGCAGCAGGTGCTGTCTCAGCTCCATGAAACTGCAGGGACAACGCATTAATGGCACCTTGTTGATGGAGGGCTACGCGGGGTGGGGAGGTGAAGATGGCTGGGAAGGGGACACCAGGAAGGTCCCAGCCAGCCAGAATCGGTGGGAAGCTCTGGCTTCAGCAGCGACAGCACCAATGCCCGACTTACCTCCCCCTGCCCCTTGCCTCCACCCTCACTTCCCCTCCTGGTCCCCCCCTGCCCCACCTCCCCACGAGTTAGCTGGACCTGCCAGCAAACGACAGATTGTGAGGCCACCCAGAATGAATGAGTCTGTGAATGTCACACCAAAGCCAGCAAGAAGGGGACAAGGAGGCTCAGAGCAGGCTCAGGGTCTCCAACACCTCCCCTGTGGCCCCCGGCCGGCGTGGCCCCTCTACTCAGCTAGGTTTCCCAGCTGCCTCTGCACAGGTCCTAGAGCGTGAGGCACCTCCACGGACATGCTTTGCTTTGTCTTAGTCACTCTCTCGCCTGCAGCTGTCCTGGTGCTGGTATGACTGATTAGCTTGAAGCCACAAGTGAAACCCAGAAGCACAGCTGGCCATCTTTAACCCCCTCCAATGGAGAAGATTTTCCCTCCCCAACTGCGAGTGAGTTTTCCTTCAAAGTGATGTCCTGCAGAGGAAATTATTTTCTCTATAATCAACTCAGAGATTGAAAACAGGGGTGACAGGGTCAACGCCATGGATTTGGGGGGCCCTTCTGTACCCTCTGCATGCTTTCCCAGGTCTGGGCTGCTGCTGCTCCTAAAAACTCTCAGGTTCTCGGCTCACACCCAGTGGCATAGCGTGGCCCTTTAGGCTGCCTTTGAGCTCTGTGACCCTGGGTGAGAGTCTTGGCCTCTCTGGGTTGTTGCCAGCAGGGCCAGCAGGAGGCTCCCTAAGGCAGGGTGGCGGTGGGGATGCGGTGGCATGGCTGCTCCAGATACCTGAGCTGTCAACACCCTCTTTCATACGTAGTGTTAAGTAAGAGCATCGGGGGCACAGGGGCTGAGCCCAGACCTGCAGGGCCTGCACTCTCCCCTGCAGGGCTGCACCTCCCCTGCAGGGCCTGCACTCTCCCCTGCAGGGCTGCACCTCCCCTGCAGGGCCTGCACTCTTCCCTGCAGGGTTGCACTGCCCGGGCTCCCTCTCTGGGGATGTGGTCCCTGGATAATGGCTTGGTTGTGGCCCCAAAGTTACCCCAGCCCTGAGCCCCAGGATGACTCCTGCAGTGGAGGGGGTCCAGTCCCAGAGTGGGGCAGGATCCCGGGTTACCAGGTAGGCCAAGCTCAGCACAGGGGACCGTGGAGGGGTAGGCCGAGGGCGGGGAGAAGAGTGAGAGAGACCGCAAGCACAGGCTGCTGGCCTCAATGGCAGAGGAAGGGCCACAAGCCCAGCGTGGGGTGGGGGTGGGGGTGTGGGCAGGCACCTCCACAGGCTGGAGAAGGCAAGAGCAGGGCAGGGCCTGCTGGCAGCTTGGATCCGCCCCAATGAGGCTGATCCCACGGTAGGCCTCCTGAACTCCAAAGGCGACGAGTGCTGGCTTAGGACGCCAGGGGGCGGCGAGCTGACACGGTGGCCTTGGGAGGTGGATACTGGCACGCCAGATCTGGAGGAACCCCCACTCTGCTCCAGAGGCACAAAGAGGAGTAGGCATGCGGCGGGACACTGAGCCTCCATGCCTAGCCACATGCCCCTTGGCCTGTAGCCCCCCGCTGCTGCCGTCTGCCTACCGTCCTATACCCGTACTCTGCCAGCCTGCCCAGGCTGCAGTCCTCCAGAGGCAGGGACGCTGCCCACCGAGTTGCTTTGTCCTGGGCAGTGATGCCTCCTCTGCAGGCGCCGGAGCCCTGGGGGCAGGCGGGTACTGGAGATGAAAGTCATAGTCACAGAGAACACAGGGTTCATGTGCCCCAGGAGAAACGAGGCCCAGCACTGCAACACCCTCCTCTGCAGGGGGTTGCAGGGGTGGGGGGTGCCCGAGGTGAGTCAATGGGCAATGATAGAAAGGTCGCATCTGCACATCTGGCTCCTGCAAGTGCTGCCCTGAGCTAAGCACCATGGAGGGGGCTCAGGAAATGCCCTTTATGCACCAGAGAAGGAAGTTGAGAGCCAGCCCCGCACCCACCATCTCTCCCCGAGCTCTGACGGACGCTATAGAGCTCTGTCCCAGTAAAAATGTGCCCACCTCATCTTCTGCTGTAACTCTGCTGACCCCAGAGTGCAGCACCCTCACCCAGGGCCAGGCTGACCCCAGGCAAGAGGCCCGAGGCCACGAGGGAGCAGAAGCTGACCTCAAGGTCATCTGTGGTCACCTGGGAAGCCACCAGCCCACATAGCAGGCTGCTGTCCTGCAAAGCACATGGGGCATGACTCCGAGAGGGCCTGTTAAGGAATCCCCCTCCTTTGAAAGAAGACAGTACCTGCCTCTGTTCTCTCCCCTGGGGACCTACGAATACCTATCCCTCTGGGTGTGGTGCCTCAGAAAAGCATCTTTGCTTGGTGGCAGCGCTCAAAGTGCCCCCTGTCACCCTTTGTGGTTCTGTCCAGCAGCAGCTGCAGGGAGCCCTTCAGAAAGGGGGTGTGCTGGGGCTCTGTACTGTCCACCAGCTCAGCCCCGGGGTGTGCCCAGGGCCCCTGGGTGCCAGGCCTTCAGAGGACTCATAGGGAGTGCCTGCTGGGCCACAGGCACTGGATTATGAAGGGAGAACAACCTCTCCTGGGGCTTCCGAGGGGGCAGTGGAGGACACTGCCATCCCCTGGAAAAGGCTGGTAGGCTGGGAAACCCTCAGTGGAGAGAGTATGACAGATCAAAGACCAGCCCCCCAAGGACCCCAAGGGCTGCTGGTCACTGGAGGACCTAACTGCAGGAAGGGAAGCAAGTATCACTGAACAAGGGTTGGAGGGCTCTGGGCTGTCCCAGAGGTGGCATCTAAGGCTGGCGGGGGCAGGGAGGGGACACTAGAGCAAGCTGAGCTCCCCAGCCAAAGGCCTGGCAGCGATAGGCAGCAAAGGGGTAGTCATGGCCTTGCAACGAGCCTCCAGAACCCAGGTTGCTGCAAAACAGCATGAGGAAGATCCTTGCCAGGCGGCAGGGACCACTCCCCTAATCAGAGTGGGGTGTCCTGGGATGGGTGAGCTAGTGGAGGCAGGGGCTTCTTGAGGGACCCAGGAGAAAGTGGAGGAACCTGCTAAGCTGAGCCAGCACAGGGTTTCCAGACCCCAGGGATGCCCAGGCTGAGGGTGGCATGCCCCAGGGGGAAGGACAGCCCTGGATGTTTTCCCAGGTGATACCCTGGACCTCTGCCCCCACACCAACCACAAATGGCTGCACAAACCAGCGTGGGCTGGCTAGGCACAGAGGCAGTGGGTATGGCTAGGCAGACAGATGCATGCCAAAGACAGTGCTCCCTACCAGCCTTTAGAGAACCTGGACTTGGGAGCATTTATAGCTTGTGTGTGTGCTCTAGATATTCATGGGGACATGCGAAATGTTCCTCTTCCATAGAAACGGTCAAACTCCCCCACCCAGCAGAGTGTGGCAGCTGGAGCCGGCCAACTCAGCATGTACACGGGCCAGGCAGATGGACCCACCCCTGGAAAATTCCTACTTTACAGCTATTTAAATGTAATTTTCTGAAAAAGGCATAAGACCATCATTTTGTTTATTTAAGCTATTCAAATACTATCTGATTATTTAGAAACATTTATAGGGGCTAATTATAAGTAACAGTTGATCAGAAAAGTAGCCGCTATAAAATTAATCCTCCACAACCACCTTCCTGACAAGTAGCTTGTGTTTATTTAACATACATTAAAAGCTTTTCGGATTTGCATTAAGGGCCAGAGCTTAGTGCTATCGCAGGGGACTGTCAACCGCAAGACTGGCGCCGGCACCATCGGCTTCCGCGTCTGGGGGTAGCAGGGGCAGTGGGGGCGGCAGGGAGGGCAGAGGGGGTGGGGGGGGGCAGCGGGGGCTAACTTTAAGGGGCCGTGGCTTTGCCAGGAAGTGTTGGCTCCACCGATGCCCAGCAGGGCAGGGCGGGGAGGGGGCGTGGGCCGGTGCTCAGGCCTGGACAAGACCACCCATGGTGCCCACCTGTTGGGGACTCGGCATTCATCTTCTGCAAGCCCCCAGGTGGAAGCAGAGCTGCTACAGCTCAGCTGGGGCAGGCCCCTCACCCAAGCTGAGGGCCGGGAGGGCTTCCTGGGGCGGAGCTGTCCAGGAGGGAGGTGACGAGGTGCAGGGGTGGGAGGAGGCGGCGCTGGGGGGAGGGGCTTACTCCGCGGGCAGGGAGGACAGTGGGGGCCTGCCAGGCAGGCACCTGTCTCCAGAGAGGCCTGGGAGACCTGAGTGCTGGCCGGGGTGGGTGCTGGGTGGTAAGGACGGGCACCAAACTTTGGGCATCACTTCCCAGAGCCATGGGGTCCTGCCCTCCATGCCAACAGGTAGTGCCAGGGCCCTGATTTAAGAGGGAAACTGCGCCCAAAGGCGTGGCCCTCATGCAGCAGCAGACCCCACAGCTGCCCCCGGCCTCCCCTTTGGTCCAGCTTTTGACCCAACCCAGCACCATGTGTGTCCCAAGTGCCAGGGCCTGCCCCCATGCCCATGAGGCCCCCGGACCGGTCGAGGTTTGCACAGCACTGGGAACAACGCTTTGTGGGCATGGCAGGGAGCGCTGTCAGTGGCCATGGCAGCTGGGTTTCCTCCGAGATGGCCCGGGGACAGCACTGGGTTTCTGTCATGGCGAGGCCACCAGGGACACAGTGGCTGAGGGTGTCTCCTGCGCGGGTGGTGGCCGGTGGCGTCAGCACCCTCCTCGGCACTGCTATGCCTGATCCCCTCCTCCCAGGTCAGCAGCTGTCGTAAGTGAGCCGTCCTGGCTCCCAACAGTCTCCAAGCTCCGCGGATTGATTTTAACTCCCTGATGAGTGCCCGGGGTGCAGGGGAGAGTTGTGCAGTTTAGAGTCGGCCATCTGGGCTTGCTTCCAAAGGGTGGCCGTGGCCGGTGCTGGTGGATGGGGAGGGGGTTAAAAGTCCCTGAAGGCGTGCTGTGATGTGACGTGGTGCCCTCCTTGGCTGTAGCCTCCTCCACCACCACCCCGCGCCCTCCTCCACCATCATATCTCTCCTCTGCCGGTCTCTGTGGGAGGGAGGCTGGAACGTCACCTGCGTGTGAAGCTGGAGAGGGAGTGGGCAGGGGGCACAGCTTGGGACCCAAAGGAGGCGGTGACCTGGGGAGTGAGTGGGTCCCACAGCCCCGGGCCTTCTGTGCTCAGGGGGCCTGGCTCGAGGGGCCTGTGCAAGAACCTGCTGTCCAGGCTCAGCCTCCTGCTTTGGGCGAGAGGGGGGCCAGCCAGGAAGCTTCTCCAAGCCTAGGGAGCCAGGAGAGAGCACATCTGACCTGTCACTGGATTGCTGGGAGCCCATGAGAAGCTCCTCATTAGTCCCAGAACAAAGTCTAAGCTCCACAACCCAGATCGGAGGCCCTCCATCATTCACTCATGCATTCCTTCATCACTGCTTCTGCACCAGGCAGTGTTCCAGGGCAAGGAAGACCGTGAGGACAAGGCTCCAGCCTCCCTCTCCTCAAATCCACAACTGGGTCCCTGCCTCTCGTAGCTTCTGGGCCAGCAGAATAAGTGGCACTTCCTTCTGAGCCACTGGCCTCTGCGGTGCTCTGGACCTGACAATGGTGCCTTGTTCTCCCACTGACTGCTCACATCCCCCACCTCTGAGAAGTCTGCCTCAGTTTCCCCAAGCCCACGGCAGTGTCCTCTCCTCGCATCTGTCCAGTTGGAAGGCGACTGCCTGTTACCTGTCCCTTCCACCTGCCTGAGGGCTCCTTAGAAAGGCAGCGACTGCTTCCTAGGCAGGGCTCGGTCCCTGACGCCGGCATGTGACAGAGAGATGGAGGGGCAGGGGTGAGGTCCGTGCAGAGCAAGAGCTGAGTGAAGGCTCGCGTGGCGCTTGGTACTGATGATAAATGCTAGCTGTTGTCACTATCATCATCATCATCACCACCATCACTACCACTGCTACAACCACTGCTACTGCCACTGCCACCATCAACACCACTGCTGCCATCCCTGCCACAATTACCACTACTAAAATCACCCCTGCTCCCTGAACCTCTCCTCCAGCACCTCCGGTCCCACCACCTCTCCTGTCCTTGTCCCCACGCCTCTATTGTCCTCCCCTGGCACACTACTCATCTGGGCTTCAGGCTTCCTCCTGGTGCCCTGGTTAAGCTCTGGTCCTTATCACTGAGAGAGACAGATCAGATTGTGTCCTCAAAGGTGTCTCATCACGTTTGGAGTCAAGTGGGGTCCTCCTACCTCCTACCTGGCCTGGGGCCCCGGGTGACCCGTTCCCTGTCGTTGTCCGGGCTCTCCCTCCCTTACCTTTCCCTTTGCCGCACGTTTTCGCCCTCCACAGGCTTCTGTTCCCTGGGTGAGCTGAGGGCATTGCTGCCCCAGGGCCTCTGTACTTGCTGCACCTCTGCCAGCTCCTGGGTCTGCAGGTGCAGCCCATTGACCAGCTCCTGTAGAGACCTCTGCACATGCCCACCTAGGGCCTGCTCCCCACCCCCACTATCCCCTCACTTCCTGGCTCCCACCACCTAGAGTTTCTAGTGGCACCTTCCCTGTTCTGATGTCCTCTCCTGTTTACCAGGAAGATCATAAGTCGAGAAACAGGGACCCCAACGTCTGGCTCCCTGCTGTGCCCCTGAGGCCCTTTGGGTCTCTGCTGTGAACAGGAGACGCTGCCCAGGACACACTGCCCTTAGGAAATTAAAGTGGACTTTAAGGAGAAATCTGGATGAGGAAGCCCCCTTCACCTTTATAAACCACATTTTTGTTGTGGTTATTGACTAAGGAAAATAATCCAGAAGTCTGCTTTGGTCCTAAAATGCCCCCCAGGGATAGGCTGCCCCATTGTGTCAAATGTTTTTTGGAGGGTTCACAGGTAAGTCAGATGGGGTGGCTTTTTCCCAAGCCCCTCAAATAATTTTCCATCACTGTCAAACGTTTAGCCTCAACTGTGAGTTTTCAAATATTGAAGTGATTTTAAGGACTGTAACTTAATGAGGCAGTGGTTTGGCTGTTCCATTTGTCCTTTGCTTCAAAAGCCTTCAACACTTTGATGAAGCAGGTGGAGCTAAGTCATCTGTGGGTAGGCCAGAGTCCTGCTCTAGGGCCCTCCCACTGCCAAGAGCAGTGAGGGTCTGTAGGTGAGAGGATCAGAATGGCCAAACCGAGAGACGGACAGATGGATGTGGTTGGGTGATGGGTGGATGAAAAGGCAGATGGATGGACAAATAGACAGATGGAGGGTGGATGGAAGAACAGACAGATGATGGACAGATGGATAGATGGAGAGTGGATGGATGAACAGACAGAGGGATGGACAGACGTACAGATGGAGGGTGGATGGATGAATAGACAGATGGATAGATGGATGAATGGATGATGGTGGACAGACACAAGGCTGGAGGATGGGTGGACGATGGATATAGCCATAGCGGCCCTAATAGATTACGGATGTACTAGTCACTTCCTCCCATTCTTTTAAGCCGGTTTCAGAGGAGTACTTATGAATTTGTGTCAACTCTGCCTGAATCTACATGTTAAATTTGCAATCTAGATAACATTTTCTATTATTTTTAATGGAAAACCTCAATCATGATCTGGTTCCTTCTTTCCAGAGACAAAGCATCCACAGCTGGGCTGTCCCGGACACAGTGCCTCTCCCTTCTCTGCCTCCCACTCTTGTCCTTGTAACACGTCAAGGGCAGTGAGCGACATTCAGATGGCGGCATGTGGGGTCACACCCCTCCCATCCCAGGGGAGGGTCTCCGCCCTGGTCCTGGGGCCCCTGGAAGCTTCTGAGGTTCTGCTTCTTTCTCTGCTCTGTTTTGCTCTTTACAACCAGACACCGAGGTTCCACTGGTTTTCTTGTTTTTAGTGCCCCACGTTTTGGGAAAACAAAACCAGCGTCTCTACTTAAATAAGTGTTACAGCTCATGAAGCCCCAAAGCCCAAATCAAACACATAACTCAATCGCAAAGCAGCCTGACAGGGCCATAAAACTAAGTGCGGAATGCAAATGCATCTTTGGGCCATTTCAGGATTTGATTAAAATGAGAGTGATTAGGAGAACTTTGAGGCCTTTTCCCAACAATTGATAGCAGAGAGTCTCCAGAGCTTCGGCGCCAGAGAAGCCTGGGGGACTGCACGAGGCATTAGACAGCGTGCTCAGCCAGAAGCGAAACCCGCTGCAACCCAGGCCAGCTGCAAGCCAGAGCCAGCCAGCCTCTTCCAGGGCATCGTTTTAAAAAGTAACTTTAAAGACATAAGTCTGAGTGTTTCGGCATCACTGGGGATGTTCTGTCGTCTGCTGCAGCCTGGAAATAGTCTGATTTCCGAAATATGACCCTCCCTGGACACTCTTCTGCTTTGATAGGCTGTGCTTTGAGGCATGTCACTCTCACCGAGCCATCCTGGCTTCTGTGGGGGACTCGGGGCCTTAAGATGAGAGATCTGTGGAGGGAGCTGCTCCCCCCTCCCCACCCCCGCACTGTTCTCAATAATTCTGGATTAAGGCGTCTTTAATGCAAAATGTCTGCTGTTTGGGAGGAATGGACAGAATCCACTGAATATCTAACACAAGTGGGTCTCCTGCAGGACCCCGACAGTCAACTGCCCTGCGCTACGGGGATTTCCCAAAGCCGCCCGGGAAGGGCAGGTAGAGTGCGGGCTGTTCCCAGATGGACACTTGCTGGCACCTCCTGACCCGGCCGGCGCCTGTCTCTCTCTCTGGGAGATGGAAGCCTGGAGGATGAGTCCTATTTGGAGCTCTGCTCCCCTGCTTGCCTGTCCCCCCTCCCCCCCCCCCCAGGTATTAAGAACTCGAAAAGAAACCACACTGTACATTCTTTCCACCTCAGGACCCTGTTATGGGCTGAACTGTGTCTTCCCCAAATTCATGCTCAAGTCTGAACCCTGGTGCTGAGAATGCACCTTATTTGGAAACAGGGTCCCTGCAGACGGAATTAGTTGAGCTGAAATAAGGTCACAGAGGTGCAAGGCGGGTCCTTGGTCCAGTAGAACTGGTGGCCTTAGCCAAAGAGGAGGGGAGACACAGAGATGGGGGGGAGGTCACGCGATGGTGGGGGCAGATGCATCCATAGGCCAAGGAACACCGGAGGATGCAGAAGATCAGAGGCCAGAAGAGGCAAAGAAGGCTCCTTCCTGGCTGATGTCATGGGAGCATGGCCCCAGGACCACAAGAGGGACATTCCTATTGTTGTCAGGTTTGCAGGGCTTCCCAGCAACAGCCTGGGGGACAAAGCCAGACCCTCACCCCTGTATCCAGTGCCTGGAGCCCGTTACCTTGTGGCAGATGTTCCCAGCCCCTTCTCATGTCACCATGCCCACAAAACCCGAAAGCAAGCAAAGGAAGGGTCTCATGCCGGCCAGGGTCCCCCTCTCCTGTCCCTTCCCTATCTTGCCACCTCCTGTCCCTTCCCTATCTCGCCACCTCCAGAGCCCCCAATACTGGCCTTGGTCTGAACCATGCAGGTGGGTGCTTGGGGCCCCTCCCCACCCCAGGCCCAGTGCCTCTTCACTTTAGAGGGTTCCCCCAGGCTTGGGCCCGAGGTCCCCGTGCAGAAGCTGTGCAGAGCAGACCCTGCCCTGGATGACAGGGAGACGCTGTGGGGATGGTGGGGGCTGGGCCCAAGCCTCCCACAGTTCATCAGAGATGGGGTATAGCCTCCAAAGGGACGCATCCAAATCAGAGGGCGCCCCAAAGGATGGTCGTCTCTGCTCAGTAACCTCTCAGCCCCACTGCCCTCTCAATCTAAAGGGAAAACCTAAAGCAGGTCATGTCCCCCCTCTGGCCGTTGCCCTGTCCCAAACCCAGAAGGATGGCCCCTTCTGTCTCCCTTCCGTGCCCCGTAAGCTCCCTGGAAGCCGCCATGACACCACTGTGCTCTGCGGGCCACGCGGAGGTGCTGGGAGCCAGCGGCGGCCTGGGGCACTGACTTCTGCCCCCAGGAGCACGGCCTAGAGTGTTGCCTGAACCCCAGAAACCATGGAGACTTGGGGGTTGTTTTCCCTGTAGTATGATCTGCCCCTACCAGCCAACGGCTCCGCTCGAACCACCCACAGGCCTCCCGGGAAACTGAATTAAATCTGAGCCCCTTCCCAGGCCCCGGCTCCCGCCCTGCCCGCCTGCCACGGCTCTGTGCTTTGGGTGCACACACGCGCCCCTTCCCGGGAGGCGCAGCAGCAGGTTGGGGGACCCTGGGGCGCGAAGGGATGTGGTAACCTGAAGCCCATGCCTGTCTCCTGGGGCAGCCGCCCGCAGCCCCTCCAAGTGTCCCACGTGAGAGCCTGGCCTGCGAGTCGGCTGTTCCAATTATACAAAAAAAACTGTTGTGATGGCTTTTCTCTTTGGGGCGTTTTAAACGTCTGTTTTATGTGACATCTTGGTTGCAATGGTGGGGGTTGAGGCACATCTCTTAAAACTCTGCGTGGGCCAAATGAGATGCCCCTGCGGGCCGCCCTGTGTTTGGGCACTGGCCTAACATGCATGGAGGGGGGCAGTGCGTGCAGAGGGCGGGAGGCGGGGGCTGGCTCGGGGCAACGTATGGCTTTGTGCTTTTAAAGGAGCATTTCGGGTGGAGCATGGACGTCTCTGAGCCTGGTGTCCCCATCATCTGAGAAGTGGGGAGTGGCAGGGGGACTCCCCCCCCCCCCTCCTGGGGACTCGGGCACCTGACGGGGTTCCTCTTCCCTTTGGGTCCAGGACCTCCCCAGGCTTGGGGAGTGGCAGGAGCCCAGGGTCCCACGTACCCTGGAGCAGTAGCCCCACAGCTCTAGATTTAACACCAGTAAACTTCAAAAGGAATAAAAAGGGATTTATTAGGTTCCCAACACTTTTTATTTCACCAAGCAGGGACACTGAAACAATACTCTTGCTAGTCATCATTTCTTTCCCGGAGTCTGGCAGAAGCCCTCTCTCTGGTCTCCTGCTGCCCTTGCCTGGACGCTGCTGGGTCTCATGAGGCAACAGGAGAGGGCAGTTAAATCTAAGCCTAGTCAGGCCACTGCTCTGAGCCATGCCCATGCCATGGGCACTTGCTCACAGCAGAATGCCGTGTCCTTACCATGCGCCCCTGAGAAGTGGCCCAGCCTCCCACTACCCTTCCCTGGCCATCTCCATTCAGCCACTCTGACCTGTTAACTCTTCTTCTGATGCTCCAAGCCTTGGCACATGCTATATTCCTGCTACCCCCTGGTATCTTTCCTCTCTACCACATGCAGCTCTCTTGCTGGAGGTGACTTCTGGGAACAGCCCCTGCACCCCATACCCTTGCCCCTAACGTATAATATTGGGTCATTTGCCCTCACCCCCACCTGAATATAATCCACAAGCGCTGGAGATGTCTCTGCTCCCTGCTCTTTCTCCTACAGCACCACCCCCAGAGAAGCCCCTCAATATGCACTTAAAGACCCAACGCGTTAGTGACCGAGAGAACAAGCAGCCACCACTGCTACTGTGGCTTATCATCATTCTGGGCAAGAAAGGTCAGTCTGACCTGTACAGGCAGGGGCCACAACCTCAGCATGGCCAACACCCCATTTCGGGAATGGCTGTCGGCAGCCATGGCTCAATACCCAGGAAGAGCCACAACACCCTGGACCTTGTCCTCAGATAGGTACCCGACTCAGAGCACGGGAATCTGGGGGGCCGGTAATTTATTTTCCCAACTTGGAAGTGGAGAGAATAAAGAACTGGGCCGCTGGCCTGGTGGATGGCTACCAGGCGATTGCCGGCATGATCCCAGCTGCTGCCCAGTCCTGCTGGCCAGCCCTCTGCTGGGCCCACCTTGTGGTGGGCAGGTACGGAGCCTGCATGGCAGATGAGAGGCCTGCAGCTGGGACAGTGCAAAGTCCCGGGCCACGGTGAGATGCCTGTGCACGGCAGGTGCTGCCAGCTCTTGTCCTAACACCCACCCATGTAGGGTGCTACAGCAATTCAAGGACTATATTAAGTCTCTGAATATTAAATTAATGATGGAAATCTAAAATATTAATATATTCTAATTGAATATTCTCTGATAAATTATCTGAGCATTTGCAGCAATTTGATTTTACTTTCATTTCTTAAGGAACTTTCAGCAGCATAAATATAGCCATTAAAGCAATTCAAGAAAGGGAACATTTTCTGCTCAGATGGGAGAATGGTAAGCAGAAAGGGTCGGCACATTTCTCTTATGTGATTGATTAAATTGTAGAACCCAAGGCAGCTGAATCATTAAACGCCTGCTTTCTTCAGCCCCTCTGGCTTCAGCAAGGACAATGTAGAACCCCTATGGCCCCAACACAGGGAAATGCACCATGTGGGATTACAGGTGCCTTGAGGGCCACCGCAGGAGCGCTCCAGGCTGAGTGCCTGTGCTGGGGCTGCACTACAGACCCACACGTGTGGCAGGCAGGGCAGGGGGGCTGCACACGTGTGTACTTGCCCATTCACCTATGTGCCAGCCTGTGTATGTGTGTGTCTGCCTGGGTGTGTATCTGCCCGTGCACAAGTGTCTCCATGTGTGTGCTTGCCTGGGTGTGTACCTGCTCGCGTGTGTGTCTCTGCCCAGTGTGTGTGCATGCCTGTGTGTGTGTACGTGCCTGTGCCTGTGTGCACTCTGCCCCTGTGAGTATACCAGCCTGTGTGACTCTACCAGCCCATGCGCAACCCGTGTGTCGGAGCTTGCACATTAGTGTATATGTGCCCATGCACACGTGTGCCTGCCTATGTGTGTGTGTGTGCCAGCTCATGTACACGTACACCTACTTGCGCATAGGTATGTCTGTGCGTGTGTGTATGCATGCCTGTACAGGTGTACCTGCTAGTATATCTGTATCTGCCTGTGCATGTGTAGACCTGCTTGTGAGCGTGTATACTTCCCTGTGTGCATTTGTACCTGTCCACAGACACATGTACCTGTCTGTGTGTACCAGGTGCTCCCATCTTGACCATGAAGACTGGAAGGTGGCAGGTCTCCAGCCTGCAGGGCAACGGGCAACTGGAAGTAACGCCTTATCTCGTTGTG
Organism: Tamandua tetradactyla; assembly: GCF_023851605.1. NCBI lineage: Eukaryota > Metazoa > Chordata > Mammalia > Pilosa > Myrmecophagidae > Tamandua > Tamandua tetradactyla. The sequence goes on along the minus strand of NC_135327.1, from coordinate 59,254,298 downwards.
AGAGGAAAATACATTGTCCCGTGAATGTTACTGCAGATTATTAGGACCTGCCTCCAGAAGCCACATTTCCTTCTGGGGAAGGGCAGAGGTCGTGTGACTGTGGGGGTGGAATGGGGGGATGATGTTTCCACGATCCATTCAAGGGGGAGAAAACACAAACACAAGCAAACTCCAAAGCATTTCTGCTATTAATTTCTCCCCACAGGCTTCACATTTGAAGATTCCTTTAAGGAAGGAAACTCACTTCATTTTTCACTCACCCACAAGCTTCCCTGGGTTTGAAGAACCAGAGCTTAAAGATTGACTAGAGAAGTAAGAAGTGGAACACTGGCTGCCTCTGCCTGCCTAGAAAGCTGTCAAATCTGCCCCAAACCAGTTCAGAGGTGACTCTGAGAGTGGCTGTGTCCTGGGAGGGGAGCTGAGGTTCAAGAGGGCAGCAGCACCTGGCCAGGTGTGCAGGTAGAGGAGTGAGCACCTGGCTATCCAGTGTGGTGTCCTTCAGGCAAGCCTACTGGCTGGGAGGGCTCAGTCCAGGGCCTGGCAAACCACGGCCCATCACCGAATGCTCCCTGTCACTGAATCCAGCCTATCATCACATCTGGCCATCACCGAATCGGGTCCATCACCAAATTGGGCCCACTACTGCTTGTATCTGTAACGGGTTTTGTGGACACAGGCACGCCTGCCCTCAGGTACGATCCGCTGCTGCTTTCATGCTCCAACAGCAGAGCCAAGAAGTCTCAATAGAACCGTGTGGCCTACAAAGCTGAAAACATCCACTCTCTGGCCCTTTATAGAAAATGTGTGCAGACCCCAGCTTTCTGCACGCACACCACCACACACACTAGACTGAAACAGCCCTGCTCAATTACTGGTACCTAAAGGAAGTCCGTCCCACTCCCCCAGTCCCTGCAGCCCCAGCATCCACTCACTCAGCTCTTTACTGAGGGTTGCTTTCTGCTAGGCCCCAGTCTGGGTGCTTATGGCATGGCTGGGGACAGAGCCAGATATGGCCCTGCCCTCATGGCCCTCACAGTCTGGGGAAGGAAGCTGGTGATAAGTAAAACACATTGATATGCCAGGCGGTGGTATGTGCTGTGAAGAAATGCACAGTGGCATGAGAAGTGCAGGGGGACCATCCGGGAGGCAGGCTGTGGCCACCTCTGAACAGGCATCAGGGGAGGCCACTGGCACAGAGAGTGAACTTCAGCACCGAACCACAGGGCCACGTGCTGGTGCAGAGAGGGTGAGAGCAGGGGGAGGTGAAATCAGGAAGGGAGCCGGGGGCAGGGGCTCATGGGGCTCACAGGTCCCCGTCGTGGTGCTGGCACTGCACAAGCTTGGAGAGCTCCAGGGGGTCCTGAGCAGGGGCCGCGTGGCACAGTTCAGGTATAAGTGGCTCCCTCTGGCTATGTGAGAGCCGAGCGTGCAGGAGGTGGGCAGAGGAACAGGGAGGCAGCAGCCAGGTTCAGGGCACATGTGCATGATAGCCTCGAAGGTGGGGAAGCGAGACATTCACCCCACACCTGTGCTCACAGGGGGTTCACACGCACGTCTCAGAACCTGATAGTGTATGGGGCAGAGGGGACCAGAAGAGTGCACTAAGGGACTGAGCTTACACTTCTCCCAGATATTGGAAGGAAGGAGTAGAAGCCTCTAATGCTAGAGGAAAGTGAGATCCCGATGACATTTTAGCCATATTTCAATGCTTTTATCTAGAACATATATGCACGTTAAGGAAAGGTTTTAGGCAACATCATATAAAATATACCTTGGGAAAATTTAGAGTTTATACCGTGAATAATTGAAATACATATCAGTATATTCTAGAACAATGTTGGGTAATAAATTAAGACGGGACCTTCAGAATCATTTATGTGTCTCATTTGTCTTCTTAGACAGGTACAATCAAAACTCATTTATTTGTGCTAATAAACTGAAAAGTCTGATGACTTAGCTAACAGTTCCAATTTGTGTATTTGTAAAGACATTCGTTTTTATTAGTTGCAGGGATGACAGCGCACCTCCTAACCGTGTATGAAAGCTTACCTAGAGTGAGAAAGCTTACCTTGAGCTACTTCACCAGGCAAAAACGTCCAAATATTGAAAGAAGAGACTTCTACTTTCTCTCTCCTATCCTTTATCCCATTATTTTTCTTTTTTGTTGCCCTGTTCATCATATCTATGTAAATTATAAGCTCAACAATACAGTATTACACATTTTCTTTAGATAGTTGTCTTTTAAAGAAATTAAGAGGAAAATATGATCTTTTATATCAGCCCACATACTTAACTTTTATCATTCTCTCTCTCTCCATATCTTCCCGTAGATATGAATTGCTACCTGGTATCATTTCTCTTTAGCCTGAAGAGTATCCTGTATCATTTCTTGTAGCTTTACTGGCACTGAATTTCCTCAGTTTTATCATTTATATTGTTATTTCATCTTCATTTTTGAAGGGTATTTTTGCTGGAAATAGAATTTTTGGTTGATGGTTTCCTTTCTTTCAGCATTTAAAACATGCTGTTCTATTGCCCTTTTAGTTCTAAGAGGACCCAGCCCTCACTCACACTGTCAGCCGTGTAAGTACTGCATCTTTTCCTCTGCGTTGGAGATTTTCTCTTTGTTTTTGAACTTAAGCAGTTTGACTATGGCTGAGGTATGGATTTTTTGCATTCATCCTACCTGGGGTTTACTGGAATTCCTAGATCTGCACGTTTATGTTTCTACATCAAATTTGGGAAATTTTCAATCATTAATTTTTCAAGTATCTTTTCCACCTTATTATCTCCCCTCTTCCTGTGACTCCTATTACTTCAATATTAGGCCATTGACAGTGTCCCACTGAAACTCTTTGTGTTTCCATTTCCCACCCCTCCTCTCTGTTTTTCTTATTGGATAATTTTTACTGATCTATCTTTGAATGCGCTGATCCTTTCTTCTGCCTTCTCAAATCTACGGCTAAACCTATCCAGTGAATTTTTATTAGAAATATACTTTTCAGGTTTACCATTTGTTTGGTTTTTAAATTCAAATATTTAGAGTTTCTATTTTTTTTTCTGCTGAGATTTCCCATTTATTCATTAATTATGGCCATATTTTTCTTTAAGTCCTTGGCCATATTTGTTAAGAGCTATCTTAAAGTCCTTGTTGCTAATTCCAATATCTGCATAACCCCAGGGTTAGTTTCTATGGGCAGTTTTCCTCTTGAATATGGTTCACATAGCCGACCTTTTGGGTTTCTTTGGCATGGATAGTAATTTTTGTTTATATACTGGACATTGTGGATGATACATTATAGGCACTCTGACTCTATTATATTTTTATGAAAGGTGTTCATTTTTGTTTCAATAGAGAGTTAATTTGACTGGACCTCATATCTAAATCTCTTTCCCCTGTGGAAAGCAGCAGCTAAAATTCTGGCTCAGTTCCTTCATCCTTCTCGCTGTTGTTCTTACTGCACTCTTTGAAGCCCTCTGTATGCATGAAGAATTCAAGGGACATCCAGAGGTCTTGGTGGAGGCGATAAGCAGATTTGAGAATTCCCTATTTGTGGCTACATATTTTCTAGGATTTACCCCCTCACTTTCCAGATGGTTTATCAGTTTTAAACTCTATTTTACAACTCCTCTAACCAGTAAGGCTATGGCTTCATGCCTGACATCTGGCCACCTTTGATACAAAAACTGGGGAGTGTCCTCTGGAGGAAATCGATATCAACACAGATCTCACCCACCGCAATTTCCTTCTTTTAAGATAAAATCTCTAATTTATACCTATTACAGATTACTCTTAAGTAACTTCAATAATTTTAAAAATATTTTGTCCATGGTTTATAATTATTATTTAGGACTGTTCATCTCCACCATTACCAGAAGCAGGAGTTCAGATTTCATTATTTTCAAGATTGTATGTATTATCTAAATATCTTCACAATAATCATGAAGAGATGATTAGTAGAGATGGACATGACAGTTACCTATTCATCATCATTCATTCAAAAACACTTAATGACATCAACTCTGTCCCTGCTGTTTTGCTTGCCAGGTGGCCCATCCCTCAGGGGACTTGAGGTTTAGTGGTGAGACAGCCCAATAATCACTGACGAAGCAGTGTCAAAGACTTTGCCATATCTCAAGAAAAGGGATTCCAATGGCACTCCATAGGGGGTTTCTTATGGGTTCTGGGAAGTAGAGGATTCCAGGAGAGGCATTTCCAGAGAAGGCAGGCAGGAGCCAGGGTGAGGAAGTTGCCAGGTGCAGTGGGAAGAGCTTGCACACAGGACTATAGGTAATTAAGTCTATGGTCAAGCCTGGAAGATGCAAGTAGCCCAGCATAGCTAGAATTTGGTATGCCAAGGAACAGTCATGGGGCTCCATGTGACATGCTAAGGGGTTAGAAGACAATGGTGAAACCACGGAAGGGACATGTGCAGATCCATGTTTTGGGAAGGTCACCTTGCTTTCATGCAACCATGATTAATGGCCCTATCAGTCATCTGGATGTAACTGGATGACTTCAAAAGACTAGAAAATAAGTACCTAGGTGAACTCAGTGATAAGTAAGCTGCTAATTAACTAGCCCAACAAAATTCTGTAGGGATAACATTGAACTAGAATTGCGTCATCTCTGTTGCATGTATTCATACATTCAGTGAGCATGCATGGAGCACCTACGCTGGCCTGGGAACAATCACTGTGCCTGCTGCAAAAATCTTGAAATGTTGACCCCAAGGCAGTCTCATTTGTTCAACGAGCCTCTGAGCCTGCAGAGGGCAGGATGTACATTCTTTTATCCCCAATTTGCCAAAGACCTAACACAAATTCTCCTTCCACAAAGGTCAATAGATATTTGTTGGTTGGATATGAATCAATGTATACACACAAAATGGGAACTGCATTTATTGAGGGAGTGAAGTAAACTTTCTGCTTCGATCAGTGCAAACTCACTTAAGTTCTTCGGTGTGAGTAGCTGATTCTAACAATCCTCTCCAAGCCCCTTGGAACTGGATTCTTGTGACCACTCTACTTTAGAGAAGACCTCCTGCCTGTTTTCTCCGGAAAGTCATCTTTGAACTGAGCAATTATGTCACAACTCCCTCTCTGGAGTCTTATATTCAGAGCTGAGCTGTTTGCCCAGGGCTTGCTCTCTGTGAGGGGCCCTGAGGACTGGTTTAGAATCTCGTCTTCTATCAATCTCCAAAATTAAAGACTTGTCCCCCAAGAGCACAACTCTCCTTCTCCTTGTCACGAGCCAATTTCACCCATTACTCTGTACAACCCTTGGGTTAATAAATTCTGAATTTTCATTACTCAGCCAAGAAGGGTATCTTCTTTCTAGAAGTTTGATTTTATCCTCATTCTATCATCTTGCCAGAAGGCCAATTTAATATACATGCTAGGAAAGCAAGTGGCTTTTCCCGACCCTCCACTAACCTACAAGTGAGGGGCACACGTCCAGCTCAGCAATTACGGGCCCAAATGCAGAATCACAAGCAGAAATCCCACTGCCTGCTGCCTCTTCCATCTACGTAGAGGACGCGAAGCTTCTCCGTCAGAACCCCCAACCCCAGCTCAGGGTTTCGAAGGCGAACAGACGGCCTCCAACTGGAAACCACACGGCAGTCTGGACCAGTCAGCAACTGCTAACCTTACACAGGTGCCCCTCCTGTCCTTTCCACTGTTCCCCAGGGAGACCTAATACAGGACCCCCTCCCCCACTTCCCGGGGGTGAATTACACTGAACTCATTTTTCTGGTCTATGAGAAGCACAGGCAGCTTGGGGCTTCTCGGCGGCATTTCCTCCCCGGACACCCAGTATTTAGATGGTGGTCTGAGGCCGCTCGGCCCCTCTGGCTCCAGACCTGCCTCCTGCAGGCCATCTTCCCTGCAAGGAGATGGACTTGCTGCTGGCATGGCGGGGCAGGCACTTACGGAGTGCCGCGATGCCCCTTCCCAGGGATTAACACTGCTTTTTTGGGGGAAGATGGTTCGGCCTCCCGGGCTCCTTCCCATTTTTCATTTAATGCATTTTATCAGGATGAAGTGCCTTAATGAGCCCAGAATCGCAGCTGAACCCAGCCGAACCTCAGTGGGCGGTGGCCCGCACCCCATCGGGAGGCATTCACTCACATGAGGACTTGGGCTCCTTTCAGGAGCGACGCCTCTGCAACACTGGCAGGAAATACTCAGCTTCCCGCAGCTAGAAACAAGGGCAAACGGCACCTCCAAACCACCAGAGAAGGGCTTGGTGGAGAGGGTGCGGGGATGGAGAGAGGGAGGACAAGAGAAGGAAAATGGGGGATGACTGTGGGGAGCTGGGCTGTGTGTGTTGCAGTGGGGGGTGTGCTGGGCTCCTGCGGGACGACCTGGGGTGCACTCAGGACGACTTGGGGTATAGGAGCCACCTGGAGAGCCACTTCCAATTTGTTAAAGACATGTCTTCCCCGAGAATCCAGTTCGGTGTGGGGGCTGCGGGGAGCCAACGTGAGTGCACACAGCCCTCCTCGGTGCACAAGAGCAGGTAGCACCTGCATAACATCCAACACTCAGGATACACCCATTGCTCATTCATTCATTCATTCATTCAATGAACAGAGTGCCTGCTGGTGCTGGGGTGATTTAAACACTAGGAGTCTGGGCAATTCTTAGATAATCATATTAGACAAATAGTTAATACAAACTTCAGCGGTAATATGTATGGAGAGGAACATCAAGCAGGGTCACCGGGTGAGGAGAGCCCAGATGAGGGGACAGCCAAGAGGATGGGTCTGCCTCGGGGCAGGGCCATCGATGAGGAAAGGACTCAGGTTGTTCTCCTCTCTAGGAACCTGCCATTGCCATGACCAGCCGTCCACCAACGTGCTGCCCTTTCCTCCTGGGCACAGCAGTGGGCTTCATTTTCCAGTGGTCCTTGCAGTTCGAAATGGCCACACAACTGGGATTTGGCCAATGGGATTTGGCCAAGCTGAGGCACACATGGCCAAGCCAGCCAATTCCCACTCTCTCGACCCATTGGCCTGGCAGAGGACTCAGTAGAGGACTCTTTGAGCCCACCCTGTAGAACACTGGGTCCCCGAGTGACCATGGGGCAATGTTACCCTACTCCCTTCCAAATGACCTTCTACACGAACAAGAATTAAACCTCTAGTGCATTGGGCTTCTAACTCCAGCTGCAGCCGTGCCACAGCCTGTGGAAGAGAAGACGCTGCTGCCTCAGCACGGTTAAGTTGCTGGGGATGGTTTCATAGCACTGTGCATTGGCAGCTTTTCTCATTTGGACACTGACAGCCAAGTTCACATCCCCTTTCCCCACATTTCTTGTTTGGAACTGTCAACAGTAAAGAAAGACCTCAGGAGCCTGCGCTTCCAAGAGCTCCCACTGTCCGCTCAAGCCAAGTTTCCAGGAATCGACTAAGGAGGAGGTACGATCCCTGCTGCACACTGGAAAACCCTCAAGTCCCAGTCGGAGCCCTCAGACGTGCAGCAAGCAGCGGGACATGTAGAGAAGAAGGGGCCATGTCTCCATGGCGATGGGCCTGCTGGAGGCCCAGCCCTCTGCTGCTCTGGGCCAAGCTGCCTTGGGTAGACCCTTCCCAAGCTGGAAGCCCCTCAGGGGAAACCCACGAAAGCCCCTTTTCCCCATGGTGTGGCAGATGACAGACGTGGCAGGACCGTGGCACCTAGCAGCCCACAGCGGCGAGGGGTCCTCGTGGGCCTGGGTCCCCTAGCAGCCTGCCTCCCCTTTCAGGACCTTTTCCTGGCCGGTCCATGGGCGGGAGAGGGGAAGGGAAGTTCCATGTGTCTGAACTCGACCATCCACGCCAGGACAACAGGCCATGCCAGCAGCACGGAGACACATGCCTAGTGTCACGTATGTCCCTGGGTGGGGACAGATGAGTGCCCTGACCTTCACTTTTCTCTTACTCACCAAATAAAGTGCCTGTGAGGATGGCGTGGGGCAGAGCCGCCCGGGGTCTGGGAAAGAGGTTGGATCAGGTGTTGCATATCATGACACAGGGGCCAGACCTGGCCCACTGCCGGTTCTTGTAAATGAAGTTTTATTGGAACCCAGCCACACCTGTTAGTTTACACACTGGTCGTGACCTGCTTTCACCCAACACCTGCAGAGGTGAGTCGAGGCAGTAGAGATCTTGTGGGCTGCAATGCTGAAACTATTTACTATCTGAGTCTTTACCGAAAACACTTGTCGACCCCTGAATTAGATCAACAATTTTCTACCAGAGATTTTGGGGTAGGGCAAACACAAGGCATTAAACAGAACTGAATCACACGATGAAAAACTCCCTCCTTCTCTGATTTGCTTTCAATGGTGGCGACATTCAAAGAAAAAGTCTCTGTTTGGTTCTAACACATCATAAAAGCCTCATGAGGCTTCTCGTCCTTTTTTTTTTTTTTTTTAAACATACTGAGCCAGGCTCTGAGTGTAGACAGATAACAATGCTCTGGGTAGGGTTTAAAACACAGTTCTCTTTGCCTTTTGCTTGTTTTCACAGTGAACTTCTATTGTGACAAACAATGCCAGTTTCTAACCATGGTCTAACACAAAGTCTTCCTTTGCAACAACGTGACATATTAAAAAAGAATCACAGATAAATTTAAAGCCAATTATAGCACAAATGATACGTGGATATAGCAATTACCCTGAAGGTAGAGAGGGAGTGACAGCAGCTTGGGGGCCCCGGAGCTGAGCTGTGTCTCCTGACTGGGGCCTGGCCAACGTGCCCAGAAGGAGTGAGTTGGGGCCAACTACATGGGGCCGGGGTTGTTATCCTCGCGCTTCACTCAAATCCTTGACTCCGCCTGATGGTGAAAATCTCTAGCCCAGCCTGCACCCAAGTGGCTGTGGATGCTCAGAAAAGCCAAATCCTGCATCTGGTGATGACACCGCCAGAGGGTTCTGGAAACACTGGGCCAGTAGGGAGAGCCTCATGCTCAGCTCAGTGATAAGAGGGTGCCAGCTGCCCTCAGTGCTGTCACGGCACTGATCCCACATGGCTGCCAATCTAACTCCCTTCCTGGTTGGGTCAGCAAAGCCCTGTGTCTGATGTCGGAGGTTCATGGAATTTGGAGGGTGAGCCTCTACAGGGCACGTGGCTCTTCCTGCTCCCTCTCTGCACTGTAAACACACAAACCCATCTTTCCACGTTGAAAGAACGGGAAAGAAAACAGAGGCTAATCAGCACAGAGAATGAAAACGGCCCTGTGATAATTCTCCAGGGACCCTGGTTTCCGACGAGTGGGGTGAGGCTTTTTGACAATGGATGGGAATCATTTAATGGGTTCTTGCCATCATTTTATCAAATTACTGTTCAGATTGGGTTGCAATTTTCTTCAAAGGGAAGAAGAAAATGCTAGTTGATGGCCTTGGTTATTGAAATACAAACATGTAAAAGGAATCCCTCCTTCAGGAAAAGTGACCTTGGGGTGCCTGGGTGGGGGGCACCCTGCAACAGAGGACACGTTTCCTGCATGCTAGAGTCACTCGTGGTCAGCCACAAAACTGCTCACTTTTGCCTCTCCAGCCTCAGCCTTCTGAGTTTTCATAAGACTCATCATCACTGCCAATATGCAATCATTTCACCATCCAATGTCTTCGTCACCCATGGAAAGGAGTGTGAATGCCGAGACCCGAGAGTGGACACTCGGAGGCCCAGGCCACCATGCAAGCCCCTACCCAGCTTCCTCACCCCCACGAGCAGGGAGAACAGCTGAGAGGCCACCAAGATTGGCCTTTCCACCTTGAGACACAGGCCCCTCTTTGGCATTTTTCTCTGCTGTACCACTGATCCCATTGCCAAAAGGGGACAGCTTGACTTGGACACAAAGGCAGAGGCCATCCCTCGCTCCCGGAGCCACTCATCCGACCCCACCTGCCGTGTCCACAGGAGAGAGGCTGGGGCAGACACCCCCCAGGGGCCCTCGCCACCCCCCGCGCGGACACCCCCCCAGGGACCCTCGCCACCCCCCGCGCGGCGTCTTCTCACCCGCACCAGCTGCTGCGGGAAGGGCCCGCGGGAGTTTTCCGGCACGTTGATGGGCGGGATGACCCAGTCCCGCTTCTGTCGCCTCAACCCGCGGGTACTCCGGTGCGGGGGCCACGGCAGCAGCGCGTCACTCCCCGGGGCTGCATTCGTCCTTCCTCTCTGGAGCGCGGTTTGGAAGGGGAGAGAAGGTGAAGAAGCCTGGTTAAGTTTTGCACAAAAGAAAGCACACAGCGCCCTGACAGAGAGAGAATGACTGAATCCTGCCGGGGAAAGTGGCTGCGTTATAGGGAAAAAGCAGTTCCCCATCCCTACACACTTCACGACGGCATTAAAGGGAGAAAAGGAGCCATAAAAGAAGTAGAAGAAAATACAGGTGACTCTAACCAATAGGGTGGACCGGGGCTTTGTAGGACAAAAACGACGGGAGAGCTCGATTACCGGTGCCTGCTCATGCAAACAAACAAACAAAAAACAATGGGAGAAATCACCAAGGAAAAGACTAATGCATTTTAATTTAAAACTCCTATTTATGAAAACATACCTCAAAGCAATCAACAAATTTGGAGAATGTGACTCCCGACAAATCTGACTAGGGTTAATGGTCTCATTGTGTAAAAGGCTCTTACAAAGCAATGAGGTAAAAATGAAATCCCTTTTTAATAGGAAAAGAACATGCATAGATAATTCACAGCAAAATAAATGCAAATGGGCAATAACTTATGAGCTATGTCCACATCTCCCAGTAATCAAATGATGTAAATTCACGTCAGTGGTCTTTCCTTTTCCCCTGTGAAGGTCACAAAGCTAAGACGTGAATATCCTCCTTGTGGACGGCGTCGTGGTCACCATGCAGCACCCAGCTGGCAGTGCATCCCGACCATCACGTGACAGGGACCAGGTGGTTTAATTCCGCAAGCCTTCACATCTTCCTTTGTAAAATGGGGTGATGACCTAGCCCCAAATGCAGAGGGCTGCTGTGGGATTAGATTGGTGACCTTGACCGGCTGCCTGGCAGGGAGCCCCCAGGGGTGACCGTGGGCTGTGAGGGGCTGGTGGCACCTGCCCCTGTGGGGGCCGTGAGCCAGCACAGCCCCTCTGCCCCGTGAATATCGAGAGCCTCAGAAATGAGCCTCCTGTGTGACCCCATAGCATCTCAGCCGGGGATCTGTTCCTATGAAAGTAGAAGGTAGCAGACAGAAATCATCGTACACAGGTGTTCACTGCAGATGTTTGTGATAACAGCAAAATAGCAGGAAAATAGGGATGTCTGAGAGCAAATAATAGTTAAATACATTATTCCATTTTCATGTCTTTGGATAGCGCAGTCATTAAAAGTTATGCTTTCAAGACTCCAACATGAAAAAAGGACCCTAAAATAATAGTGACTAGAGAAATGGAACTGAAGTTATATAAGTCAAGATTCTCAATTTTTTTTAAGGATAAAGAAAGCATTGGGAGGAAAGTGCATTAAAACGTGAACACTGGGTTTCTCTGGGTTACCAGTGAGTTTTACATTATGTTATTGTGCCAGTTTGAAACTATTATGCAGTCCAGAAAGCCATGTTGTTTTTTTTTTTTTTTTTGCGGGGCATGGTGCAGGCAGAAAAGCCATGTTTTAATCCTGATCCAATCTTGTAGGCGAGACCTTTTGTTTAGGGTGGGAAACTTAGATTGGGTTGTTTCCATGGAGACGTGACACACCTAATTGTGAATGTGGCCTTTTGATTAGATGGACATATGACTCCACCCATTCCAGGTGGGTCTTGATTAGTTTACTAGAATCATTTAAAAGAGGAAACAGTTTGGAGAAACCTCAGATGCAGATGCTTGGAGAACAGTAGCTTCTGAGTGATGGAGACACAGATGCCTTGAGATGCTCGGAGTGTTGATAGACAGAGCAGATGCAGAGCCCAGCAGACGTCCCCATGTGCCTTCCTGTGAGATGTTAAGCAAGTCAGAACAAAGAGTTGTGTCCTGGAGCAGTTAAGTGAAGGCCCACTGGTATCAGAAGCAGGAAGCAACACAACTGGGAACGAGGACCAGCAGATGCCAACCACATGCCTTCCCATGTGACAGACATCAACCTTTCTTTGCAGTTAAGGTGTCTTTTCCTGGATGCCTTAGTTTGGACATTTCTATGACCTTACAATAGTAAACTTGCAACTTAATAAATCCCCTTTATAAAAGATGCTGCATTTGTGGTATATTGCATTCTGGCAGCTTTGCAAACCAAAACAGTTAGTTTATTCTCTTTACTTTGACATGTTCTCTCAGTATTATAATGTGCATGAATTTTTATAATGAAAGATCCAGCAGAGTTCCATGTGCATACATGGTGCACATGTGTAGGCTGTGTCCTTATCTGTTTTCTGGTGCCCCATAAGGCACGGCTTTGCGCAGAGCTGGTGGAGTGTGAGGGTTCACTCTGCAAAGCAGACCTAGGAGCAGAGCAGCGCACAGGGGCAGGGACAGAGCTGGCTGGGAGGTCATGACGGGACTGGGGTGGCTGCCCTGGAGCTGGGCTCGAGCCAGCGAGGGCGCTGCATGTCTCAGGGATGCCTCTGTGAATGGAACCCCTCCCTACTCCCTTTCGCAAAAGGCTGCAGAGTAATAAGTCAGATAAGTAGATGTTGACACAACTGCCTCCTTGGTGCAAAATAAAAAAAATCTAATATCCGCCTCTAAAATGCCCAGACTCAAAACTGTATTAATGGAAAATTTCGCCTGGATAAGCCACACTCCACTGAGAGGTCAGCTCCGGGGCTTCCCCGGCAGGCTCCCAGCTGTCTCATCAGGCTGAGCTCTCAAGAATTTCAAGCTTTCGAGAGCTTGCAGCTATTAAAACCTGAAAAGTTTCCCATGTGCCACTCTCCGCCCTCAGTTTAGAAAGGAGCAAGGCGAGGCGTGAGTCAGTCCCACGACCTTCACTTCCACGGAAATAGAATGTTGTGCCAACTGTGTCCAGCCTTGCTCTGGACCAAAAGTTTCTTGTGATACCCAAGGGCAAGGGCTTCTCTAGACCCCTGGTGACCTTCGAGAACCGTATTTAGGACCATCCTTGTCCTGCATCCTCTCCCTGCCACCAAGGGCTCAGCCGCTCCCATGGCCTCACAGGCATTGATCGTCAGACAAGAGTGACGACACACCTGCCTTCTGCTTGGAGAAATCCTCCGTGGCCTCCAAGACAGTGTCCAGAACAAACAGTGCCACCGGGGAGCCGGGTCTGACTGCGCTCCGGTCCACCCCCAACACAGGGCATGTCGGGGTCAACGAGCTCTCAGCTTTGATAACAAAGATCAGATTAATCCAACGCTACAAGTACCTTGAAATACTGCAAGAATAGTAAACCAAATCAAACCAAACCAACAACCCCCAAACAACAAAAACACCAGGTAACAAGTGCTACCCTGTGCCGAGCTCTTGAGTCCCAGGCCGGCTGACTGCTGTTTCCCGCAGCTCTGCTGGATCCCCCCGGAGTGAGGTCAGCAGAACATACTGCCATGCCCATTTACCAGGGCAGACACAGGGGGCCGGAGAGGCAAGTGGCTTCCTAAGGCCCAGGGCAAGTCTTTGACTACAAGGCTAAGCGCTTGGCGGGTACCACCCCAACCCTCCCAGGCCCTGCCAGGGGAGCAGGGGGCTGGGCAGAAGGTAAGATTGGCACCTAAAGTTGGGGAGTAGACGGCAAAGGGGGTCTGCAGGATGGCTCCCTGCACCCAGGAAATGTGGGACAAGCTCTGGATCGGGGGCAGGGGGACCCCCTGGACTGGGACGGCTCCAGCATCCGCTGGGCAAGGGCAGCTGAGGAAACAAGGGAGGGGAGGGCTCTGGGACCCCCAAGGCTGCACAGCAGAGGTCCTCAAGGTCAATAGCATCTGCACCCCCACCTGCTTGTTAGAGATGCAATTTCTTGAGCCCCACCCCAGATCTACCAGGGAGGGGCACAAGTGGCCCCTTTGTGAGGGGCTCTCCCAGTGATTCAGATACACAGCCAGGGGCCTCCTCGACCCGCAGGAGGGAATTGGGGTCACCTGTAGTGCAGGTTGTACAGGCCATTCCCTCTGGGGGTCAGTGTGGGGCTGGGGTCACACAAATCTGGGGCCAGGTGATGGGGCAGGGCTGGGTGGCCCGGCTGTGGCCCTCAGAAGTACGGCCGCAGGGTCGGCTGGTCTGTCCCACCTGATGGGCAAGTATACCTGAAGCCTTGGAATCTTAGACTCAGGATTGCAAAGGGCTTGTAGCAGCCATTGGAAAAAAACACCCCAACCTGCTTTATCTTCATTTGCTTAGGATGAGCTTGTATGGCGTTAATTTCCCTAGTGTTGTTTAAATAAATTGCACATATTTGCTACTATTTTAAAGCTGTGAGACAAATGTAATAACAAAATCTGGTGAAAATCTATGCCAGACCTGCTCAGGCTTCTGCCGGGAACAGGCACCCACTGCTCTGCGGGAACAGGGAGAACGTCACCAGTTAGCAGCTGCCCCTGTGGGACAAGCACGTCCTCTCGCACGTGCGGTCATCTCAGGCCCGCTCAGAACACGGCCTGTAAACAGTGAGGGGAAATTAGACTAGTCAGAAATGACATCCCAGTCACTCCTACAAATATTTCTATCAGATGACCCCTGCTGATTTTCCCTGCATTCCTGTATTTTGTGTTTTTGAGCGAATGACGACTGAGGTTTTGCTGAAGGTTTGAGTGAGCCCACTATGCCTCGGTTACTGAAAACTATACATATATGGACACACACAAGTGTGCACACACCCTTGTACATGTGTGCATGTGCATGCATGCACAGTCATTCCTGTGTGCCTATATGCAGGTGTATATGTGATGCACGCACAGACTTTTATGTATACCAACGCATATATGTATTTATGGATGCTCATTTTTGTATGTCTGTGTGTGTAACACACCAGAATTTTCTCAAAACCAGCAGCCCAGTGGCAGGCAAAAGGCCACTGAATAAGGTTGAATAAATCCCCCCCCCCCACCCAAAACTTCGGACTATGACTTATTTGGAAAGTGGGGCTCTGCAGGCGTGATTAGCTAAGATGATATCACACTGGATTGGGGGTACTAAATCTACTATGACAGATCATAAATCCAATAAGAGAGGAAGAGGGGCACTGGGACTCGGAGGGGCAGTCACACAGGAGGGGGCCATGAGGAGTGTGGCAGGGGTTGGGGCCAGGCTGCCGCACGCCCAGGGACGCCAGGATGACCGGCCCCGGCCAGGAGGGAGGGGAGAGGCCTGCACGAGGGTGTCCCTGAGCCCTGCTGACTCCTGGTTTCAGGTTTTCCGGCCCCCAGAACTCAAAAGTAGACATTTCTTTTGTCTTAAGCCCCTGGTTTGTGGGAATTTGCTGTGTCTGCCCTGGGAGATGA